>NW_024096569.1:607500-1065000 GCF_016545835.1 Crotalus tigris
GGGGGGGGATCCGGTGCGGGCCATCCAGACAACCTTCCTCCTCCACCTCCTTCCCCCCCCCCTCCGGCCGGATCTCTGGCAAGTTTCCCCCGAGACGAGCCGAATCCAGAAAGGCCGAAACACCCCCCCCCCCACGTCCAAGGGTGCCCGTGGGCTCCGGGCAGACCGCCACTCAGAAGCCCCCTTGCAGACGAGCGAAGCCCACACCCCGAAGTCCTGCCTCGCTCAGCCACGCCACGGGGGGGGAGGGAGAGAGAAGGAACCGCGTGTGTAGCGAGGGTCTTTCCCTAACCCCCCCCTTCAAATCCGTGCTGCGTGGGGGGAACTCCCCCTCCCCATTTGTAAGGAATGGCAAGGAACCGGCTAAGGGGGCTGGCTGGCTGGCTGGGGGGGGGGGAGAGACGCTTCCGAAGCGCCTCCTTGGCTCTTAGGAGGCGGGGGGGGGGTTTCCCGACCCTTCCCCAGCGGTCTGAAGAAGGCTGCTCTACAGAGCTGCAGCCCCCCCCCCCACGTTACAGCCCCTCGCGCCCCCTCCCTCCCTCCCACCGCCGCCTTTATAGCGCTGTCACGGCGGGACCGCGGCGGATTTCAGCACCAAGGCCAGCTCCGGGTTCCCACGCTGCCTGCCGGGCGCTTCGCCCCCTCCCCATCGAAGCCCCCCTCCCCACCCGCCTCGCCCCCAAGTGCCTGATCCCACGCAGCCTCAGCTCCATGGAAACTGTGCCGAGAGAGAGAGAGAGAGAGAGAGAGAGAGAGCTGTCTTCCCACCCACCCCCATCTTCCACCGCCGCCCCCATCCTCCTGGGCCCTCGACCACCCAGGGCCCCCTCCCCAGCAGCCAGCGCTGGCCGGGCAGCTCGTCCCGTGTGCCCCCCTTTGCTCCTCTCCGGCCTCTGGCCCCTCTCCTCCGTCCCTCGTCCCCCCCACCCCAAGTCACAAACACACACAAGCACCGGGCGGCGCCCCCCCTCTCCCCAGAGTGTCTCCGAAAGGGGGGGGGTCCTTACCTTGGTGGTGACTATGCACAAGCAATCCATTTGACTCCGGATCCAAGCGGCAGCGGCAGTAGCTAGGCGGCGGAGATCTGTAGCACATCAGACACGCCGGGGCTCAGGGTTACCACTCGCCCCCTCCCCTCCTGACAATGGTCCTTGGCTTCCTCGCCTTGGCACCCGGCGGTGGGGGGGAGGGTGGGGGGCTCCCAGGCGGGCGTGTGAGCGCCGGGGAGGGGAGAGGGGGGCCGGCGGACGGGCTGGGTGTGTAAATGTGCAAGAAGCGGATGGGCAGCGCGCTTGTAGCGAAAGGGAAGAGCAGAGAGGAAGGGGGGGGGGAGCGAGCTGGCTTGCGGTGAGTGGGCTGGGGGGGGGGGAAGTGACAGAATGTGGAAAGGAAGGGGAGGGCGCGCGGCCGGTCTGGGGGTGGGGGGAGGAGAAGGAGAAAGTGGTGGCTCCCCCAATCAAGCCCCCTCCCCCGAGGACGCAGCGGGGGGGGGGCAGGAAAGGGAGGGAGGCGAGCAGGTACGACGGTGGAGGAGGAGGAGGAGGAGGAGGAAGAGAGGGAAGGGCGAGGCAAAGCCCCTTCCTCGGGGTCCAGCGCCCCTCCGGAGGAGGGCAGAGGGAAGGGGGGCGGGGGGGGAAGGACCCACCAAGAACAGAGGCAGAGAAGGGGAGGGGGTTTAACCTCTAGAGTGCCGGAAGGGAGGTGGGTGGCGGCAGAGGTGGCGGACGCGTCACTGGGAGTTAACCCTGCAGGTGCTGGAAGCAGGCAGGGGGGGTGGGGAGGGGGGGGCCAAGGCAGCAGGCGAGGACAGAGATTTGGGGCATCCAAGGAAACCAAGCCACCTGGCTGGGGGGGGGGCAGATTAAGGGGGCTGGAATCCCAAAATATGGGGGTGGGGGGCTCCGGACTTCCCAGCTTCTTCCGCCCCCGCCCCCACCCCGTGGGAATCTGAGAAGCAAAGCCCCAACCAATGTAGCCCAAAATGCAGCCAGTAGCTCTGGGCAAGCAGGCAGAGCCCAGATTCTTAAGGGCAGGAAGGGACCTCAGTGGTCATCTAGTCCAACCCCCTGCTCAAGGCCATCCCTGCCAAGTCCTATTCTTGAAAAATCTCAAGCCACAGCTAGGTGGGTGCCAGAGAAGTGGTGGATTGGATGGGGGGGGAGGGGGTGTCCCACAGAAACGTCCCACTTGAGCGCCAGGCCCCTGGATCCAGACTTCAACCTATTTCTCTCCCCCCTCCCCAGGACTGGCGGTGTCACGAGGGGCCCTCAACGAACAAGAACTTTTGCGCAAGGTATGCACCCAGAAACCGTCTCCTTAAGACCACCTGCGCCCTCCCCAAACAAAAAAAACCACTCCAAAACAAACAAACAAAAATGGGGTGGGGGATTTCACAGCCCTAGAGGATGGCAGATAGCAAAAAAAGTTGGCACCTTGGGAAAAGCCTTTGCAAAAACCCAACTTTTTCCCTGGCTGAGCTGCCCGCGGGGCAGGGGGGGTGAGGGGTAAGGACGGGGCTAGGGAAAAGGAGGGAGTGGACAGGAAAACCTGAGTGTGTGTGGAGGGGTCGAAATATATAATATATAATATTATATAGTTAGACACTTAGAACAATTAACCAGTGGAACTACCTGCCTCCAGAAGCGGTGAATGCTCCAACACTGGAAGTTTTAAAGAAGAAACTGGACAGCCATTTGTCCGAAATGGTCTAGGGCAGTGGTTCTCAACCTGTGGGTCGGGACCCCATTTGGGGTCGAACGACCATTTCACAGGGGTCACCAAACAACGCAGTCCGCCATTTTTTTCCCCCTTTTCCTTAGCTGTGCTACTCCCTTTTATTCTATTGGCTTTTGAAAGCCAATAGAATAGACTCTCGTGAATAGAGTCTAATTCTATTGGCTTTCAAAGCCAATAGGAATTGTCCAGGCTGTCTCTGCCCTGCTGAGCCCGCCAAAAGTCCCATTCTGCAAACGGTGCTGCCCCAGTTGAGTAGTCCTCGACTTACGACCGGTTGAGTAGTCCTCGACTTACGACCGGTTGGGGGTCGCGGCATTAAAAAGGTTGAGAACCACTGGTCTAGGGTTTCCTGCCTGAGCAGGGGGTTGGACTAGATGACCTCCAAGGTCCCTTCTGAGTCTGTTGTTCTGTTATTCTTTTTTTCCTTCCTTCCTTCCTTCCTTCCTTCCTTCCTTCCTTCCTTCCTTCCTTCCTCCCTCCCTCCCTTCTCCAACACTGAAAGTTTTTAAGAAGAAACTGGACAGCCATTTGTCCGAAATGGTACAGGGTTTCCTGCCCGAGCAGGGGGTTGGACTAGATGTCCTCCAAGGTCCCTTCTAATTTTATTATCATTATCATTATTATAATAGAATATATAATATATAAGGCAGAAGACGAGGCGGGAAGGAAATGGACGGGTTTGTTAGCAGCAGGAAGGGGAAATATCCAGGCTGGTCTTTGCAAGCACCCCAAAGGGAAGGTTTGTGAGTGTGACCCCTCCCCCTCCGAGCAGAGCGTCAGACTACAACTCCCATCGTGCACAAAGGCGGCCACCACAGGCCTGGGCGGCAGACCCGGTGGGCAGATCCCGCCCCAATTTTGCGGCAAGGAAGAGCAACTTAAAAAAACGCACAAAGGACTGAGTTTTTCCATCCAGCTTCAGAGTCAAAGGGGGGGGGGAACCTGCACCCCAACAAGCAGTAAACCCCACCCTCCCTTGCAGGGACGTTGTTCCCTAGTTGGGCGATGAAACCTCTGCCCAGGTCTCCACAGTGCAAAGGTTTGCCTCTTCAAACTTTCCACCCTCTTAGAGAGGGGGGCTGGCTTTGGGGCCCCGTGCAAACACTGCATAGCCTTCCCCAGGGCCCTTCAAGGTAGACTGCTGCTGAGCCAGGAGGCTCAACCACGAATCACTCCTAGGATCGGTTGCTTTAGCGCTCTTAAGTCTTCCCGGCCCTTTCTGTTTGGACTACAAAGGCCATCTTCCCCAGCCAGCCTTAGGAGCCCTCCGAAGGGGTGGCAGCTATCTCACCGGCGGGCGCTGTCAGGTTTTCAAAGCGCTCCCAATATCCCCGCGGGAATCATTTCTCTCGCAAACTCCCCCCCCAGTTAATCTGTGGAACTCACTGCCACAGGATGCCACGAGGGGAGCCCTGATTGGAGGAGGACGCCACGGCCAGCTGTGATTTGGGGGGTAGGTAGGGTAACCTCCGGGTAAGGCTGGGGGTGACCGAGTCAAGTGGAAGATTCCTTGCTGGTCGTTATGCCAAGCATGGTCACATTGGAACTCGGGACCCTCTCCAATCACCTTGGGGGAACTTCCTGTATTCTAAATGGCCCAGTCAAGGATATCCTGCCTCCCCCACCCGCCCAGTACGTGGGCCTGTGTCCTGCTGCTCTGTTTCTGGTTCCTATGGGAGAAACCCAGGGATTAATTAACTGGAATTTCATTTAATTAAAGCAAAGATGCCCTCAACGCTCCTTTCCTCTCTCCTGACCCAGTTACAGGTTTTCTCTGAGGATTCTTCCTCCTTCATCTTCGTCTTCCTCTCTTTTGCTCTTCGTTGTAACTCTCTCTGTCTCTCTCTATGCATTTATCCATCTTTCATCTGTCTACCTGTCTATCTATCTATCTATGCATCCCTTTCTCCATCCATCCATCCATCTACCTATCATCTACCTATCATCTATCATTATCTTTCTATCTATGTATCTATATCTTAGCTATATGATCTACCCACCTTTCATCTATCTATCTCCTATCTACTGGTATCTCCTATCTATCTATCTATCTATCTATCTATCTATCTATCTATCTATCTATCTATCTATCTATCTATCTTCTATCTATCTATCTTAGCTACTGTATCTATCATCTATATCATTAATTCTTTCTATATATCTATGTATCTCTATGTATCTATCTTAGCTATCTATCATCTACCCATCTTTCATCTATCTTTCTATGTATATATATCTATCATTATCTATATATGTATCTATCTTAGCTATCTAATACCTATCATTATCTATCTATCATTAACTCTTTCTATCTATCTATGTATCTATCTTAGCTACTGTATCTATCATCTATCATTTATCTATCATTATCTATCATCTATCTATCATTAACTATCTTTCTATATATCTATGTATCTCTATCTATCTATGTATCTTAGCTATCTATCATCTATCTACCCATCTTTCATCTACTTTCTGGGTATCTATCATTATCTTTCTATATATGTATCTCTCTCTCTATCTTAGCTATCTAACATCTATCTATCATTATCGATCTATCCATTATCATCTATCTATCATTAACTATCTTTCTATATACGTATCTATTTCTATTCTATTCTATTCTATTCTATTCTATTTATTCTATTCTATATTTTCTATTCTATTCTATTCCATTCCTTATTCTGTTCTGTTCTGTTTTATTCTATTCCCTATTCTATTCTGTTCTGTTCTGTTCTGTTCTACTCTACTCTATTCTATTTATTCTATTCTATATTTTCCATTCTGTTCTGTTCCGTTCTATTCTATTCTATTTATTCCAATCTATTCTATGTTTTCCATTCTATTCTATTTTCTATTCTATTCTATTCTATTCTATTCTATTCTATTCTATTCTATTCCATTCCATTCCATTCCATTCTATTCACACACAGGGGAAGGGAGGGGAATACATGGGCCTGAGGCAGGCTCAGTCCGTACCCCTTTAACACATTTGAGCATCCCCCCTCCCAAATACAGGGGGTGACATCATTGCAAAAATCAACTTTGCTTTTGTGGTTGGTAAAGTTTAGCCTCCCGTGTTGAGAAAGGGCCTTCCTCCAGAGACCGATGTGACCGAGAGATTTGGGGCTGTTGAATGTGCCCCTTTGGGTGCTGAACCCCCAAACTGAACACGGGCAAAGTTTGGGGTGGGGGGAAATGGAGGGGTCTCCGCCGGAGACGAATAAAACCCATCCCTACCTTGGGCAGAGACCTCTGCGGAGCCGAGCGGCCGCATTCGGAGACGGTCACTTCATAAAACTCCTGGATATCTGCATGAAAGAACGCCAAATAAATCTTTTAGAGAAATTTTGCCCCAGTTTCGCCTTGTAAAAACTATGCAGACTGGAAGGCATCTTGGCTTCACAACCAAGATCTCCTGATGGTCTCCCGACTATTAATACCCCAAGCTCCTACAAGATGCAGGAAGATCTCTCTAGGTTTTTCCACTATTCAGTCACTGAGATCTCCTGGTGGTCCCCCAACCGTTACCACCCCAATCTTCTCTGTTTTCCTGGCTCTGTGATTCCACAACTGAGATCTCCTGGTGGTCTCTCAACCCTTACTATGCCGAGCTTCTCCGAATCCAGGCCACGTCAGTAAGGCGCTCCCATCATTTCCCCTAAATCTTTGATTGTTTCGTCGGCATACACACAACCTCTTAACCCAACCATCATAGTTACTGGGTTTCTAGGTGAGCAGAATGCCTCGAACCCAGAACATTTCTTAATGCCTTTATTTGGCTTGGAAAAAATGCTATGTATAGGAGTGTTTCTCAACCTTACTAACTTGAAGACTGGTGGATTTCAACTCCCAGAATTCCCCAGCCACTATGGCAGACCTTAATGTGGGTGGACTTCAACTCCCAGAATTCCTCAGACCTAAGGCAGACCTAAGATGGATGGACTTCAATTCCCAGAATTCTTCAGCCACTATGGCAGATCTTACTGTGGGTGGACTTCAACTCCCAGAATTCCCCAGCCACCATGGCAACTTGAAGATGGATAGACCTTAATTCCCAGAATTCCTCAGCCACCATGGCAGACCTAAGATGGATGAACTTCAATTCCCAGAATTCCTCAGCCACCAGGCAGACTTTCAGATGGATGGACTTCAACTCCCAGAATTCCTTAGCCACCATGGCAGACCTAAGATGGATGAACTTCAACTCCCAGAATTCCTCAGCCACCATGGCAGAGTTTCAGATGGGTGGACTTCAACTCCCAGAATTCCTTAGCCACCATGGCAGACCTAAGATGGATGAATTTCAACTCCCAGAATTCCTCAGCCACCATGGCAGAGTTTCAGATGGATGGACTTCAACTCCCAGAATTCCTCAGCCACCATGTCAGTCCTAAGATGGGTGGACTTCAACTCCCAGAATTCCATGCGGGCTAGGGATTTCTGAGAGTTGAAGTTCAGGTATCGTAAAGCAGCCGAGCTGAAGAGACACTGCGGCACTGTAGGAGCTCAGCCAGTCAGCCTTCCATTATCCTGGTTTGTGTATCCACCCCGTAACTGAGATTCCTGGCCACCCTTGAGGCTGCTGTCCAGCAAACCAGGATTACGTGGACTTATTGGAGCGGCTGCTTCTCTTCCGTCTGTAGAAAGCTTCCTCAGCAACTCTGCTAAATATAAGCCATCTTTCGAAAGTCTGGAAAATTACAGACTTTGGCAAGCCGAACTCAAAATAAACAGAGATTGCCGGGTCTATAAATACATCCCAGCAAAGCTGCAATCTGGTTAGTGGACGAGGCAGGGGGGAGGGCTCAGAGACTCCAGTCACTTTCCCAGGACGGCCATCCTACTTCACTTGTCCAATGGAAAACCCCGCCTGCATTTGGAAAACACCCTAACCACGATAAACCCTTTTATGTACGTATGTATGTATATATGTACCGGTATGTATGTATCTATGTATGTATTTGTGTATTTATATATAATGATGCATTTAGGTAATCCTCAGCTTATGATAATTGAGCCCACACTTTCCCTGGCTACGTGAGACAGGGGGTTGGACTAGATGACCTCCAAGGTTCCTTCCAACTTTATTATTATTGTTATTATTGTTGTTGTTATTATTATGAAATGGTATAGGTTTATCTGCCTGAGCATGGGATTGAACTATATAACTTCCAAGGTCCCTTTCAACTTTATTATTACTATTATTATTGTTGTTATTATTATTATTATTATTATAAAAGGGTATAGGGTTACCTGCCTGAGCAGGGGGTTGGACTAGATGACCTCCAAGGTCCCTTCCAACTTGATGATGATGATGATGATGATGTCTGAAATGGAATAGGTTTTCTTGCCTAAGCAGGAGGTTGGACTAGATGACCTCCAAGGCCCCTTCCAACTTTATTATTATTATGGATCATCGCACAGTCAGCCAGATGTTCAGACTGGATTTGGCATTTTGTCTACCTATCGAGTCCTCACCCAGGACCTGGGATAGGCAGATGTGGATGTTTGATGGTATTACAGGTATCGTCGCAGGATGGAGCAGTTCCTAATAAGGCCGCCTTTTGCAATTGACTAATAGCGAATTTGTCAATGCCAATGGTGTTCAAGTGGTGCTCCAGTTGTTTTGGGATTGCACCCAAGGAGCCTATGACTATTGGTACTACCCTTGCTTGCTTTTGCCACAGTCTTTCTATTTCTATTTGTAGGTCTTTGTATTTTGTTATCTTCTCCAGTTCTTTCTCTTCTATTCTGCTGTCTCCAGGCACTGCCACGTCCACTATCCAGACTTTTTTGTCTTTCTTATCGACAATTGTTAAGTCTGGGGTGTTATGTTGCAGGTGCTTGTCTGTTTGAATTCTGAAGTCCCAGAGCAGTTTAATTTTATCATTTTCTATGACTTTCTCTATTTTAGGATCCCACCAGTTTTTGCTTACAGGCAAATGATATTTCTTGCAGATCTTCCAATGCACCATTGTTGCTACTTTGTCATGCCGCTGCTTGTAGTCAGTCTGTGCAATCTTATTGCAACTTATTATTAATAATAATTATTATAGTTGTTAAGTGAGTCTTGCCCCGTTTTACGACCTTTCCTGCCGCAGTCATTAACTGAATCTCTGCACTTATTAAGGGAGTCACACGGTCATGAAATGAATCCGGCTCCCTCATTGACTTTGCTTGTCAGAAGGTCGCAAAAGGGGATCATGTCACACACACACACACACATACACACATCCCGGGACACTGCGCACCGTCATAAAAGAGGAATCGGTTGCCAAACGGCCGAATTTTGATCACGTGGCTGTGGGGAACGTTGCGACGGCCGTTAAGTGTGAAAAAGGGTCCTTTCGGCGCTGTTGTAACTTCAAACGGTCGCTAAACGAACCGTTGCAAACTGTGGACTAGCTCCTCGGATTTAGTTTCTTATCTTATTTTACTAGATTGATCTTCCTCCATTTCGCCTCCCACCCCCCAATCTTGATCAGCTCAGGTGAACAACGGCGGTAACGAACGCTTGTTTGGACAAGCCAGGATTCGTGACAAGTGGGGGGTTGGACTAGATGGCCTCTGAAGTCCCCTCAGCCCCTGGAATCCTCGGAATTCTGGGAAAGAAAGGTGGATCTCTTTGAGAATGGGACCCAGGCATTTCCCTGACCTGCCAGCAGGTGGCAACAGCTCACTAATTCTTAGAAAGAAAAGCTGGAACGGGAGACCCCTTCGGAATGTCCGATGCCGAGTGCGAAACACAGCATGAGAGAAGATATCCCAAGAGATATCTTACCCCCTCCCCCCAAAGAAAAACACCCTGCAGGAAGCCGCTTTCCTTGGCCCTTCAGAACAAGTGACAGTTCGCAGAAGACAAAGGTTAGGCCTGGCTCCTGTTGGATGGGAGACCAACAAGTGATCCTAAGCTTTCATTTCCCGCCATGTAGCTCTGGTTTGGCTCCAGCCAGCGCCGTACCTACCCAAAAGGGCCTGGAAGAGTTCGCTCTGGAAGACCCCCAGGAGTCTGTCCATCTTGGTCCGGGAATCCGGGTTCAACTTCGCGGGTTGCTTCATGAGCTGCAGGACGGTCGCCGCATCTGGGTTTAAAGGGGAACAGGAGAACGAGAAAGGGGAGGCCGCGGTTAGGAATGACGGCTTATGCAGAATCAAGGCAGCCTCCACGGAACTGCAGCAAGCCCTCGACTTACGACGGTTTGCTTAGGGACGTTGCGACAGCACTGAGGAAAAAGCGATTTACAATCGGTCCTCAGGCTTACGACGGGGTGCAGCATCCCTGTGGCCGCCCTGTTGCAATTTGGGGGACTGAGCAACGGGGCAGGTATTTATGACAGAGGCAGCGTCCTGGGGGGGGGTGGCGGAAGTCATGTAACCGCCATTTGCAAATTTTTCCAGTTGGCTTCAGTGGGGAAAGGGAGGGGGAGGGGCTGGGGTCTTCACCAAGCCGTTGGGTGCAGGGGTCAAAAAAGTTGTTTTCCTTTCGGATTTACTGTCATTCGCACTCAGAACATGTCAACAGGGTGGCAATTGCACCTATTTTTTTTGACACACACACACAAACACACACACACACACAACAAAAGGCCTCAGACACATTTGGCCTCCTGGCTGTCCCAGCCTCAAGGTTCTTTCTGAGTTTATTGGTTGAAAAGGGAGTTATTTTGGATAGAAATTAAATATATATATATATTTTAATAGACCTATAAAAACAATAATTTAGACCGAGGAATTGTGTTTTAGCTGTTTGTGGCCGAACTAATTCTCAGCGTCCAATTTAAGCTCCGAGGGTGGAAAAGGACTACCGAGTCTAAGCCAGGCACTGCATCACCTCTTGGTGTCCTTTCCTTTCCCCCTTTCGCATTATTTTTCCAGAGCAAGGAATCAGCCAAGCGCCTTCTAGCTTAGGATGTTGTGTGAATCCACCTTCTTCAGTTTTTATTTTATTTTATTATTTTATATTTTATTTTATTATTTTGTTTTTATTTACTCATCCACCTCGCAGAGGAACCCCTGGATAGGGTGCAAGTAAAAATAAATAAATAGATAGGAATACATAAAAGCAGTACATAACATTTAAGGCAGTGTTTCTCAACCTTGACCATTTTAAGGCATGTGGACTTCAACTCCCAGAATTCCGCAGCCAGCATTGCTGGCTGGGGAATTCTGGGAGTTGAAGTCCACATGCCTTAAAATGGTCAAGGTTGAGAAACACTGATTTAAGGGATAGGAGAAAAAAAAAAATAAACAGGAACGGCTGGCTGACTGGCTGGGGAATTCTGGGAGTTAAAATCCACCCTTCTTAAAAGTTGTGCAGGTGGGGAATGGGCTGTGTTGCCTGCCTCAGGCTGCCCGAATTGGGGGCTCCCCCTGCCCCCCACCAGCATGGGAAGCGTGGCTGCCCCCCTCCTCCATCACAACCCCCTTGCTAATGGAGAACAATAACAAAAGGCAGCCATGTCCAGACAGGGCATTAGGAGCCCCCCACCCTTAATTGGGGAGCCCCCCACCCTTAATTGGGGAGCCCCCCGTGTAGGGGAAAAGACCACTATAAACCATCTTGGGGGGGGGTTGGCAGCCAAGTCCTAGACCCTTCCCACAGCTTTGTCCCAAAGTGGGGAGGTGTCCTTAACGCCCCCAAGCGCTCTCCAAAGTGGGGGTCCTCAGCTCCAGAAGGGAACCGTCCACCCCCCCCCCAATCCCCAAGGGACACCCCCAAATCTACGCATAGCGGAGATAAAGCCCACCTACTCCAGGACGCAAGCTCAACGCGACCTACCTTGTCTTTTGACGGGCATCTTGCAAAGGCGGTTAGTACTACAGCCAGCACGTTAATCTCTTAATCTCCCTTCCTCTCCAAACAGCTGCCAGATTAAAAGATTTGTAGGGCAGAGGGGTTTACGACTCCCACCACGCCCACGCCCCCCCCAAAGCATGATGGGGCTTGTAGTAGGAACAGAATGCTCTTCCCAAGCCCTCCCCCCCTCCAGTTTTCACCAACGTTTCACCAAACTTTTGGAAGTTTTGTTTGCTTGCTTGTTTTAAAAACGCTTTTCATTAAAGTTCTCTATAGAGGCGGCTAAATCGGGACGGCTGTCAATCAACAGGAGCAAACTAGAAATAAAAAAGATTTTTTTTAAAAAAACCCAAGTTTTATTAATTTTCCATTTTTACAACACTTCGGGTATTTAAGGAAGCAACATGGTTGTTGGGTAATACACAGTCCAGTAACACACTTATCCACGCATATATCAGTTTACATCATCCAAGACCTCCTCTCTGTTTCCCTTAGTTATTATACCAAATTCAAATTAATAAATTGCTAGTTATAACTCAATCGTTTAAAGCATTTATAAACAGCTTTTAAATTATATGTCTCCAGATCCTGTTTTTGACTTTTGTCTGGTTTCAATTACAATATTCCAGTTGGCTTAGTGTCCAGTAATGTTTTAAGTTTCGGATAACCCACGGTTCCCTTAATAATTCATTGCAAAATAATATCATGTCTAAAATACAGTTATTATTTCTTCCAGTAGATTCCTAGTTTATTTCACAGTCATATTCTAATTCTCATTCTAATCTCATTGCTTACTCATAAAATAACCTTTATCCTCTAAATCCAGCAGGAAACCCCATTTCAGACAAATAATAATACTAATAATACTAATAAAGTTGGAAGGGACCTTGGAGGTCATCTAGTCCAACCCCCTGCTCAGCCAGGAAACCCTATACCATTACATAATAATAATAATAATAATGTTGGAAGGGACCTTGGAGGTCATCTAGTCCAACCCCCTGCTCAGCCAGGAAACCCTATACCATTTCATAATAATAATAATAATAATAATAATAATAATAATAATAATAATAATAATAAAAAAGTTGGGAGGGACCTTGGAGGTCATCTAGTCCAACCCCCAGCTCAGGCAGGAAACCCTATACCATTTCGGACAAATGGTAAGTCCTCAACTTACAATTATCCGTTTAGTGACCGTTTGACGTGATGACGGTGCTGAAAAATGGGACTTAGGACCATTTTTCACACTTAACGACCGTTGCAGCCATCCCCTGGATTGCGGGATCCAAATTCAAGATGCTCGGCAAGTGACTCATACTTACGACGGTCACAGTGTTTGCTTGCAGTGATTCACTTACCGACAGTGGCAAAGAAAAGTCGTATACTGGGTCAAAACTCACTTAACCGATGTCTCACTTAGCGATGTAAATTTTGGGCTCACTTGCGGTCGTGAAATATATTTATTATTTTGAATTAGATACATCTTCTATTTGTATTTAGTTTATCTCGAATCAAAGGAAATATATTTGCATGTTTTTTTCCTTCCACATATAATCATACAATTTGTCTTTTTTTTTTCCTTTTCCTGCTGGCTTTCTAGCTTTTGCACTTGCTATTAAAAATACATGTTCAAAAGGAAAATGAAATTAAAATGATGTGTGAAATGACTATTTCTTTTTTTAAAAAAACAGAGGTAAGAATTGGTCATTGTTCTCTGTCACAGTTTTAAATTTGGTTCCTCATTTCTAGTGGATTGGAAGCAATAATAATTATTAGTGGTAGTAAAAGATGCCTGGGTAATATTTTAAAGATATTCCGAGCATCATTTGAACGTAATCAATATTGACAAATATCACCATCAGTCAATTGCAAAAGGCTATTTTACTTGGAAAGACATCGACAACATATTTGAGGGACTGCCCCAAAGAAGAGAGTGTGTTTGTGTCAATCTATTTTCCAAAGCACTTGAGGGCAGAGCAAGAAGCAACAGGTGGAAATTAATTGAGGAGAGAAGCAACCTAGAATTAAGGAGAAATTTCCGGACAGTTAGAACAATTAACCAGTGGAACAACCTACCTCCAGAAGCAGTAAATGCTCCAACACTGGAGGCTTTTAAGAAGAGACTGGACAGCCATTTATCTGAAATGGCGTAGGATCTCCTGCCTGAGAAGGGGGTTGGACTAGATGACCTCCGAGGTTCCTTTGAACTCTATTATTCTGTTAAAATCACTGTCAGTCAATTGCAAAAGGAGCTTGCAATTGACAAAAATCATGGTCAGTCAATCGCAAAAGCAATTTTACTTGGAAAAGCACTGACAAAAATCACTGTCAGTCAACTGCAATTTGCTTTATCTGGAACTGCCTACACCCTGCACACACAATGCCTTTAAAATAATTAAAACATCTGCCGATCCCAGGTCCTTGCAAGGCCTCAATAGATGGACCAAAAAAAACCAAAACCAAATCCAGTCTCAGCATCTGGCAGATTGTGCGACCAACCCAAATTAATAATGTAATAATAATAACAGCCGCTTTGGGTGCAATCCCAAAACAACTGGAACACCACTTGAACACCATCATCGGCATCGACAAATTTGCCATTAGTCAATTGCAAAAGGCGGCCTTATTAGGAACTGCTTCCATCTTGCGACGATACCTGTAATACCATCAAACATCCACATCTGCCTATCCCAGGTCCTGGGTAAGGACTCGATAGATAGACAAAATGCCAAATCCAGTCTGAACATCTGGCTGACTGTGCGATGATCCATAATAATAATAATAAACAATTGTCGATAAGAAAGACAAAAAAGTCTGGATAATGTGGACGTGGCAGTGCCTGGAGACAGCAGAATAGAAGAGAAAGAACTGGAGATCACAAAATACAAAGACCTACAAATAGAAATAGAAAGACTGTGGCACCAATAGTAGCGGACGCCTTGGGTGCAGTCTCAAAACAACTGGAGCACCACTTGAACACCATTGGCATTGACAAATTCGCTATTAGTCAATTGCAAAAGGCGGCCTTACTAGGAACTGCTTCCATCCTGCAACGATACCTGTAATACCATCAAACATCCACATCTGCCTATCCCAGGTCCTGGGTAAGGACTCGATAGGTAGACAAAATGCCAAATCCAGTCTGAACATCTGGCTGACTGTGCGATGATCCATAATAATAATAATAATATAACAATAACAACTTTCCAGAGAGCTGCACGTGTTTTTCTCTGCCGCAAACGGGCTCAGAAGCCCGTTCTGCTTTTCCTCCCAATTTTTAAAGATTTTTGCAACTTGAGACAGCTGCATTCTCCAGGTGCAGCTTTTTTTTTTTTAACCTCTTTCCAACCTGCCGGATGGCACGGAAATAATTTGAAAATCCCCGGTGCTACGGCCCGCACGTCAACCCTCCCTCCCACGCGCATCAATCAACAATGCTCCAGATGATTGGATAAAATCATTTAATAGCAAATTCCCAGAAGGGATGGGCGCAACTACAGGAATGGGCGAAGCACCCGGGGGGGTGGGGGACGGATGGCTGAATTTCCAGGTCTGGGTAAATCCCCGATTTACGATCGCCCCCTTTAGTGACCGAAGTTACGACATCACTGAAAAAAAAAAGTTTACTGCCAGGTCTCCATGATTATGACTGTAGCCTCGCGGTCGTGTGATCAAAATTCGGGCACTTGGTTAACGGTCTCATATTTACGACGGTCGCAGCGTCGGGGGGGCAAGGGGTCAGGTGATCGCCCTTTGCGAGGTTCACTGCAACGAATTCGCTCGCAAACCGTGCGGGGAAAAAAAAAGGTCGTAAAATTGGGAGGTCGTAAGTTGAGGACTGCCTGCAGGCGTTGGGGCTGCAATTTCCAAAAAATGACATCTGTGAACTTCCAGTGGGGAGAGGATGAGGCTTGGACGCCCCACCCCAAAGCTGAAGCCCACCCCCCATTGCAACCAGGGAGGAATGCAGCCGAGAAATAAGGAGGGGGGTCTCAGAAACCCAGGGTGTAAGGGGAGACCACCCCTCCCTTCTCCACCATCGCTTTGGAGATGACCCGAAAATTCTTGAAGATTTGTTGGGTGCTACTGGACGAAAGAGAGGTCAGGTTTTGGGTGATACGCTGGTGGGCCTGAGGAGAGAGAGAAGGAGCAATGAGAAGGGGGACACCCCCCCAGGTCAAAACACACACACACACACACACAACAACAACAACTGGGGTTAGAGAAGGAGAAGAAGGTTCCAAAGTCTTAAGAGTCGCCAACTGTCACGGGTCATG
Source organism: Crotalus tigris (assembly GCF_016545835.1). Classification (NCBI taxonomy): domain Eukaryota; kingdom Metazoa; phylum Chordata; class Lepidosauria; order Squamata; family Viperidae; genus Crotalus; species Crotalus tigris. Next base: position 623,314 of record NW_024096569.1, read on the forward strand.
TTCAAATTTGGCAAGTTTTAAGACTTAGGGACTTTATGTCTGCTTACTCTCTTGTGATCCCTTACTCTGCAATCTCTCCGCTCTAGGGAGAATAGGAGTAAAAAAAAAAAAAAGCAAGCGTGGCTGGGGAATTCCGGGCGTTGAAGTCCACACACGTCTTAAAGTTGCCGAGTTTTGTGTCTATGAACTTGCACAACCTCTGAGGCGTGGGGCGGGAACAGCTGTCAGCCTTTCGCTCATTAATTTATTGGGCTCTGGAGGAAAGGAAGGTTTATTGAACGCCAATTATTGACATGTTGCTTTTCCACTGAGCTATTTGAGAAGGCTGCTAATGAAAAGGCTTTCCTCTCCGGCCGCAGGGCTAACCGGATTACCTGGGCGGCCGCTTAAGAGACGATCGAATTGAGCCCTCGGTAAAATAAAGAGGATTTTACGCTTCCAGGAAGTGGGACCGCCTCCTTCCTGGATCACGTCCCTTTCGGAAAGGAGATCCGAGGTGCTTCCCGCGGTTTCTTTTGGGGGTTCCCCTGAAAACCATCCCTGCTTTTCTCAATAATAAAAAAAACCTGCCAGACTTGTTTCTTCCTTTCGTCTCCTTCTTTCTCTTCTTTCTTCCTTCTTTTTTTTCTCTGCTTCCTTCCTGTACCTATCTTTCTTTATCTATACATTCGTCTTTAATTCTCCTTCTTTTTGCTCCCTCCCTTCCTCTTCCTCCCTCCTTCCATTATTTTCCTTTCCTCCTTTCCCTTCCTTTTCTTTCTTTACTTCCTCCCTCCCTCCCTTTTTTCTTTACTTTCTCTCTTGCTCCCTCCCTCCATTACTTTTCTCTTCCTTCCTTTCCTTTTTTCTTTACTTAATTTTCTTTTTTTTCCTTTCCTTTCTTTCCTTTTCTCTTCCTCTTCCCTCCCTCCTTCCTCCCTTTCTTTCTTCTTTCTTTTTGTTTTCTTTCTTTCTTTGTTTGTTTTTCTCTTCCTTTCTTCCCTTCCTTCCTCCCTTTTTTCTTTTTTACTTTCTCCTCTCTTGCTCTCCTCCTCCATTACTTTTCTCTTCCTTCCTTTCCTTTTTTCTTTACTTAATTTTCTTTTTTCTTTCTTTCTTTTTTCCTTTCTTTTTCTTCTCTTCCTTTCTTCCCTCCCTCCCTCCTTCCTCCCTTTCTTTCTTTCTTTCTTTCTTTCTTTCTTCCCTTCCTTCCTCCCTCCCTCCCTCCTTCTCTTTCTTTCTTCCTTCCTTCCTTCCTTCCTTCCTTCCTTCCTTCCTTCCTTCCTTCCTTCCTTCCTTCTCCCTCCCTCCATCTTAAGATTGCTGAACATTTGGGGTGAATCTGTGACTCACATACTTTCCTGAACCACCCTCCACCGCCCCCCCCCGTCTCTTCCTCCTTCCCCCCACCCCCATCAGGCTAAGCCCCGGCCAGGGGCAGGCACCTGCGGAGATGCTGCCCCTCCCGTCCCCCCCAAAGGCCTACCTCCATGCACCAGGTCTCGCAAAGGACCTTCTCGTGCTGGGCCGTGGCCTGGCCTTGTTCCAGCGCCCGCGATGCTCTGTTGATCCACACGGAGGAGGAGGAGAGCAAAATCAAAATCAAATCTTTGGAAGGCAAGACTCACACCTGCATTGCAAGGTGGGCCACTGGGCAAGGAGGAACCGAGATACTTGCCTGGACTAGACAACCTCGTTTATGTGGTCTCGGGATCCCTTAAAACCGCCCACTGGCAGATCTCTCTTCCTGGATTCCCCAATTGGACCTTTCAGGCTGAAACGTTTAGGTTCCCCATAGTATATCAGAGTTGGAAGGGACCTCAGAGGGCATCTAGTCCAACCCCCTGCTCAGGCAGGAAACCCTATCCCATTTCAGACAAATGGCTGTCCAGTCTCTTCTTAAAAACTTCCAGTGTTGGAACATTCACTGCATCTGGAGGCAAGTTGTTCCACTGGTTAATTGTTCTAATTGTCAGGAAGTTTCTCCTTAGTTCTAGGTTGCTTCTCTCCTTGATTAGTTTCCATCCGTTGCTTCTTGTCCTGCCTTCAGGCGCTTTGGAGAATAGCTGGACTCCCTCTCCTTTGGGGCAGCCCCTGAGATATTGGAATACTCCTATCCTGTCCCCCCTTGTTCTTCTCTTCGTTAAACTAGACATCCCCAATTCCAGCAGCCATTCCTTGTATGTTTTAGCCTCCAGTCCCCTGATCCTCTTTGTTGCTCTTCTCTGCACTCTTTCCAGAGTCTCAACATCTTTTTTTACATCAGGGTGACCAAAACTGGATGCCTTATTCCAAGTGTGGCCTTACAAGGCCTTGTAAAGTGGTATTAACACTTCATGTGATCTTGATTCCATCCCTCTGTTAATGCAGCCTAGCACTGTGTTGGCTTTTTTGGCAGCTGCAGCACACGGCTGGCTCCTATTTAAGGGATCGTCCACTAGGACTCCAAGATCCCTCTCACAGTTGCTACTATTGAGCAAGGAACCCCCTATACTATACCTGTACGTTTGGTTTTTCTTGCCTAAATGTATTAACTTGCTTTTGTCTACACTAAGTTTCATTTCTTTAGATAGGGCTCTGGGTTCAAGTCTGTCGAGATCCTTTGATACCTTGAGTCTGTCTTCTGGGGTGTGGGCTATTCCAGCCAGCAATAAAAAAAAGGAGATTTGCTTTGGGCAGGTGGTCTTGGGAGGGGGGGCTTACCTGGAGAGAACAACCACCATGGCATAGACATCAATTGCACTGTCGGCGATTTGCTTCAGCATGAATTGCTCTTCTGGAAATTTGGGAGAGAGACGAGGAAGAAGAAGAAGAAGAAACAAAAAAGGTCAGGATCAGAAACAGAACAGAGCTGGAAGGGACCTCGGAGGTCATCTAATCCAACCCCCTGCTCAAGCAGGAGACTCTATATACCAGTGGTTCTCCACCTGTGGGTCGGGACCCCATTTGGGGTCGAATGACCATTTCACGGGGGTCGCCAAACAACGCAGTCCGCCATTTTTCCCCCCTTTTCCTCAGCTGTGCTCCTCCCTTTTATTCTATTGGCTTTTGAAAGCCAATAGAAGAGACTCTCTTGAATAGAGTCTAATTCTATTGGCTTTCAAAAGCCAATAGGAATTGTCCAGGCTGTCTCTGCCCTGCTGAGCCCGCCAAAAGTCCCATCCTGCAAACAGTGCTGCACCAGTGGAGTAGTCCTCGACTTACGACCAGTTGAGTAGTCCTCAACTTACGACCGGTTGGGGGTCGCGGCATTAAAAAGGTTGAGAACCACTGCTATATACCAGACAAGGTACTGTCCAGTCTCTTTTCTTAAAAACCTCCAGCAATGGAGCACCCACAACTTTTGGTGGCAAGCAGTATTTACGACGGTTGCAGCGTCCCGTGTGTGTGTGTGTGTGTGTGTGTGTGACGTAATCCCCTTTTGCGACCTTCCGATAAGCAATTGGGGGGGGAAGCCAAATTCACTTACTGACCGTGTGACTCGTTTAACAACGGCAAGGACTGACTTAACAAATATGGCAAAGGACAGTCGTTCAATGAGGCCAAACTCCCTTAGCAAATGTTTCACTTAGTGACATACATTTTGGGCTCAACGGTGGTCGTGTCTTGGGGACGACCTGTATTGGGATGAGCAGAGATTTGTCCCTCCAGCCCACCCACACTCCTCCCGGCAAGGAATCCATGGGGGTCCCACCCCCCACCCCCTGAGAACCCCAAACTCACCGACAACTTTCTTTCCATGTTTGAGGAGCTGGTTCTCAATGACACCAGCAAAAAGGTCAATGGCTTGGACGGCCTGGAAAAAGGGCAAGGGGGGCAAAAGGTGAAAGGGGGTAGGTGATTGCAGAATAGAACATAATAGAATAGAAATACAGAATAGAATAGAAATATAGAATAGAAATATAGAATACAGAATAGAATAAAAATTAATAGAATACAATAGAAAAATAATAATAGAATATAATAGAAATTAATAATAGAATAGAAATTAGAATAGAAATAAAAATTAATAGAATAGAATAGAAATTAATAGAATAGAAATTAGTAGAAAATAAATTAATAAAAATTAATAGAATAGAATAGAAATAAGAATAGAATAAGAATAGAATAGAATAGAAATAAGAATAGAATAGAAATAAGAATAGAATAGAATAGAATTAAGAATAGAATAGAATAGAAATAAGGAATAGAATAGAATAGAATAGAATAAGAAATAATAGAATAGAATAGAATAATAATATAGAGTAGAATTGTTTTATTGTCATATTATTGTTTTAATTTTGTACGCTGCCCTGAGTCCTTTGGGACTGGGCGGCATATAAATTTTAGAAATAAATAAATAGAGGAATATAGAAATATAGAATAGAATAGAATAGAATTAAGAATAGAATAGAATAGAACAGAACAGACATTTTCCCCACAACCACCCTGTGAGGTGGGTTGGGCTGAGGGAGAAGGACCAGCCCAAAGTCAGCCAGCTAGGCTTTCCTACCTAAGGCGGCATTAGAACTCAGAGCCACCTGGTGATTGACCCAAAGTCACCCAGCTAGTTTTCAGGGCTGAAACAGCACTTGGAACTCATGTTCCAAGTCTTACACAGGTAGTCCTCGACTTACGTTGTTTCATTTAGTGACGGTTTGAAATTACTGCTGGTCCCCAGTTGCTCCTCCCAGGGGGCACCAAACACTTGCTCGCACAGATGCACACACACACACCAGTGTGGGGGTCCGGCCAGACTCACCTGCTCACTGCTGGACTCCAGACTTGGGTGCACCACGCCCTTCAGGCTTAGCCCTGTCCCCAGGCCCGCCCTCCTGGGGAGTGGGGGGGGAGAGAAAAGGGGGTGAGAAGTAGCTTCACAACTCTTTATGCAGCCCCCCCCTCCGAGCCCAACCCAGCCCCCTCCCACCAAGCCCAGCCCATCCCCCCAGCCCAGTCCAGCCCCCCCTCCTAGCCCAGCCCAGCCCCCCCTCCTAGCCCTGGCCAGCCCCCCCCCAGCCAGCCCAGCCTCCTCCCACCAAGCCAAGCCCAGCCTCCCTCCTAGCCCAGCCCAGCCCCCCCTCCTAGCCCTGGCCAGCCCCCCCCCAGCCAGCCCAGCCTCCTCCCACCAAGCTGAGCCCAGCCCCCTCCTAGCCCTGGCCAGCCCCTCTCCTAGCCCAACCCAGCCCCCTCCCACCAAGCCCAGCCCATCCCCCCCTCCTAGCTCTGGCCAGCCCCCCCCCTTGAACCCAGCCCAGCCCACCAAGCTGAGCCCAGCCCCCCCTCCTAGCCCTGGCCAGCCCCCCCAGCCCAGCCCCTCCTAGCCCAGCCCCTTCCCATCAAGCTGAGCCCAGCCCCCCCCCCTTAGCCCTGGCCAGCCCCCTCCCACCAAGCCCAGCCCAGCCCCCCCTCTGAGTCCAGCCCCCCCCCGTTCAAATCCCCCCTATAAACACAGAACAGCACAAATGGTGACAAAATGGGATTTAAAACGTGCAGATCCTCCCCCCCCCAGATGACCCCCAGGGAAAGCAGGCGAGGGATGGGCCCATTCACACATTCCCTCCCGTCGCAAAACGAAGCAGCAAAAGTGCTTTGCGCCTCTCGATGGGAGCTGGGGATTGGATGGCAGAAATGACTGACAGATGGGGGGGTGAAGAAAAAATAAAAAACCGAAACATCTCAAAAATATTTTGTGGAGTGACAACGGAGAAAAGAACAGAGAAGACTCACTGCCCCGAAGCGGGAGCTGATCTTCCCGGTAGCTTTAAAAATAAACAAATAAAAAAAAAGGAGATAGGCTCGCTGGGAAAAAGCCTGGATTCGTGAGCGACAAGCTACAAGCAGTCCTCGACTTATGACGATTCGCTTAGTGGCCGTTCGAAGTTTCAACGGCACTAAAAGAAAAGGGAATTAAACCCCCTTTTCACACTTACGGCTGCTGTAACCTCCTTGCAGCCACGGGAGCAAAATTCAGACGCCTGGCAACCGACTCGTATTTACGACGGGCGCAGCGTCCCGGGTGTGTGTGTGTGTGTGTCACGCGATCCCCTTTTGCGAACCTCTGACCAGCAAACTCAATGGGGGGGGGGAAAGCCAGATTCGCTTAACTACCGTGTGACTAATTTAACAATCGCTTAACAAGTGTGGCAAGGAGGATCGTAAAAATGGATCAAAATTCGCTTAATGTTATATATCACTTAGCAACCGCCATTTTGGGTCCGGTCGAGGACTACTCGTTCATAGAGAGCCTCCAACTTCAGGAGCAGTTCACCTTCAAGGACGGAGGCATTTGCTACCTTTAGATCACAAAGAGTAAGCAACTTTGGCTCTTTTGTGACTCATGGACTTCAACTCCCAGAATTCCTGAGCCAGCCATGCTGAGGGGAAAGAGAGAGGTTTCCAAGCTGAGCCATGCTGGCTGAGGAATTCTGGGAGTTGAAGTCCACGAGTCATGAAGGGAGCCATAGTTCCCCCATGCTGGCTGAGGAATTCTGGGAGTTGAAGTCCACGAGTCATGAAGGGAGCCATAGTTCCCCCATGCTGGCTGAGGAATTCTGGGAGTTGAAGTCCACGAGTCCTAAAAGGGCCAAATTGAAGACCTTGTTCTAGGACACTGTCCCTGCGTGCATGTGAGACTCCTGGTTGCTCACAACTCCACAACTCCACCTTCTGTGACCTTTTTAGTGTGCTTGAGAAGCCACTATGGTTTGTTTGAACATGCTGGCTTAGTGGTAGCCATGAATCAACGCCCCCTTTGGTGTCACCACCTCTGGCAAATTTCCTCCCACACCCTCGGCGTTCAAAATTGTCTCATCCACCACCCGTTTCTCACGCTCTGGGAAGCGGAAACCGCCCACAGATGCGCCGTACCTGCGTACTCGCTTGCCCGCCTCGCTGACCAGCAAGCCAGCATTCCCACAGGGGTTCTTGACGGCTTGTTGCAAACCGCGAAGCTGGTTCCCCGCGTTCTGGATCAGAGGGAAATCAGAGAGTGTGGAGTTTTCCTGGCTCCCGAGAACGCCAACGTGATCAAACCCGGATCGTCTTTACTTGCCACCCCTTCTGGATTGTTGCATGGGCAATGGGTAAGAACACCGCCCCCCCCGGTTTAATTCAGGTTCCCCCCCCAAATCTCGCCCGTCCCTAAAGCCGCCCCACCCACCTGGAATCCGTAGAGGGCAATGAAAAGCCGTAAGATTTCGTTGGTGCCTTCAAAGATCCGGAAAATGCGTAAATCACGCATCACTTGTTCCACTCCGCTTTCCTGCAGCCGAGGAATCGGATAGGAGAAAAAGAAAGAGAGAGAGAGAAAGAAAAAGAAAGAGAGAAAGAGGAGCGAGAGAAAGAAATAAAAAAGAGAGAGAGGAGAAATAGAGAAAGAGAAAAAGAGAGAGAGAAAGAGGAGAAATAGAAAAAGAAAGAAAAGAGAAATAGAGAGGAAAGAAATAAAAAAGAGAAAGAAGGAGAGAGAGAGAAAAGAAAAAGAAAGAGAAAAAGGAAGAGAGAAATAGAAACAGAGAGAGAGAAATAAAAAAAAGAGAGGGAGAGAGAAAGAGAAGGAGAGAGAAACTGATCGATGCCACTAATGCATTCCTTTTGATATGTACGCCTGCTTACTCTCTTATAATCCCTTTCTCTGCAATCTCTCCGCTCTGGCCTGTTTTTGAAGTCCACCCAGCTTAAAACCACCCTGGCTGAGAAATGCTAATAAAAACAGACAGTAACAAACTTCCTCACCGGGCTCAACAGAAAATCATTAGAAAGAAATAAAATTAAAACCTAGATATTAGCCCCCCGCCACCACAAAAAAAGCCCCCTGACCTTCATGAACCCCATCCCGCCCATGGTCTGGATGCATTCGTCTGAAACGGCCCAAGCAGCTTCCTGCACATGGAGAAAAACAAGAACAGATAAAAGCAATGCGGAATGAAGCGTTCTTGTCTGGACATGAGCAGACAGTTCTGCTTTTCTTTCTTTCTTTCTTTCTTTCTTTCTTTCTTTCTTTCTTTCTTTCTTTCTCTTTCTTTCATTTCTTCCTTCTTTCTTTTCTCTTTCTTTCTCTTTCCTTCAACTTCTGTCCTATTCTTTTCCTCCCTCTCTTTTCCCTCCATCCTTCCTCCCTTCTTCCTCTCCCTCCCTCCTTTTCCTTCCTTTTCCAGCCTCCCTTTCTTTGCTTCCTCCCTCCCTTCTTCCCTCCCCCCCTCCCTCCTTTTCCTCCCTCACTCCCTCCTTTTCCTTCTTCCCTCCCTCTCCTTCCTTCCTTCCTCCCTCCCTCTCCTTCCTTCCTCTCTCCCTCCCTTCCTTCCTTCTTCCCTTTCTTCCTTCCTCCCTTCCTTCCTCCCTCTCTTCCTTCCTCCCTCCCTCCCTCTCCTTCCTTCCTCCCTTCCTTCCTTCTTCCCTTTCTTCCTTCCTTCCTCCCTCCCTCCCTCCCCTCCCCCATGTCACCCACCACCCAAAGGGTTGAATGTCGTCACTCTCTGATCTGCCCCCATGCCACTTGGCAGAGCGAGATCTAAACACGCTTTCAAAAAGCTAGGAGAGTTTCTGTCCCAAACAGGCCAGCTGCCCAGTGTGAAGCGGAGCACCACGGCTTCAGAACGACAGATCCAGAAGGGGCCTTGGAGGTCATCTAGTCCAACCCCCCTGCTCAGGCAGGAGACCCCCACACCTTTTCAGACAAACCGCTGTCTGGTCTCTTCTTAAAAACTTCCAGTGTTGGAGCACCCACAACTCCAGGAGACAGCCGAATAACAGAGCGGGAAGAGGCCCTGGAGGTCATCTAGTCCAACCCCCTGCTCAGGCAAAAGACCCCACACCTTTTCAGACAAACAGCTGTCCAGTCTCTTCTTAAAAAGCCTCCAGGGATGGAGCACCCAGAGCTCGGGGGGGGGGGGGAACGACAACATTCGTGATTTCTGCAAGTTGCACCCTGTGAGTCAGCCCCATGGTGACATCGTCCCCCCCTTCCTGGCCTGCAGAGACCCACAACGCTACGGGGCCATGGTGGTGGGGGAATGAGGGGGGGGATCCACCCTGGGGCCCCAGCCAGGACTCACCGAGCCAAAGACTTTGCTGATGGCCGCCTCGATCTGGAAGTCCGAAGCCCCCCGGTCCATGTTGGCGCTGATCATGTAGGCCATGGACTAAAGAGAGAGAGAACCAAGGGGTCTTTGGGGAATTAAAAAAAAATGGCTTTTTCACAGATTTTTAAACTTCTTATCCTATTGTACAGAGTCTAGTCCTGCTTGAGCAAGGGGCTGGACTAGAAGACTTCCAAGGTCCCTTCCAGCTCTATTCCTATTCCTATTCTATATTCCATTCTATTCTATTCCACTCCGTATTTTCTATTCTATTCTATTCTATTCTATTCTGTTCTGTTCTATTCTGTTCTGTTCTCTGTTCTATTCCGTTCTGTAATTCTATTCTATTCCATTCTATATTCTATTCTATTGCATTCGTATTTCTATTCTATTCTATATTTTATTATTCTGTTTTAATTCTAATTCTATTCCATTCCATATTTTCTTTTCTATTCTATTCCATATTTTCTTTTCTTTTGTATTCTATTCTGTTCTATTCTTCCATCCCATATTCTATTCCATTCCATATTTTCTATTCTATTCTATTCTATTCTATTCTATTCTATTCTATTCTATTCTATTCTATTCTATTCTATTCTATTCTATTCTATTCTATTCTATTCTACTCTTTTATTCCTATATTTATTCTATTCCATTCCATTCCATTCCATACACAATGAATATAAAACATGATTAAAAATACAAATACTCAACCCTAAAATAAAAGATTTGCTACAAACTGTTTCTTTTAATTCCTGTTTCTGGCATAAAAAACCAACCCCCCCCACACACACATTGCGTCAATGAGTTTGCTTAGAGACTGCCACAAAAGAGGTCATAAAATTGGGTGCAGTTCCGTAGTGATCCCGCTTAACGACCGGCACAACTTAATTCAGGGCTCAGTTCCAGTCATACGTCTATATAATATCACGGAAAGAAAGGGTTTTTACGTTATTACGTGCTAGCATTTGCTTTTAAGACCTGGTCTCTGGATCAAGTCTCAGGGATCCGATTTTGGGGGGGGAACTAAGTTTCTAGTCCTCAAGGCTGTCGAGCGATACTGGAACGCCGCAGATCTGAGAAATGACACTTCGGGCACTGTGCCGAATGTACACACAAACACAAGCGCACGCCTGTTTTGCACGCCCGTACCTCGGTCACGTAGTGCAGCAACGCCATGCGGGCGAGTTTTTCCTGGATCACCCCAAAAGTGTGGATTTTTTCCCCAAACTGAGTCCGGTTAGCGGCGAAGTCCACCTTTGGGATGGAAAGGGAGGAGGAGGAGAAGAATTTGAGCAGGGGCACCGTCTGTCCTCGGCTTACAGCGGTTCATTTAGTGACGATTCAAAGTCACCACGGCGCTGAGACAAGGGACTTGTGGTCAATGTTCACACTTACGACCTTTGCATCACCGCGGGATCAAAATCCGGATCCTCGACCGTATTTATGATGGGTTGCAGCATCCCAAAAGGGCGTGATCCCCTTTTACAGGGGAAGGTGCATTTGCTAACAGCCGTGCGGCTGACTTAACGGCCGCAGTAATGAACGACGGTGGCAAGAACGGTCGTAAAAGGGGACATTCTACAACAGTCTCGCTTTGGCAACAGAAAAGTCGGGCAAAGTTGCAGTCGTAAGTCGAGGACTATCTGCATGAGGGGATACAGGGGGGGAAGGAGAAGAAAGCAGGGTGGGGGGCGCTCACCGCTTTCTGAATGAGCGCCCGCATGGTGCCGCCCATGGCCGCCGCCATGCCGAAACGCCCGTTGTTCAGGATGTTCATGGCCACCTTGAAGCCGGCGCCTGGCGCACCCAGCACATTCTCTACCGGCACCCGGACGTTGTCAAAGTGGACTTCGGCCGTGTTGGACCCCTTGATGCCCATCTTCTTCTCGGGGGGGCCGCTGGGGGAGGGGACGAGAGGGAATTAGAGCCCCCCCAGAAGATACCCGAAAAGAGGGGGGTCCTTCTCTGCCCGCCCCACCGGCTCGAGGGGGGGCTGGCCATCTCTCCCCCCTCCTTTGCTCAGCACCCCAAAGCAGGGGGGTCTTCAAACTTGGCCCTTTTATGACTTATGGACTTCAACTCCCAGAATTCCTCAGCCAGCGTGAGGGAACTAGGACTCTTTTATGACTTGTGGACTTCAACTCCCAGAATTCCTCAGCCAGCGTGAGGGAACTATGGCCCTTTGATGACTTGGGGACTTCAACTCCCAGAATTCCTCAGCCAGCGTGAGGGAACTGACCCTTTTGTGACTTGTGGACTTCAACTCCCAGAATTCCCCAGACAGGCATGCTGGCTGAGGAATTCTGGGAGCTGAAGTCCAAAAGTCATAAAAGGGCCAAGTTTGAAGACCCCTGCCCTAAAGGATGTGAACTCCAGTCCCCTCAACACCTCACCTGGTGACCCCCCCGAAAGACCGCTCCACCACGAATGCCGTGATCTTGTCCTTCGTCTTCCCCGTCTCGTCCTTCTGCGGCGTTTTGGCAAAAACGGTGAAGATATCGGCAATGCCGCCATTGCTGGGCGAGGAAAGATGCAATTTTAGGACCCTCCCCCAGGAAATGTGCCCCCCCCCGTACAGAGACCCCCCTTCCCGGAATTGGACCGTTGTTATTGATATAGGGTATAGGGCGGGGTAGGCAACCTTGGTTCTTGTATGACTTGTGGACTTCAACTCCCAGAATTCCTCAGACAGCGTGCCTGGCTCAGAAATTCTGGGAGTTGAAGTCCACAAGTCATACAAGAGCCAAGGTTGCCTACCCCTGGTATAGGGTTTCCTGCATGAGCAGGGGGTTGGTCTATATGACCTCCAAGGTCCCTTCCAACTTTTTAATTATATTATTATTGTTGTTGTTATTTCTTCCCTCATTTCGGTTCTGGTTTGTTAATCTTTTTCAGACCGTCCTCAACTTATGGCTGTTCGTTTAGCGACCATTGGACATTACTGAGAAAAGTCGGCTGGCGCCCTGTCCTCGCACTTACGACCGTCGCAGCATCCTATCGGTCCCCAAACGTGGGCACTTGGCAACCGGCCTGTATTTACGACGGTTGCCACGTGTTTGTGACCTCAGGAGGGGCCACGTCCACAGGGAAGCCGGATTTATTTAACGACACTGGGTTCGCTTAATGAGCATGGATTCGTTTAGCGACCACTGGATTTGCTCAGCGACCACTGGATTCACTGAATAACCACTGGATTTGCTTAGCAACCACTGGATTTGCTTAGCGACCACTGGATTCACTTAATGACTACTGGATTCGTTTAATGACCACTGGATTTGTTTAATGACCACTGGGTTTGCTTAACGACCATTGTAACCTCGGTCACTAAATGAACTCTCCTAAGTCGAGGACCACCTGTATTTCAAGGACCCTTCCTCTGGATGATGGGAGGGGGCACCTCACCTGTTGTCCACCCCGCCCCCCAGTCTGCCTCACCTGATCCAGAGCTTGCTCCCGTTCAGGGTGTAGTAGGTGCCGCAGGAGCTGAGTTCGGCTCTGCTCCGGATCGAGGCTGCGTCGGAGCCGCTGGTGTTTTCGGTCAGGCAGAAGGCGGCGATGGTCTCACCTGGGGTGAGGGGCGGAAGTAGCACAAACAGTGTTCCCCTATGCCCCCCCCCCTCAGCACACCACAAAGACCAAGTCATAGGCGAGGGAAACGTTGGGGTGAAGGTGCTGGGCTAGAAAACGGGAGACGGAGAGTTCTAGTTCCACCTCAGAAAAGCCATCTGGGTGACTTTGGGCCAATCACCAGGAGACGGTGAGTTCTAGTTCTGCCATAGCCATAAAGCTGGCTGGGTGACTTTAGACCAATCACTAGGAGATGATGAATTCTAGTTCCACCTTAGAAAAGCTGGCTGGGTGACTTTCGGCCAATCACTAGGAGATGGTGAGTTCTAGTTCCTCCTTAGAAAAGCTGGCTGGATGACTTTGAGCCAATCACCAGGAGACGGTGAGTTCTAGTTCTGCCATAGCCATAAAGCTGCCGGGGTGACTTTAGGCCAATCACTAGGAGATGGTGAATTATAGTTCCACCTTAGAAAAGCTGGCTGGGTGACTTTGGGCCAATCACTAGGAGACGGTGAGTTCTAGTTCTGCCAGAGCCATAAAGCTGCCGGGGTGACTTTAGGCCAATCACTAGGAGATGGTGAGTTCTAGTTCCTCCTTAGAAAAGCTGGCTGGATGACTTTGAGCCAATCACCAGGAGACGGTGAGTTCTAGTTCTGCCATAGCCATAAAGCTGCCGGGGTGACTTTAGGCCAATCACTAGGAGATGGTGAATTATAGTTCCACCTTAGAAAAGCTGGCTGGGTGACTTTGGGCCAATCACTAGGAGACGGTGAGTTCTAGTTCTGCCATAGCCATAAAGCTGGCTGGGTGACTTTAGGCCAATCACTAGGAGATGATGAATTCTAGTTCCACCTTAGAAAAGCTGGCTGGGTGACTTTCGGCCAATCACTAGCAGATAGTGAGTTCTAGTTCCTCCTTAGAAAAGCTGGCTGGGTGATTTTGGGCCAATCACTAGGAGACGGTGAGTTCTAGTTCTGCCATAGCCATAAAGCTGGCTGGGTGACTTTAGGCCAATCACTAGGAGATGATGAATTCTAGTTCCACCTTAGAAAAGCTGGCTGGGTGACTTTCGGCCAATCACTAGGAGATGGTGAGTTCTAGTTCCTCCTTAGAAAAGCTGGCTGGATGACTTTGAGCCAATCACCAGGAGACGGTGAGTTCTAGTTCTGCCATAGCCATAAAGCTGCCAGGGTGACTTTAGGCCAATCACTAGGAGATGGTGAATTCTAGTTCCTCCTTAGAAAAGCTGGCTGGATGACTTTGAGCCAATCACTAGGAGATGGTGAGTTCTAGTTCCTCCTGGGTGACTTTGGGCCAATGACTAGGAGAGGGTGAGTTGTAGTTCCTCCTTAGAAAAGCTGGCTGGGTGACTTTGGGCCAATGACTAGGAGATGGTGAATTCTAGTTCCTCCTTGACAGACAGAGAGTTCTCGTCCTGCCACAGCCATAAAGCCAGCTGGGTGACATTGGGCCAATCACTAGGAGACGGGGAGTTCTAGTTCCACCTTAGAAAAGCCGGGCAGGTGATTTTGGGCCAGTCCTTCTCTCTCCCAGCCCAAACCACCTCACAGGGCTGTTTTGGGAAAACGGCATGCCGCCTTGAGCCGCACAACCCACGACGGGGGACACAAACCGAATTCTAAAACCACTCTAAAGAGACCAGACCTCAGTAAAACAGACAGAAATCAACCTAAGACTTTCCGCTACTCGCGAGAAAGAGACGAGCAGCCGGTTGCGGCACCAGCCACGCAGCCCGAAGAAGCAAAGATCCAGTTTTTCAGGGGTCCCATTCTGGGTTGGGGGGGGCACCCTCTCACCCCCCACCCCCCCTGGCCGTGCCAGCCCCCCATCCCCCCCGTGCCCAGCCCTACCGGATGCCAGCTTGGGCAGGTACTTCTTCTTCTGCTCCTGGGAACCGTAGAGCAGGATCCCCTTGAAGCCGATGGACTGGTGGGCGCCCAGGGTGATGCCCACACCCAGGTCGTGCATCCCCACGATTTCCACCATGCGGGCATACTGCGGGGCAGAGACACCCCTAAGCACGTGCAGAGTTCAGCCCCCTTTGGAGCGCCGGCGGACGCTGCCAATCTGGGGAAAAGCCCCCCCCACCTGCAGGGGAGGGGGATACGGGACCGACCTGGGTGTTGGTGAGCCCCAGGCCCCCCAGCGCCGTGGGGACCTGCAGGCCGAAGGCCCCCATCTCCTTCAGCCCCTTCATGGTCTTCTCCTGCACCTGGGCCAGCTCGTCGTTGAGCGAGGGGTTGTTCACCTCCTGCGAAAAAGGGGGCATGGGGGGCAACAGCCGGCGTTGCTGCAGGGGAGGGGCCTGACCTCCCCCCCAGCAGCCCCCCAACCCCATAATCCCTTTCCTACCTCAAAGAAGCGGGCGACGGGGCCCACCAGCTCCCGCAAAGTCTGCGTCTGCTCCTCGTTCAGAACTGCGGCGAAACCAGAGGGGGGGGGGCGCGTGTGTTATTATTGGGGGGGGATGGGAGAGTCCTCGACTTATGACTGTCCGTTTAGTGACCGACCGAAGTTTGTTAAAAAAAAAAAGGACTTATGACAGGCCCTCGACTTATAGGCCTCCGTTCAGCGGCCATTTTTGACAAGACAGGCAGTCCTCAGGTTACAACTGTTTCTTTAGTGACCGTTCAACGTTACGACGGCACGGAAAAGTGACTAGTGACCATTTTTCATAGTTACGACCGTCACAGCCCCCCGTGATCAAAATTGGGACGCTCGGCACACCTGACTCGTATTTATGACGGTCGCAGCCTCCCCGCGGTCACGTGATAAAAATCAGGATGCTCGGCACCTGACTCGTATTTATGACGGTCGCAGCCTCCCCCGGGGGTCACATGATCAAAATTAGGATGCTCAGCACCTGACTCGTATTTATGACGGTCGCAACGTCCCCCGGGGGCCACGTGCCCCCCTTTTGCAGCCTTCTGACCAGCAAAGTCAAGGGGGGGAAGCCGGATTCACTTAACGACCGTTCTTCATTTAACAACCGCAGCGATTCACTTAACGACCGTGGTAAGGGAGGTCGCAAAAGGGGGCAAAGCTCCCTTAGCGAACGTCTCCCTTAACGACGGAAAGTTTGGACTCAGCTGTTAAGTCAAGGACTACCTGAACTTTTCAAACCGTGTGCTGGATCAGGCAATCCTGCCCACGCAAACGCACACTCACAGACCCACAAACACACCTGCCTCCCCCCCTCCCATCCTGCCCCAGCCGCCCACCCCCCCATTTTTTTACCGGAAGGATAAGGGAAGACTTGGTCCGTGATGATCTGGCCCTTGAAAATGCCCACCGCAAAGGACTTGGTTTCCTGCAAGTTGGAGAGAGGGGAAAAAAAAAAAAGAAGATTAAAGGGCCACTGATCCAGGGTCCTGGGTTCAAATCCTGACACGTCCCTCTTTCTGGCCCAGAAAAGGCATCGTCTCTTTGCTAGCGGTCCGGTTTCTATTCCCCAGATGGTAAAAACTCAAGATGGCGATGCCAGCCCCTCCCTCTCTGCCAGACCCCCCCCCCCACGACCCCCAATCTCTCTCTAGCCCCCGCCCCATTTTGCAAAGTGCCCCAATCTGGCTTAGGCTGCCCCCCCCCCGGTGTATGTTATCCCCAGCCCTGTGTAAGTTTATTTTTTAAATACAGCTATACAGGCAGTCCTCGAATTACGACAACTGAGAACAAAATTTCCGTTGCTAAGCGAGACGGTCGTTAAAGTGAGTTTTGACCCGCTTTACGACTTTTCTGGCTACCGTCGTTAAGTGGATTGCTGCAGTCGTTAAAATAGTAGCCTGGTCGCTAAGCGAATCTGGTTTCCCCCCTTGACCTAGCTTGTCAGAAGATCGCAAAAGGGGATCACATCACACACACACACACACACACACACACACACACACGGGGGACGCTGCAACCGTCATAAATACGAGTCGGTTGCCAAGCGTCCGATATTTGAACACATGACCGGGGGATGCTCCAACCGTCTTAAGTGTAAAAAATGGTCGTTAAGTCTCTTTTTTTCCAGTGCTGTTAACAGTCGCTAAATGAACCGTTGTAAGACGAGGACTGCCTGTGTTTTGGATCTGGATGACTTGGCAGAGCAAAATGTCAACAGCTTATTGGATTTGTCCACACCAGAAAACGGGTTTCGGGGTGACTATTTTCTTGACCTCAGAAACAGCTGACACCCGAAAGGGAGGAGGTATTAAATTAATAATAATAAGATTTAAGATTGGAAAATTGTAGGGTGTTTGCCCATTAAAGAGCAGGAGTGAGTTTTGGTTTGTCTATTAACCAAGGAGAGAAGCAACCTGGAACGAAGGAGAAATTTCCTGACAGTGAGAACAATTAATCAGTGGAACAACCTGCCTCCAGAAGCAGTAAATGCTCCAACACTGGAAGTCTTTAACAAGAGACTGGACAGCCATTTGTCCGAAATGGAATATAGGGTTTCCTGCCTGGGCAGGGGGGTGGACTAGAGGACCTCCAAGGTCCCTTCCAACTCTGCTACTTCTATTCTATTCTATTCTATTCTATTCTATTCTATTCTATTCTATTCTATTCTATTCTATTCTATTCTATTCTATTCTAATTCCTTATTCTATTCTATTCTATTTACTCTACTCTGTTCTATTCCTTATTCTATTCTATTCCATTCTATTCCATTCCATTCCACTCCACCCTACCCTATCCTATATTTCTATTCTATTCTATTCTATTCTATTCTATTCTATTCTATTCTATTCTATTCTATTCCTTATTCTATTCTATTTTATTCTATTTACTCTACTCTGTTCTATTCCTTATTCTATTCTATTCTATTCCATTCCATTTCCATTCCACTATTCCTATATTCTATTCTATTCTATTTCATTCTATTCTATTCTATCTATTCTATTCTATTCTATTCTATTCTATTCTATTCTATTCTATTCTATTCTATTCTATTCTTCTTATTCTATTCTATTCTATTCTATTCTATTTCTATTCTATTCTATTCTATTCTATTCTATTCTATTCTATTCCTTATTCTATTCTATTTTATTCTATTCTATTCCATTCCATTCCATTCCATTCCACCCTACCCTATCCTATATTCTATTCTATTCTATTCTATTCTATTCTATTCTATTCTATTCTATTCTATTCTATTCTATTCTATTCCTTATTCTATTCTATTCTATTCTATTCTATTCCTTATTCTATTCTATTCTATTCTATTCCATTCCATTCCACTCCACCCTACCCTATCCTATATTTCTATTCTATTCTATTCTATTCTATTCTATTCTATTCTATTCTATTCTATTCTATTCTATTCTATTCCTTATTCTATTCTATTCTATTCTATTCCATTCCATTCCATTCCACTCCACTCCACCCTACCCTATATTTCTATTCTATTCTATTCTATTCTATTCTATTCTATTCTATTCTATTCTATTCTATTCCATTCCATTCCATATTCTGTTCTATTCTACTCTATCCTATCCTATCTTATATTTCTATTCTATTCTATTCTATTCTATTCTATTCTATTCTATTCTATTCTATTCTATTCTATTCTACATGTTGTTCTGTTCTACTCTACTCTATTCTGTTCTCTCTGCCTTTCCTTATCCAACTTGGTGCTGCTTTGCATCAAAATTGCTCCCCCCAATATTGCCCCCGAGACCCCAAGAAGGGAGAGGAGGAGGAAGACAAAAGACCACATACCGTCGGAAGATGCTTTTTCCCCAATTCTTCTTGGGGCGCTGACTCTGGCTTCAATCTGTGCTTTTCCGGGGCGGTCTGCAAAAGAGGGAGACAGCATGACATTCCTTCAAATGTATGGGGTGCTCCTTTCATCCCAGGGGTTTGCGTGTGCAACAATGCACAAAAATGGAAATTGGGTGCTATATTTAGCAACATTGCCTATGCGTAGAATTGGGTACAAATACATTGCATAAAAGTGGAATTTGAATGCAAGGCTGCAGGAAAGTGGTATTTAAATGCAACACTGCAGGAAAGTGGATTTTTGATGCAAGGCTGCAAAAAAGTAGAATTTAAGTGCAACATGGCAGGAAAATGGAATTTAAATGCAACATTGCAGAAAATTGGAATTTAAATGCAACGTTGCAGAAAATTGGAATTTAAATGCAACGCTGCAGGAAAATGGAAATTGGATGCAACGCTACCGAAAAGTGGAATTTAGACGCAACGCAGCAGAAAAATTGAAGACTGTGACCTCAGTCACAGTCTTCCCTGTCCTAAAATGGGTAGATTTTACGACCTTTTTTGTGGTGGCTGTTAAACACACACACACACACACACACCCCGTTGTTAAGCGGATTGTTTGCTATCTCTGTCTCTTCTGAATTCTGAAGTTTTACCTGCGTGTTTTCAACTTAGCTTTTATCTCTGGGCGTGTTGAGTTGGGTGCTTGTGTGGTTGTGTTATGCTGTTTGTAAACAGCCTGAATCACTTGAGGGTGGATGGGTGACACAGGAACCCCGTGAACAGATAAGTAAACAGATTGGCAAATTGCAAGCCTTGCCCTGCCAGCATCCTGAGTTTAGGAGGCACCAAGGGTTGGGGAAGGAAGGAATAGAAAAGGGAAGGAAGGAAGGAAGGAAGGAAGGGGAAAAAGAAAAGGAGGGAGGGAGGAATAGATAGGGAAAGGAAGGAAGGAAGGAAGGAGAAAAAGAAAAGGAGGGAGGGAGGAATAGATAGGGAAAGGAAGGAAGGAAGGAAGGAAAGAGAAAAAGAAAAGGAGGGAGGGAGGGAGGAACAGGCAGGAGAAGGAAGGAAGGAAGGGGAGAGGGAGGGAGAAAGGGAAGAAAGGCAGAAGGAAGGAAGGGAGGGGAAAAAGAAAACGACGGAGGGAGGAACAGATAGGGGAAGGAAGGAAGGAAGGAAGGAAGGAAGGAAGGAAGGAAGGAAGGAAGGAAGGGGAGAGGGAGGGAGAAAGGCAAGAAAGGCAGAAGGAAGGAAGGAAGGAAGGAAGGAAGGAAGGAAGGAAGGAAGGAAGGGGAGAGGGAGGGAGAAAGGCAAGAAAGGCAGAAGGAAGGAAGGAAGGAAGGAAGGAAGGAATGAAGGAAGGAAGGAAGGAAGGAAGGGGAGAGGGAGGGAGAAAGGCAAGAAAGGCAGAAGGAAGGAAGGAAGGAAGGAAGGAAGGAAGGAAGGGGAGAGGGAGGGAGAAAGGCAAGAAAGGCAGAAGGAAGGAAGGAAGGAAGGAAGGAAGGAAGGGGAGAGAGAGGGAGAAAGGCAAGAAAGGCAGAAGGAAGGAAGGAAGGAAGGAAGGAAGGAAGGAAGGAAGGAAGGAAGGGGAGGGGAGGGGAAGGAAGGATGGAGGGGGAGAGAGGGAGGGAAGGAAGACTAAAAAGGAAGGAAGGGGAGAGGGAGGAAAGAAAGAGGAAGGAAAAAGGAAAAGGAAGGGAGAAAGGAGGGAGGAAGGAAAAGGAAGGGAGAGACAGAAAAAGGAAAGAAAGGCAGAAGGAAGGAAGGAAGGAAGGAAGGAAGGAAGGAAGGAAGGAAGGAAGGAATTCCTGTCCAACTCAGCCAAGGGACCCTGGGGGGGGCGGGGTTGGGGGCTATTCCTGGCCTCCCGGCAGAGGGGGAGGGCTGGGTTGGCCCCTCCTTGGGAAGGCATGGGGGGGGCTAATCTCCCCCCCCCATTAATGCAGACAATGGCACTCGGGAGCCGCCCTCTCCACCCCCGCGCTGACCTTTCCCCCAGATAAAGCACCTAAATCTTCCCCGGGCTGACGCGCCTGCCCTTCAAACGGCGCTCCGGACTCCCATCTGGGCCAACCTGAGTCGGTCGTGGGGATCCGCGCAACGCAGATCCAACGGGGCGGGGGGGGGCAGCGTTACCAGGAGGACCCCAGACCCAGCATTTAAAGAAGAGGATTGCAGAGCGCGGCTTCAAGAAATCCCAGCGCCCGCGCGGATCCCGCAGGCTTCAAGCTTCTAGTCCTCACGGAGACAGGGGCTGACCCGCGCGGGAGGCCAATGCCGCGGCGGGGACCCTTCGGAGCTCCCCTTTTCCAAGCCAGCCCGGAGCGTGGCACCAAGGCAGACGACCCCGCGCCCCCTCCCCAACATACCTGGGGGGCGGCGGCCGCCTGGGCGGCGTAGAGTCTCCCCGCGAGTGGGCGGGCGCGGGACGTCCCGGGCCTGCAAAGTGGGGAGGGGGTTGCAGTACATTGCAATGAAAGGGGAGGGGGCGTCTCAAGGTCCCCCACCCCACCCACCCACCCCAGCCCTGGCTGGGCTCCCACCACGTGCCCCCACTCACCCCCGCAGGGTCCCGACCGCCAGGAAGAGGCGGGGGGTGAGGCGGAGGGCTGCCATGCTTGGGGAGGGGGCTCCAAATTGGGGGGGGGGTCCGACAGGGTCCTTCGGGCAGGCTGGCGGAGCTGCTATTGCTTCTTCTTCTACTGCTGCGCTCGTTCCGCTTGCTCGCTCCGCCCCCCCCAAGTCAAAGGGGGGGGAGGAGGAGGAGGAGGAGAAGGGCGGAGCATGCTGGGAGTTGAAGTTTGCCCGGGCTGCAGACGTGGCTGCTCATGCGCAGCGGGTTCCCCTCCCACCCACCCCCGCCCCTTTTCCCCTTGTTTTTCCCAGTGGGGCTTGCAAGGCGGTGCCTCTGAGCATGTACAGAACGCCCTCCCCCCTCCACTTCCGGAGAACGGTCCCTTTCCCCTTGTTGGGGCTTGCAAATTGGTTGCCCTGAGCATGTACAGAGCGCCCTCCCCCTCCCCCTTCCGGAGAACGATCCCTTTCATTTTGGGGCTTGCAAATTGGGGCCCCTGAGCGCGTACAGAGCGCCCCACCCCCCTTCCGAAGAGCGATCCGTTTCCGCTTGGGCCTTGCAAAGTGGTGCCCCTGAGCGTGCACAGAGTGCCCACCTCTCTTCCGGGGAGCGATCCCCTTCCCATTGCAAGCAGGGACGGCTTGCATAAGAGGAAAGCGGTGCCCCTGAGCGTATACAGAGCTCCCCCCTCCTTTTTGGGGAACAATCGCCTTCCTGTTAGGGCTTGCAAGGGGGGGGCTTGCAAAGAGGAAGGCGGTGCCCCTGAGCGCGTACAGAGCGCCTCCCCCTTCCGAAGAACGATCCATTTCCCCTTGGGGCTTGCAAAGCGGTGCCCCTGAGCGTGTACAGAGCGCCCACCTCTCTTCCGGGGAGCGATCCCCTTCCCATTGCAAGCAGGGACGGCTTGCATAAGAGGAAAGCGGTGCCCCTGAGCATGTACAGAGCTCCCCCCTCCTTTTTGGGGAACAATCCCCTTCCTGTTAGGGCTTGCAAGGGGGGGGGCTTGCAAAGAGGAAGGCGGTGCCCCTGAGCGCGTACAGAGCGCTTCCCCCTTCCGAAGAACGATCCGTTTCCCCTTGGGGCTTGCGAATTGGTGTCCCTGAGCATGTAAAGAGCTCCCCCCTCCTTTTTGGGGAACAATCCCCTTCCTGTTAGGGCTTGCAAGGAGGAAAGCTGTGCCCCTGAGCGTGTACAGACCGCCGCCCCCCCCTTTCCGAAGAACGATCCCTTTTCCCCTTGGGGCTTGCAAGGCTTGGGCTCCTGAGCATGTACAGAGCGCTCCATCCTTCCGGATAGAAAAGGGGCGAGCAGAGTCGCTCCCAACCGGATTCTTGGGACGGGGCCCGGGGATAAAGCGGCTATTTTTAAACCTTGTTTTTCCCGCGACTCGGATTCCTGCGGCGGGGGGGGGAGGTGGCGCCCACCTTGCAGCGTCCTTTCGCCCTTGCTGCCTCTTTGGAGGTCCTTCGCAGAATTGGGGGGGGGGGGTCCCCACTCCACCCCCATCATTTGGATTTGAAAAGTTAAAATAAAGTTTTGAGGACTGGACAACCCACTTGCCTATTTAATGTTCTGTTAATTCTGCTATTCCTGATTGCATCTGGGTTCCCCCCCACCCAACCTTTGGCTAGTTTGAGATGGGTGGACTGCAACTCCCAGAATTCCACAGCCCACATTGCTGACTGGAGAATTCTGGGAGCTGAAGTCCGCCTGTCTTCAAAAGACCAAGCTTGAAAAATACTGCTTTACAAGACGATCATCCTCACTTATATAGACCTTGTCTTAGTACAACTTGGCCCTTTGATGACTGGTGGACTTCAACTCCCAGAATTCCTCAGCCAGGCACGCTGGCTGAGGAATTCTGGGAGTTGAAGTCCACAAGTCATAAAAGGGTCCTAGTTCCCTCATGCTGACTGAGGATTTCTGGGAGTTGAAATCCAAAAGTCATAAAGGGCCCTAGTTCCCTCACGCTGGCTGAGGAATTCTGGGAGTTGAACTCCAAAAGTCATAAAGGGCCATAGTTCCCTCACCCTGGCTGAGGAATTCTGGGAGTTGAACTCCAAAAGTCATAAAGGGCCATAGTTCCCTCACGCTGGCTGAGGAATTCTGGGAGTTGAAATCCAAAAGTCATAAAGGGCCCTAGTTCCCTCACGCTGGCTGAGGAATTCTGGGAGTTGAACTCCAAAAGTCATAAAGGGCCATAGTTCCCTCACGCTGGCTGAGGAATTCTGGGAGTTGAAGTCCACAAGTCATAAAGGGGTCATAGTTCCCTCACGCTGGCTGAGGAATTCTGGGAGTTGAAATCCAAAAGTCATAAAGGGCCATAGTTCCCTCACGCTGGCTGAGGAATTCTGGGAGTTGAAGTCCACAAGTCATAAAGGGGTCATAGTTCCCTCACGCTGGCTGAGGAATTCTGGGAGTTGAAATCCACAAGTCATCAAAGGGCCAAGTTGGAAGACCCCTATCTTAGTATCTTAACCTATGGTGAGTCCTCAACTTAACAACGGTTTACTAACCAAAGTTACATCACTGAAAAGGGGACATGAACATTTTTCACACTTACGACTATTCTCGTAGTCGTGATCTGAATTCAGACCCTTGGCCATTGACTCATATTTATGACAGTCACAGTAGTCCTGGGTGTGTGTGTCACGTGATCCCCTTTTGCAACCTTCTGACCAGCAAAGTCAACTGGGAAAGCCAGATTCACTTAACAACCAAGTGGGAGAAAGGTCATAAAACAGGACAAAACTCACTTAACGACCGTCTTGCTTAGCGACAGAAATTTGTGGGCTCAATTGTGGTCATAAAAGGTGGTAAAACCTTTTTTAAAAAATGTATTCACAAGATTGGCCCATTCAGATCAACTCACAACTGTATCCCCACGTGTATTTTACCCACAACAACCCCCGCACAACTTTTTACAAAACAACACAGCTGCGTGCCGAGTTTGGTTTTTCTCAAGCTTTTATTTATTTTTTTTATTTGAAGGCTTTTTGTACACAAAAGAGCTAAAAAATAAATATGTCATTACAAAAAGAGTGATCTGCTAACAATCACACAAACCCTGCCACACCCGTGCACAGACACCCCCCCCCCCCCGAGAGATATAGGAGGGCTAAACAGTCGGGGTCCGATGCCAAGGATGCTTATTCCCAACATGAGAGTTCCTCGACCCATCAGGACTGACACCCTGCGCAGGGGACGATGGAGCTTGTAGTCCTCCACATCTGGTAGGCCAGAGAAGTGGCCGGCCTAATAAAGGATGCCTGATGTTTCTCAAACTGGGCCAGGTTGAAGATGGGCGGGGTTCAACTCCCAGAATTCCCTGGCAGTAATACATTATTTTTTCTTATACGATATGCATACTCTCTTGTAATCCCTTTCTCTGCAATCTCTCCATTCTAGGGGATAAAATGGAGAAAAAAAGGCATGCCTGGCTAGGGGATTCTGGGAGTTGAACTCCGCCCATCTTCCAGCAGACAAGGTTGAGAAATACTGGGTTAGAGCAGGGGTCTCCAAACATGGCCACTTTAAGCCTTAAAGGTTTGGAGACCCCCTACTCTAACCCAATATTCCTCAACCTTGTCTGCTGGAAGGTGGGAGGACGTCAACTCCCAGAACGCCCCAGCCGGTATAGCAGCCTTCTGCTGTCATCTAGCCCACATTTAACTGACTTATTCATTCGGCTTGTCCTGAGGTTATTATAATTTTTCTCGCTTTGCTTGCCGAAGTCAAGATATATTACGTCTACCGCATTCCCACTGTCTATTAAGAAACTTATTTATCTATTAAGGTTACAAAAAAAAATGCAATTAAAAAAGGCATTCTAGCTACGTCTGTTCTATCCATGGTGAATGCTGGGAAACCCTCGCTGGCTGGGGAATTCTGGGAGTTGAGAAACACTGATCTAAAACATCCTGGTGGGCTCGGGGCAAAGTAGCACCATGGTAGGCAGAGTCCGTACCCTGTTTTGGGGGGGGCAGGGGGGGGAGAAAGGAACGAGGCAGAAAGATTGGGGGGGGGGAAAGGGGGAGGTATAAAATCAGCCCCACTTCCTGCGGTTTGCGTCGCCCCCAATTCTATCCTACCAAGCTGGAAGATGGGACCAAGAGAGTTCGGCCCATTTTTGGGGGGCGAAGGACCCCAAAACTGCACGGCCTTGGAGAAGGACGTGGGGTAGAAAGGGGGGTCCAGAGGCCTCTGCGGGGTGCAAAACCCCAATACCTGCTCGCTTTGCCCCCCCCCCCGGCATGGAGACAATTGGGGGACAACGGGATCTGAAACTTTGTGGCTTTTTTGCAATGGGGGGGGAATTACCCCATACGGGGTGCTGCTTAACGCCCCCCCAATGTCTCCCTCCAGTTCCTTTATCTGTGACTTCTGGGGTTCTTCTCCCAGTAAATCCCCCCCAGGGGTGAAACTGAACGAGTCCGCAGGTTGTAAAGATGGGGGGGCAAGCGAGAAATGAGGCAAGGCGTCCCTCGCAAGGCAACCTAGAAAATCAGGCACCAACGGTGGCATTTGGGGTGCGAACGCCCCCCGCCCCACGAAGATACAAAGAGGGGGTTCAAAATGAAGTTAGGAAAGAAATAAAGGGCCCCCCCTTCGAGAACAGGCCAGGCTGTAGTGTTAAAATATAACTGGGGGGCAGGATGCCCTATACAAGTTTAAAGGAGAGAGGAGTGAGCCCCCCCCAAAAAATGTGAATTAAAAACCAACAAAATCTATAAAAACATTTTAATAAAAAAAATAAAAAATAAAACACAAGAACAAAAAGACCCCTTCATTGATACCGGCTCGGTGACCCTCTCTAGAACAGGAGTCTTCGAACTTGGCCACTTTTAAGACTTGTGGACTTCAACTCCCAGAATTCCTCAGCCAGCCCTACAGGGCTGGCTGAGGAATTCTGGGAATTGAAGTCCACAAGTCTTAAAGTGGCCAAGTTCGAAGACCCCCTGCTCTAAAACAAGGCCTGGAAAGTACCCTCCAGATGAGGCTGTGCCCGCCGCTGCGACAACTGGGCAGCGTCTGCCGGGCGAGGTTCAGAACTGGGAGCGTACCGTTGCTTCGGCCATTTTGACTTTTTTGACCCCGCCCGGCAGAGAAGCAGGAAGCCCCCTTTGCAAACCACCCAAAGCACGGGAAGGAAAAAAAGGAAGGACTGACAGCCCCCCCCTCCCTCCCGGGGTCCCAAATCTTGGGAAGAGGTAAAAAAAAAAGATATCCGGATGACCGACGGACGGCATTTCTGCACCGCCCGGAAGACGTGATTTTTTTTTAATTTTTTTTTTTTTTTGCGAGGCTGGTCAGAGGAATCGCTGAGCCTCCCTATCTCAGCATAGCAAGGCACAAACGTCAGAGGAAGACCTGAGTCACGCCAGTCCTGAAGCAGCTCGGCGCAGCTGTGCCCGGGATGAGCACACCCTCCCGAATGGAAGGCTGGGCAGAAAAAGAGGGAGTAGTACCCCGAGAGTAAGGGGTCGACTGGTCAAGCTGGGACCGGGGAGAGGTTGGCCCATCCATTGGGGCGAGGGATCCCCCAAGATAAGAGGCCGGAACCCTCGGGATGGCGGGATTCGGGCAAGGGACAATGGCTGGATTGGGAAGGGAGGTGCGGAGCCCGTGATCCCCGTTACATCACGTCTACGAAGAACTCGCTGGGGTTTCCCATGGCCATGTGGAAGCTCTGGCGGCTGGCGGTCAGCTCGGGCGGCACCGAGCCCAGATCCCGCACGGGAGGGGCTCCGGGAGGCTGTATGGCGGCCGCGGAGGCGGGCGGGGGAGGCGGCGGCACCATCATCACCACCATCGGCTTGTAGCCCAAGGGCACCCCCCCGGGGGCTGCATAGGCACTGTGGAGGGAGGGGTGGGAGCGCAGGCTGAGCCCCCCTAGGCTGTGCTGGCTGCGCTGCGAGGACCCCTCCCCGCCCGGCATCACTGCCGGAGCCCCGCGCTGGCTGCCGCTGCGGATGGAGTATTCCGACTCACTCCCGCTGCCGGATTTCGAATCCGCCCCCGGCTTCTCCTCCTTGGGTCTCCCGCCCCCCCGGCCACCACCACTGCCGCCACCCCCGTCGCTGCGGTTCGACCCGCTGCTGCGGCTGCCTGCAAGACAGGAAAGCACAAAAAAGAAGTGGGGGGGGGGGGAAGGAAGGACAGACCACTTTATTGATTTGTTCGTTCAGTTCATACAGGGAGTCCTCGACGTACGACCACAATCGAGCACAAAATTCTGTCGCTAAGCGAGGCATTTGTTAAGCGACCTTCGGCCCACGTTATGACTTTTTTTTTGAGGTCGTTAAGCGAATCACGGCGGTCGTAAAGTTAGGAATACGGTTGTGAAACAAGTCTGGATGCCCTCCCCCCGATTTGGCTCGTCAGGTCGCAAAAGGGGATCACGTGACACCCCCCCAAGGACGCCGCGACCGTCGTAAATACGAGCCGGTTGCCGAGCGTCTGAATTTTGAAAATGTCCCCCAGCAAACCAGCGAGGGGGCGTTAATGACCACAGATCCGCTTAACCACCTTAGTGACTGCTGGAAAAAAAAAGTCATAAAATTAGGACGGTCGCGTGATGACTTGCTTTACAACTGTCCTGGTCGTAAGTAGAGGACTAGGTGTACACTACCCATCTCCCCCCAAGGTTCAGCAAGAGGCAAAAGACAAATATAAAAACAACTCAAATTCTTATTTAGCGGCAATAATAAAAACTACTAGCTTAAATATGAGATATTGGATATTAAGAGAAGAAGAGAGGAAGTATTAAATGTTGAAATAAAAGAAATTTTGGTTGCTAAATTTAAGATATTTGAAAATTTCCAGAAAGTAAGGATATTATATTGTATTATTAATTGGTTGACGTAAGATGGTGAGAAATTCAAATAGATAAGACGTGCATCCTGAACATTAGACCTTGTGATGAATTGTGATGAACAAAGGGAATTGGGCTTATTTAAAAACTTGGAAATTATAAATATCAAACGTTACATTTAAATATTAATGGGAAACTAAAAACTGAGAAAAACTAACCAGGATGTTGATTGTCTAAAAAGATCGAATGTTAAAACAACTAGCATATATGTATAAACTAAAAACGATGGATAAACGTAAGAAACTTATTTTTATTTCATCGGTATATTAATTCAAATATGAGATAGTAATCACCAAAGGGAAAAAGAGAGGAAATATTTAATGGGATCGTTTGAGATCCGTACTAAAGATATTTATTTGTACGTTATTGAATTGTGGACCAACTCAGCCACCACGCCACTTTTCAAATATTTTAAATGTAAAACTAGAAAACCAATAAAAATTTCTTTAAAAAAATAAATAAAATAAAAACAACTCAAATTTTAAAAAAGGGAACGAGAATTAGCACCAAGGAAGTAAGGACTTTCCCAGCAGCCCCCCACCCCAATTCCAAGCAAGGACCGAGTCCTGAGCTGACCCCACTCCCCCCCAGACCCCCTTGTCCACCTGAGCCCAGAGCCCATTCTCCCCAGCTGAGTTCCTTGCCCCCGACTGCCCCACTTTACCTTCGCTCTGCTGGCTGCCGGCACTTCCCACCCCATAGCTGTACGAGGACAGCTCGTGATAGGGCGGAGGCTGGGGGCTGTATGGGTGGGGGGCCGGATACTGGTAGGGAAAGGTCGGCATCAGTGGCCAAGGAGTGGCCCCTGGCAGAGGCAGAGGTGCCAGCGTGTCCTGGTCGGAGGCCCCGCTGGATCCGTCGTTGTCATTGAGCGACAGGTTGGCCATATCTAAAGAACAAGGGACACAACGGGAAGCACACGTGCCACGTCAGCCATCAATCACAGGGGTTTTTCCTCATTCAAGGCCCGACCCCTCCCTCCACAGATTCAGCTAGTCCTCGTTTAGCGACCACCAAGCAGTTATTAAGCAGTCACTAAGCGAAACTGTAACAGTGCTTACACCGGTGGTTCTCAACCTGTGGGTCGGGACCCCATTTGGGGTCGAACGACCATTTCACGGGGGTCGCCAAACAACGCAGTCCGCCATTTTTTTTCCCCTTTTCCTTAGCTGTGCTACTCCCTTTTATTCTATTGGCTTTTGAAAGCCAATAGAATAGAGTCTCTTGAATAGAGTCCAATTCCATTGGCTTTCAAAAGCCAATAGGAATTGTGCAGGCTGTCTCTGCCCTGCTGAGCCCGCCAAGAGTCCCATTCTGCAAACGGTGCTGCACCAGTTGCGTAGTCCTCGACTTACGACCAGTTGAGTAGTCCTCGACTTACGACCGGTTGGGGGTCGCGGCATTAAAAAGGTTGAGAACCACCGGCTTACACTCTAACTTCAACTTTCCTTTGATTTGCAAAGGTCGTAAAAGCCAGGATTGGTCCCCAAGTCACCTTCTGATCTCCACTACGACGACGGCGCATAGCCGCTAAACGAGCGATTTACAAAGGTCGTAAAAGCCAGGATCGGTCCCGAAGTCACCTTTTGATCCCCACTACGACGGCAAACGGCCGCTAAACGAGGCAATCGCCCAGCGAGGATTATCTGAACACTGTTCGAGCAAAAGGGAGGCCCACAGAAGGAACGGCAGGAAAAACAAAGGGGCGGGAAAAGTCAGGAAAGGGTGAAAAGACACTGGAACGATCAAGGTCCAATTGTGCAGGACAAACCCGGCTTCTGAACAATTAAATTTAGTCATTGAAACGCAAGTGGTCCTCGACTTACAAAAGTTCATTTAGTGACTGTCCAAAGTTACAACGGCACTAAAAACATGTTAACTTAGGAACATTTTTCACACTTACAACTGCTGCAGCATCCCCGGGGTCACGTGAACGAAATTCGGATGCTTGGCAATTGATTCATATTTATGACAGTCATCCAGAGACCCCCCTTTTGCGACCTCCTGAAAGTAAACTCAAAGGGGAGGCCAGATTTTCTTAACAATCGTATTCCTGACTTATGGCACGGCAAGAAAAGTCATAAAAAGGAGCACCGTTCACTTCACAATTGTCTCGTTTAGCGAAAAAAATGTTGGCGTCAATTGTGGCCGTTAAGTCGAGGACTACCTGTATTAGAAAAAACTAAATTGAGCAATTTTTTTGAACGCAGTTTCCTTTTTTTGAGAAATCTGCCTCCATTCAGACCTGCAGAGAAGCCAAAATAAACCAAGACCACCTTAAGTTGGGATCGGATCTTAGGCAGAGCCAGGTGCCTCGGTGGTCGCCATTTCGTAACCACGCGAATTATCCAAAGCCTACATCACCGATTCAAACAATCCCAGCGGAGGGAGATGACGTTCATTTATCTCTTTGTCTGTCCCAGCCCCCCCAAAAATGTTTAGTCACCGATTCAAACAATCCCAGCGGAGGGAGATGACGTTCATTTATCTCTTTGTCTGTCCCTTTGTCTGTCCCAGCCCCCCCAAAAATGTTTAATATTGGAAAACTGGAAAATTTATAATTAATGAATTAAGAGGTGGTGGATTCACAACCGGAAAATAATGAGCAGCAACAGGGATTGATTCGTATGGATGTCGAGGGGTCCTACTGAACTAAAATCTCCTCCTGTGGTCCACAAAATAACACTGTAAAGCAGGGATGTCTAACCTTGGCGATTCAACAATCTAATTCAGTTATTTAAAATAATTTTAAAAAATATTTTAATTTTTGTCGTTCACGTTTCACTTCCTTCGTCATCCTTTCTTCCGTGATTCGATTGCACCATTTCTTCGATATTAGTGTAACTCTTGTCCCACAGAGAGTCGTCGTAGAACTGCCGTTGTGGGACTCAGAAGCCCTGCCTGTTACAGATCAGCTCCCAACAGCCCGCCGCTACTTACAGTTCTCACAGCTGCTGAGGTCGCCAAAGATATAATAGCACTGCTCGGAGAAGGTGATCTTGTTCACGGTGTGGCGGATGAAACCGGCCTTGAGGAGGTTGCTGGCGTACTTGCGGGCCTCGCGGCGGTCCTGGAAGCCTTCCACGTGATGATACAGCCAGTCCACCACGTCCGAACCTGGCGGGATGAGAAAGACAATTGGGTTATGGGGGGTAATGAGGAGGGGTATGCACTGCAGGAAGAGGCAATTCAGCCAGGATATACACGTCATCCTCGATTTGGAACGGTTTGTTTAGCGACTATTTGAAGCTACATCACTGAAAAAATGACCCACGAGTTTTCGCACTTATGACCGTTGCAGTGTCTCCAGGGTCACATGATCAACATTCAGACATTCTGGCAACGGACGCGTATTTATGACAGTTGCTGTGTCCCGGAATCTGCTTTTGCGACCTTCTGACCAGCAAAGCCAATGGGGAAACCAAATTCACTTAACGACTGAGTGACTAGCTTATCAACTGCAGTGACTCGCTTAACAACCGCGACAAGAAAAGTCGTAAAACCGAGCAAAACTCAAACTCGAGAACAATTTTCTCACTTCGCAGCACAAACCTGGGGCTCAATGGTGGTCGTAGGTGGAGGGCTACCTGTATAAGGTGATGAGGACGCTTAAAAGTGTTTCTCAAACTCAGCAACTTTTAAGATCTGCGGGCTTCAATCCCTATTTGCCACCTTCCTAGCCTGTTTCCAGCAAAGTCAACTGCAGCAATTCGCTTAAAAATCCTGGCAATAAAATGAAATTGCGTGCAATTTATTGAACAACTGCCTTGATTGGCAACGGTCCCAACTGTGGTTGCAAAGTCAAGGATTACCTATATAAGTGTGAACCCTGAATTGCAGCTTGGAAAAATCTCTTGTGTGTCGTTTTTTAGTTTGGGACCCGGCAGGTCCTTACCTTACAGGGGGTAAGGGGCGGGGGGCTCCTTTGGGAATGCTAGTGTTGTGAGTCTGCGCCAGTCAATGGACCCGGCAGCTGAGTCTGGGGAATCAGAAGAGGAGGACGAGGGGCCTGGAGTGCCATCAGTGTCAGAGGAAGGCTCTGATGTGCTCCAGGACTTACAATCTGATGAACAGCTTGGCCCCTCCACGCATGCTCAGCCTGAGACTCAGCTGTGCGGGGAAGATGAGTCAGATTCTGAGGACTCACAGCTGAAAGACATCGTAGACGCTCGCAAACGCAGACAGGCAACATGAGCAGGACAGAGGGAGGCAATGGGGCGGCTCCAAGGGAGGAGGAGAAGGCATTGAGAAGCCAGGCCTCGGGGCTGCATAATAAAAAGGGAAGGTGTGGGCGGTGCTGGTTGCTGCAGGCAATCGTTTGCAAAGGACTCAAGCTTCATGGAATCCTGTTTTGTTTGCCTTGCTTGTGAACAATTCTCCGTTTGCATCGTGCTTTCTTTGCCTTTGCTTTGGGGTAATTTTGCAGGTCTGTACCTTCTTAATAAAAGGGGGTTGTTTTCCCTGCATTTCCAGCCTACTTGTTCAAAGAGGGGTTCGTCCTTGTGGATTAACAAGGACTCACATAGGCTGGGACAGAACAGCTAGTCTCTGCTGTTGGCTGCCCCGTTTGGAGATCAGCTCCACCCCCATCCTGCTTCCCCCCCCCCACCGATACCTAGAAAGGCATCCGGGATGGTAATCTTCAACCACATGCGGTCGCGGACCTCCAGGCCAGACTCGGGGGAGGCCATGGCCTTGGTGACCGAAGCCATGTCCGTGTGGATCGAGAGATTGAAGTCGTCGAAGCCTAACGAGGAAGAAACGGAATCAGTAAGCGTCCTCCAGGAGTCGCTGCTCTTTCGCACGCCCGGAAGTCCTTTTCTCTCCCTCCAGGGTGTACAATCCCCCTCCTCCCTTCCAGAGGTGGCTAGGGTGTGTGTGTGTGTGTGTGTGTGCCAGACTCACGTTCAGTCTCCGTGACGGAGGTCCCCGAGGTGATGGTGCTCATTGAACTGCTGCCCGGGTAGGGGACAAAGGCCCCCGTGAGAGCGGCCGAGTGGGACACCCAAGCTGCCGGGTCAATGGGCTGGATGGGCTCATCTGGAGGGGACAGGAAGGGATACTGTGAGTACGCCGCAAGATTCCTTTTGCCTGGTCCCACCACCCTCACTCCCTGGCCTGGCTCCGCGGATTCCCACTGATTTCTTAGCCCAATCGATCGACTGCCGGGGAACCCCCCACCTCCCCCCCGTACCCCGTTTGGCCCAGGACCGACCCAGAGGACTTACTTCTAGGCAGAGTGAAATACCCTTGTGGGGAGGGGTCCCAGCACTTGGCCACCGTCAGCACGATTGGGCTGCGAAGAAAGGAAAGGGGGAGGAAATCATGTTCGGAACAGCGGGAAGCCCCCTCCCTGCGTGCGAGGAAGGGCTGGGGCCATTGGCCAGAACTCACCCCGGCTTGTGCACGATCTCCCGCAGGACCCTCACGGCGTCGTCGTTGCTCATGTTCTCGAAGTTGATGTCGTTCACCTGGGATACAAAAAGGGAGGGAGGGGGTGCTTTTAGCTACCTGGAGTCTGGCTCGCCTTCCTCCGACGGATGGAGAGACTCTCAAATTCGCCCCTGCAGGAGCTGAGAGACTCCGAGGAAGGAGGGGAAGATATTTGTTTGGTGGGGGTGCTCTCTGAAGTTGGTGGCTCCACTAGGGGACGTCATCGGTGCTAGAGGGGAGAGGGGTTTGCAGGGAGGGAGGAGGGAGGGAGGGAAACTATGACGTTTTTGGTGCTTGGTGGGTTTCTTGCAGACCTCTCATAACCCAACTAGGGAATGTCATCAGTGCTAGAAGGGAGGAGGGTTTGCATGGAGGAGGAGGAAAAAAGAAGAAAAAGAAGAGGAATAACAAAGAAGAAAGAAGAAGAAGAGGAAGAAAGAAGAAAAAGAAGAAGAAGAAAGAAGAAAGAAGAGGAAGAAGAAAGAAGAAAAAGAAGGAAGGAAGAAGGAAGAAAGAAGGAAAGAAGAAAAAGGAAGAAGAAGAAGAAAAAAGAAAAAGAAGGAAGGAAGAAGGAAGAAAAAAGGAAGAAGGAAAAAGAAGAAGAGGAAGAAGAAAGAATAAGGAAGAAAAAGGAAGGAGGAAGAAAAAGAAGAGGAAGAAGAAAGAAAAAGAAGGAAGGAAGAAGAAAAAGAAGGAAGGAAGAAGAAAGAAAAAGAAGGAAGGAAGAAGAAAGAAGGAAAAAGAAGAAGAAGAAGAAGAAGAAGAAGAAGAAGAAGAAGAAGAAGAAGAAGAAGAAGAAGAAGAAGAAGAAGAAGAAGAAGAAGAAGAAGAAGGAGAAGGAGAAGAAAAAGTAGTAGTAGCAGCAGCAGTGCAGGACAGTGGGGTCCTTGGCGCTCTCTGAGCTGGGTGGTTTTCTTGCAGACGTTTCATTACCCATCTAGGTAACATCATCAGAGCTAGAAGGCAGTGGTGTTTGCAAGGAGGGGGAGGAGGACAACGACTGTGGGGTCCTCGTTGCTCTCTGAGCTTCATCTTTTTCTTGCAGGCGTTTCATTACCAAAGTAAGTAACACCATCAGCGCATTACAATAGTCTGGGTACTCAAACATCTGCAAAAAAACCCTCCCAGGAGCCCCCAGTTCACCGCTCAGCAACAAGATATTCTCTCAGTTTCATGTTGCGCCGCGCAAAGGAGAGACGGCGCCCGCGTCCCTCACCTGAAGCAACATGTCTCCGGGTTCAATCCGGCCATCGGCTGCCACGGCCCCCCCTTTCATGATGGAGCCGATGTAGATCCCCCCGTCTCCCCGCTCGTTGCTCTGCCCCACGATGGAGATGCCCAGGAAGTTGTATTTTTCTGCCAAAACAACAAGGATCAGAAACACAATAAGGACAAGAGAGGAGCCGGGGAGGGGTCCCCGGCAACCTCTGCGCTTGCTTCTTGCAGGCGTTTCATTACCCATAATAGGTAGTATCACCACCCAGGAGGAGTTTGAGTAAGGAAACGTCTGCATGGAAACAACACAGCTCAGAGACCACCAAGGACCCCTCATTTCAACCCCGAGCTGCAAATATTTGCCTTTATTGACAACGGCGCTTTAAATTTCTTCAGTGTTGTAAGCTGCCTAGAACAGGGGTCTCCATTCTGTGGGCCAGCGGGCTGCGGAAATGGCTGGCTGGTGCGCTCATGTGTGGGCGCTCATTGCCCACTCGCGCTAGCGCCCGTGGCCCCATTTGCGCATGCACGTAAATGCTAACATGCGGCGAGTGTCCGTGGCCCGTTTGCACAAGCACACAAATGAGGACACTAGCACGGGGCGAGTGTCTATGGCCTGTCTGCGTATGCATGCGAACGGGAAAGCTAGCACGGGGCAAGTGTCCATGGCCCGACTGTGCATGCATGCAAATGGGGACACTAGCACGGGGCGAGTGTCCGTGGCCTGGTTTGCACATACACACGAATGGAAATGCTAGCATAGGGCAAATGTCCGTGGCCCGGTTTGCACATGCACACGGATGGGAATGCTAGCACAGGGCGAGTGTCTATGGCTTGTCTGCGTATGCACACGAACGGGGACGCTAGCATGGGGCAAGTGTCTGTGGCCCGGTTTGCACATGCACACAAATGGGAATGCTAACACAGGGCGAGTGTCTATGGCCTGTCTGTGTATACACGCAAACAGGAAAGCTAGCACAGAGCGAGTGTCCGTGGCCCATTTGTGCACGCATGCACACGGGAATGCTAGCATGGGATGAGTGTTCGTGGCCCGGTTTGCACATGCACACGAATGGGAATGCTAGCCCAGAGCAAGTGTCTATGGCCTGTCTGCGTATGCACGCGAATGGGAAAGCTAGCACGGTGCAAGTGTTCGTGGCCCGGTTTGCACATACACATGAATGGGAATGCTAGCACAGGGCGAGTGTCTATGGCCTGTCTGTGTATGCACGCGAACGGGAAAGCTAGCATGGGGCAAGTGTCCGTGGCCCGGTTTGCACATACACACGAATGGGAATGCTAGCACAGGGCAAGTGTCCGTGGCCCATTTGCGCACGCATGCACACGGGAATGCTAGCACAGGGCGAGTGTCT
This sequence comes from Crotalus tigris, assembly GCF_016545835.1. Classification (NCBI taxonomy): domain Eukaryota; kingdom Metazoa; phylum Chordata; class Lepidosauria; order Squamata; family Viperidae; genus Crotalus; species Crotalus tigris. Next base: position 659,119 of record NW_024096569.1, read on the forward strand.
ATGGCCTGTCTGCGTATGCACACAAACAGGAAAGCAAGCACGGAGCGAGTGTCCGTGGCCCATTTGCGCATGCATGTACACGGGAATGCTAGCACGGGATTTGTGTCCGTGGCCCATTTGTGCATGCACACGAACGGGAACGCTAGCGCGGGACGAGTGTCTGCGGCCCGTTTGTGCGTGAACGGGCGGCTTATCCTGCGTCTTGATGGGTTGTCAGAGGAAGTTAAAGAGGCAAACGAGACGCCTTAAATCTCCCCACCGTTAAAAACGGATCTATCCCCCCACTTCGGAATTGCAGAGACTGAGGCCATGGGGAGACCCCACCCAACTGAAAGAGGACGGTCCTGTCACTCTTAAGGGAGGTGGGGGTCGTCTGCAAAGTGACACATGGACCCGGCTCTCGCCCGCCGCCTTTTCGGCCCACGCGGGGTCTTTACCCATGTTCAGGGTGACGGTGATGATGTTGAGGGACATGGTGGAGTCGGTGACGCTGCTGAAGGACGACGTCTGGAAGACAGGAGGAGGAGAGAGGGGGAGATGCAGGATGAGACCACTTACGTTCCCCCCCCCCACAGCTTCCGTCCTGCCCCGGCGCAGAGAGACCCTCCTACTGAGACCTGGCCAATGGCTCGCCCTTGCCCGCCCCTCCCCGGGCTTACCCGTTCGAGACGGGGCGGGCGCTGCTTCCTCCTGCGACGGTGGCGCTTCAGAAGACGGGAGGCGCTGCTCTGCTCCGTAGAACTGCTGAATCTGCCGACGAAACGGGCGACCAGCTTATAGGAGCGAAGCCACGATGGAAGCGCCTTCTGGAAAGGGATACGCCCCCCCCCCAGCCAGGCTTGCCACCACCCAGAGGTAGTCCCCCACTTACAGCCGAGGGGAGCCCCAATTTTCTGTCGCTAAGTGAGACATTTGCTAAGCGGGTTTTGCCCCAGGTTACGGCTTTTTTGCCACTGTTAAGTATATAGAGAAGAGGAGCTGGAAGGGACCTTGGAGGTCTTCTAGTCCAGCCCCCCGCTCAAGCAGGAGAACTTATACCGTTTCAGACAGGTGGCTGTCCAGTCTCTCCTTAAAAACTCTCTTCGCCTTTGTGCTGCCTTTTGAAGCTCCTGCTTCGCCTTTGTGCTGCCTTGTGAAGCTCCTGCTTGAGCAGGGGGTTGGATTAGAAGACCTCCGGGGTCCCTTTCAAGTCTGACATGTTCTCTGTTCTAACCACCCCCAACGTGAAGCCGCTCTGTCGGAGCCCTTAGGCCAGGGGAGGCAACCTTGGCTCTTTTATGACTCGTGGACTTCAACTCCCCGAATTCCTGAGCCAGCATACTCATTGTGGCCCTGCTTATTCTCTTAAAATCCCTTCCTCTCCAATCTCTCTGCTTTAAGGAATAGGTGAAAAAAAAAACAGGCATGGCTGGCTCAGGAATTCTGGGAGTTGAAGTCCACAAGTCCTAAAAGAGCCAAGGTTGCCTAATCCTGCCTTAGGCTTTCGGGGAAGGTCTGCAAGGTTGTGAGCCGACCTCACATGGGGGGGGGATGTTCCAAAAGGGGGGAGCAATTGCAGAGAAGGCTCTTTTCCTTCCTGGACCCCACCAGCCAGGACACCTTGCCCGATGGGGGCCTCGCATGCTGGCATGGGTGGGGAGGGCCAATCCCAGTAGGATGAGTTGTAGGAAGGCAACTCAGCTCAGCGCAACGGGAAGCCCCAAATTCCGGGTACCTCCGCCCCAGAGCGAGGAGGGATGGCAGCCCTTCCCAAACTCAGGACTCGGGGACTGCCGCCCGCCCAGGTTTGCGGCTGCCCTTGCCCTCGTCGCTCACCGGCTCATGGCGTCGTCGTCTTCCGAGTCGCACAGGCTGGTGGTCTCCAGCTCACTGGTGAGCAGCGTGGAGGAGCTGTCGTAGCCCGCCAAGTGGCGCTCCAGCCGGGATTGCCCGTTGATCCGGTGCCCGCCTGAGTCGGAAGACGGGGGTGGGGTGGGGTGTTAGAGCGGTCCACCCGCCGGGATTCGATCTCCCGCCTTCCCTCCCCATCGGGAAAGGCCTTTCCGAGGGTTACCTCCATGCTCCGTACTCTCCCTGCGACGCGGCCGGTCCCTCCTCAGCGACACGACGGACTCGGTCTCCGTTTCGTGGTCCGAGTTCTCACAGCTGCCCGAGAGGTTTGGACTGCCAAGAGAGTCAGTTGGGGATAGTGGGGAAGGGGCAGAAACCGGGAGACGGTGAGTTCTAGTCCCGCCTTAGGCATGAAACTCAGCTGGGTGACTTTGGGCCAATCACCAGATGGTGAGTTCTAGTCCCGCCTTAGGCATGAAAGCCAACTGGGTGACTTTGAACCAATCACCAGGAGACGGTGAGTTCTAGTCCCGCCTTAGGCACGAAAGCCGGCTGGGTGACTTTGGACCAATCACCAGGAGACGGTGAGTTCTAGTCCTGCCTTAGGCACAAAAGCCAACTGGGTGACTTTGCACCAATCACCAGGAGACTGGGAGTTCTAATCCCGCCTTAGGCACAAAAGCCGGCTGGGTGACTTTGAGCCAATCACCAGGAGATGGTGAGTTCTAGTCCGGCCTTAGGCACGAAAGCAACTGGGTGACTGGACCAATCACCAGGAGACTGGGAGTTCTAGTCCCGCCTTAGGCACAGAAACAATCTCTCACAGGGGAGAAAATAGAAGGAAGAGGGAGAATTATATACGATTGGCAGCTTGAGTTACTTAGGAAGCAAAACAGGCAGGATAATAATCTCATAAATAAAAACCAAAGCTGCTTCTGAAAAAAAAGTGAGTCCTAGCTTTCCTGCCATTAAGCTAAGAGATCCCCCCCTCCCCCAAAAAACACCTCCAAACTTCATCCCGATCACATGCTGGTTAGCCCCCTCTTTTTATTCCCACAATGTAGAATTCCTCCCCCCCCCTCCATGACTGGTCCTACTCACTGGAAGGAAGGAGGGCGGGAGTCCCCGATGCCGCTGGTCCTCTCTACGGGCAACGGAGGAAGAGGAGGGGGCGGTGGGGGTGAAGGCTCTGGCCGGGCTTCCACAGGAGGGGGTGGAGGGGGCGGCTCGGGTGGGGGGGCCTCCGAAGACACCAGCTGGGTGGGGACAAAAGGAGGGGAGAGGGGGGGCTTAAGGCAGAGTCAGCCCCTTTGGTCTGCACGAAACAAATACAGACCTTCATATTTTCAGCACATGCCGAAGTAGAATATAAACAATTTTTTAGCACTTATGCGCGTTAACGCTAAAGAATATTACAGGGATGAAGAGAGGATCGAGAAATATGCTACCAATCAACGTATTAATTGTAGAAGTCAATTATCATTGACTGTTTCAAACATATGAACCCAGACGACACGCTGTTCACAGGCGCTAAAGCAGTGGTTCTCAACCTTTTGAATGCCGCGACCCCCAACCGGTCGTAAGTCGAGGACTACTCAACCGGTCGTAAGTCGAGGACTACTCAACCGGTGCAGCACCGTTTGCAGAATGGGACTTTTGGCAGGCTCAGCAGGGCAGAGACAGCCTGGACAATTCCTATTGGCTTTGGAAAGCCAATAGAATTAGACTCTATTCAAGAGAGTCTATTCTATTGGCTTTCAAAAGCCAATAGAATAAAAGAGAGTAGCACAGCCAAGGAAAAGTGGGGACAAATGGCGGACTGCATTGTTTGGCGACCCCCGTGAAATGGTCGTTCGACCCCAAATGGGGTCCCGACCCACAGGTGGAGAACCGCTGCACTAAAGATTATGGTAAAAAAATTCATAAAAATATTTTTTTAAAAAAATATACAGTCAGCTCTTCTGGAAGAGACCAGACCGCCCCCCCCACCCCACCCTGGGAAGCCTTTCCAGAGGCTCTGCTTCAGACTCCCTGAGCCCATCATCCCCGGCGGGAGGGCAGGGGCTGCGTACCCAGGAGACGACTCTTCCGTTGAAGCAGGGCAGCTGGGCACCGTCGTCCGTGATCTCCTCCTTCACCACCCTGCAAAGGGAGGTGGGCTCAGCTGGGGGGGAGGCCGGCTGGGGAGACCCTTCCTCAGCTCCAGAACAATGGGGGGGGGTGAGTGGAGCCCCTCCCTCCCTCTCCAGAGAAGCAAAGGATGCTGTGAGCTCGGACTTGCCCCCCTAATTTTGTCCTTGGGAGGAGGGTCTACAGCCCTCAAAGCTTCTCCGAAGCAACCAGGAGCCCCCCCCTGCAGAGGCAGAAAGCAGGGTCTCCTCCTCCTCCCACCCATGGGGGCCCCTCGAGGCCCACAAGACGGGCCCAGGGAGGTCTCTTGTCCTCCCTCTCTCCTTAGGCCCCCACAGCTGCTCTGGGGCGCCCAGGACCCCCCCTCTGCAGAGAGGCAGAAAACAGGGTCTCCCCCTCCTCCCCCCACCCCAGGAGGGGTCCTTCGAGGCCCACAAGACGGGCCCAGGGGTCTCTTCCCCCCCCAACGCTCTCCTCGCGGGGGGAGGATTCAGGGCTCCCCACGGCTGCTCTGGAGCACCCAGGACCCCCCCTCTGCAGAGAAGCAGAAAGCAGGGTCTCCTCCTTCCACCCCAGGAGGGGCCCCTCGAGGTCCAGAAGACAGGCCCAGGAGGGTCTAGCCCCCCCAGCGCTTTGCTTGCGGGGGGAGGATGCACGGTCCCCCACGGCTGCTCTGGGGCACCCAGAACCCCCCCTCTGCAGAGACGTGGAAAGCAGGGTCTCCTCCTCCTCCTCCCATCCCAGGAGGGGCCCCTCGAGGCCCACAAGACGGGCCCAGGGGGTCTCTTGCCCCCCCCCAACGCTCTCCTCGCGGGGGGAGGATGCAGGGCCCCCACGGCTGCTCTGGGGCGCCCAGGACCCCTCCTTCTCCTAGGGTCCTTCTGCCCCCCCCAACTACGGGCCCCCTCGAGGTCCAGAGGTCGGGCCCGGGGGGGGCGCGGCTCTGCCCCCCCCTTCCTCCCCCCCGGGCGGGGGGGGTCTGCGGGGCCCACCCGAAGTCCTGGTCCATGCTCTTGAAGAAGTACTTGGCGCCGGGCCGGGCCAGCGCCGCCTTGACGTGGCCCAGGGTGAGGCGCTCGGCCGGCACCGGGATCTTGACCAGGTAGGGCGTCTCCTCCTCGTCCAGGTGGTAGATCACCTTCGTCTCGCCCGCCGACGGGGGGCCGCCCGCCGTCGCCATGGCGACCCGGGGAGGGGACGGCCCGCCGGGCGCGCGGGGAGGGGGAGGGGCGGACCTCGCGGCGGCGGAGAAACAGCGGCGGCGGCCACCCGCCTCCCTCCTTCCCTCCCGTGCGTCAGTACGTCACCACGCACGGCACCGCCCCCCGGCCTCCGCTCCCTCCCGGCGCGCATGCGTCATCACACACGCGACTCCGCCCCCACCCCGAGGAAAAGCCGCCCCCCCTCTCTTCGGAACGCACGCGTCCAACGCACGGCCCCGCCCCCGGAGGGCGCACGACTGCCTCCGCTCCCTCCCGGCGCGCATGCGTCACCTCACACGCGACTCCGCCCCCCCGAGGGGAGAGCCGCCGCCCTTTCTTCGGAGCGCATGCGCTCTACGCACGCCTCCGCCCACCCGAACTCATGACCGCATTTTCCCTCCTTCTAGCTCTTCACTCCGCCCCCGAGAATTCTCCTGCCGCCCTTTCTCTTCCCCCTCTAGCGCGCATGCGTTATATCGACTCCGCCCCCCCGAGGAACATTCTTTCGCCCCCGCTGCCTCCAGCGCGCGTGCGTCCAACGTAAAAAACCTCCCTCTCGGCGCGCACGCGTCAGTTACACCACTTCGCCTTGGAGAGGCGTCCTTTGGCCCTCCCTCCTCCCATCCGTCCAGCGCGCATGCGCCAGAGGCAGCACTCCGCCCCGGAGAGTCGTCCTAACGACCTGCCTCTCGGCGCGCATGCGTCGATTAAACACCACGCCGCCCGGGAGAAGCATCACTTTTGATTTTCTGCCGCGCACGCGCAACTCACCTGTCATTCTTGGTGCGTCATGGCGGAAGATCACGCCCCCGACGTTGGGCGCCCAACCGCCCTCTCGCTGGACGAGCGTCACGTGATAGGAGGGACACGCCGCCGGAAGTCAGGCCTAGCTCGGCATCACGTGGGCGGAAGTGCGTGCGGGGCATGAGAGCCTCTCTAGCCAGGGCAGTCTACCTGCCTCCCCTTGCCCCCCCACCGAAAAAATAATAAATAATATCAATGAATAGCCGACGCCTCTGTAGAAACTGCCAAAGGGTCTACGTCTCTTTATTTACAGTCGAAAACTCTCCCATGTACACGTCTGCCAATATTAAAAAGAAAAAGGGGGGAGGGAGGGGCCTGGCCTGGCCTCTTCCCCCCCCACCCGGCCTCAGAGGGGCCGGAGGGGGGGTCAACATAGGGTGGTGAGGGGGAACCAAAGAAACCCCCCTCCTCTCCTGCTCTTCACTGCTTGAAACTAAGGGGGTCTCCAAAGTTTCCCTCCCTTTGATGACTGGTGGACTTCAACTCCCAGAATTCCTCAGCCAGGCAGACTACTGAGGAATTCTGGGAGTTGAAGTCCACCAGTCATCACAGGGCCAAGTTGGAAGGCCCCTGCTTGTGGACTTCAACTCCCAGAATTCCTCAGCCTGGCACGCCAGCTGAGGAATTCTGGGAGTTGAACTCCACAAGTCATCAAAGGGTCGAGTTTGAAGACCCCTGGTTTAAACTCAGGGGTCTCTGAACTTTCCCTCCCTTTTAAGATGGGTGGACTTCAAGTCCCAGAATTCCCCAGCCAGCTATGCTGGCTGGGGGATTCTGGGACTTGAAGTCCACCCATCTTAAAAGGGAGGGAAAGTTCGGAGACTCCCAGTTTAAGTGCCTCAATACTAACGGGGACCAAGTCAAACTGCGCCCCTCTTTGAAGCACAACCAAAGAAACCGGGGTCCGGGGATCCCCGTCTCCGTCTCTCGGACCCTGGGGAGGAAATGAAACAAGATTCGGACGAGTCCAAAACCAGGAGCACAAAACATGTGTTCAAAACATTCCCAACCGGGAAACCAACTGACCAGCCGACCGATCCAGCCGGGGAAAGAAAACAGAAAAAGGAAAGAAAGAAAGAAAAAACACAACCCTTTTTTTCTTCTATTTACAGAGAAGAAGTCGGAGCAGGACAGGGAGGGAAGGAACAGGGTCCAAAATAAACCGAGGCTTCGCCCCCCAAAAGTGGACACCGGACCTTCCCGATCGAGCCCACAAGCAGGAGACGGGGAGGGGGGGGCGAAGGCCAGGAGGGCCCGCTGAAACCTAGCCGGTTTTAATAAGCGCCGGGAGTCATTGCCGGCACTTCCGCCGGCCCGGCGCCTCGTCTTCGGGGCCCGACACTCAAAGGGGACCCCCAAATCCAGAGCAGGCCTCCCCCTCTCTTTCTCTCTGCTCCGTCCAGTCTGTTTTTCCCTCTGCGGGACAAAAGGCCCGCCGAGAGCCGTGGCCCCTCCTGTGCTAGGGTTCCCCGCCTGCCCGGGACGCCAGGGGGGCCGTTGCGCCGAGCGCCGTGGGGGGCTGAGGGCTCAGCAGCGCCTGCTTCCGCGTGCTTTCTTTGCATTTCTGGCAGAAGAAAATGTCGGGCACGTTGGTCTTCTTGATCTTGGCGCAGGAGAGGTGGATCCAGGTGCCGCACTGATTGCATTCGATCATGGGCCGGCCGGCGAAGGGCTTCTGGCAGTAGCAGGTAATCAGGTCCCACGAATCGTCGCCTGGAAAAGCAGACGCAAAACGGATCCTTGAGCAAAGAGCGCAGAGACATTTTAGAACAGTGGTTCTCAACCTGTGGGTCGGGACCCCATTTGGGGTCGAACGACCATTTCACGGGGGTCGCCAAACACAGTCCGCCATTTTCCCCCCCCTTTTCCTTAGCTGTGCTCCTCCCTTTTATTCTATTGGCTTTTGAAAGCCAATAGAATAGACTCTCTTGAATAGAGTCTCATTCTATTGGCTTTCAAAAGCCAATAGGAATTGTCCAGGCTGTCTCTGCCCTGCTGAGCCCGCCAAAAGTCCCAGTCTGCAAACGGTGCTGCACCAGTTGAGTAGTCCTTGACTTACGACCGGTTGAGTAGTCCTCGACTTATAACCGGTTGGGGGTCGCTGCATTAAAAAGGTTGAGAACCACTGTTTTAGAACATTTAAAAAGCCCGGACAATTCACTTTCTGGGATCGAACGACCCTTTGTTTGAAAGGATATGTTTCCTGCTGGAGCAAGGGGTTGGACTAGAAGACTTCCGGGGTCCCTGACAGGAATAAAAACCCAATATAAAAACCCAATATAAAAACAATTACAGGGAATAACTCCTCCCCTTGGATAGTCCTCAACTTACAACACTTTATGTGGTGACTGCTCAAAGTTCACAATGACACCGGGAAAAGTGACTCTGTTTTTCACACTTACAACATCCCTGGCGGTCACGTGATCAAATTTGGAAGCTTGGCAACTGACTCACATTTATAATGGTTGCAGCGTCCCAGTGTCACGTGATCTCCTTTTGCAAGGTTCTGATGAGCATATCCAAGGGAAGTCAGATTCACATGTCACTAATTTAACAACTACAGCCTTCCCTCCTTCCGAGGTCGGTAAAATGAGGACCCAGATTGTCGGGGAGTCAAATAATGTTGACTCTGCGAATCGCTTAAAGCCCTGCGAAGCGGTATATAAGTCTTAAGTGTTATTGCTGTCGTGATTTACTTAACAGCTGTGTCAGGAACGTTTGCAAAATCGGGCAAAATTCAGTGAATTGTCTTGCTTAGTAAGAGATTTGGGGCATCTGTTTGGTCATAGACTGAGGACTTCCATCAGTGGGAGATAAAAGGGTCTACTTTCGCTTTTGGCTCTTCAATGTTAAGATTCTCTCAAAGATTCCAAAAAACCAAAAAGTATACTGAAGGTGCCAAAGAGGAAGGGGCGGGTGATGGACCACGTTTTCCAGCCACGTTGAACACCGTATTCCTTTCTGAGGGTTCCAAAAAGTGCACAACTTAATCCCCCTGCGCAACTTTGAGTATTTGGAGAGACTCTAGGGCAGTGGTTCTCAACCTGTGGGTCGGGACCCCATTTGGGGTCGAACGACCCTTTCACGGGGGTCGCCAAACAAGGCTGTCCGCCATTTTTTCCCCCTTTTCTTTGGCCACGCCCCTGGCACCCGGTGATATATAAGTGGTTGGGGGTCACCACAACATGGGGAACTGTATTATGGGGTCGCGGCATTAGAAAAGTTGAGAACCACTGCTCTAGGGTTATGAGATACACAGGCGCTAAAGAACTGACAGCCCCGTCGTTGATTCAAAATCTCCCACAAATCTGACGATAATAAGTAGAGAAAGTTGCTGTAAAGGGTGGTTTGATACGCTGAAGGGTATAAATTTAACAAACAGCTAAAGAAAAGTGGTTGGGATCTTAGGAGGGGTAAGGTAGAGGTGGGGAAATATGACTTGTGGATTTCAACTCCCAGAATTCCCGAGGCAGCTGGCTCAGGAATTGTGGGAGTTGAAGTCCACCCAGCCGTAAAGGGGCCGTAACTCTCCACCTCTGGGATAAGGGAACCAAATTCAAAAAAAAAAAGTCTCCAATATTCCAGGATTGGGCAACTGGATCTTGAACAAACGGGTCTCTAGGGGGAAAACAGACTTGGCTGCTCCCTAATGGGGGACTGTCCAACCTGGCTTCCTGTCTCAGGTCCGGGGGAGGCTGGGACTCTAACCCAGTTTACACAAACCTGGGACTGAACCAGCTACGATCTTTCATCTGCCATTAAGCAGGGATAAAGCTAAAGCCACTGGAACTCAACACTGCCTATGGTAGTCCAGCCTTGCCCCAGAGGTTGGGAATGGTGCCTGTGCATGTTTATTTATTAAATTAAATTATTTATTTTATGCTGCCTTTCCTTTTTCGTAAATAAAGATGGCAGATATATACCTAAGCTGTTCTCCTCCCCTTATTCTCTCCACAAGAACCCTGTGAGGTGGGTTGGGCTGAGGGAGAGCGATTGGCCCAAAGTCAGTCAGCCGGCTTTCGTGCCTAAGGCAGGACTAGAACTCCCAGCCTCCTGGTGACTGGCCCAAAGTGACCCAAACTGGCTTTCGTGCCCAAAGCGGGACTAGAATTCACCGTCTTCTGGCGATTGGTCCAAAGTCACGCAGCTGGCATTCAGGCCTAAGGAGGGACTAGAACTCACCGTCTCCCGGTGACTGGCTGAAAGTCACAGAGCTGGCTGTTATGCCTAAGGAGGGACTAGAACTTCCAGCCTCCTAGTGATTGGCCCAAAGTCGCCCAGCTGGCTTTCATGCCTTTAAGGCTGAACTAGAACTCACTGTCTCCCGGTGACTGGCTGAAAGTCACAGAGCTGGCTTTTATGCCTAAGGAGGGACTAGAACTTCCAGCCTCCTAGTGATTGGCCCAAAGTCGCCCAGCCGGCTTTCATGCCTTTAAGGCTGAACTAGAACTCACCGTCTCCCGGTGACTGGCTGAAAGTCACAGAGCTGGCTTTTATGCCTAAGGAGGGACTAGAACTTCCAGCCTCCTGGTGATTGGCCCAAAGTCACTCAGCCGTCTTTCATGCCCCAGGCGGAACTAGAACTCCCAGCCTCTCAGTTCCTAACCTGGTACCTAAACCACTAAACCCAAAAACTATCGATCGGTGAACGTAAGAGACGTCAAGACAGGGGCACCGGATATGCAGCCCCCTGCCCGAGTCCCGACAGACTCACCCTGACCCTCCAGGGAGGTGGGGGGGGTCTCGTCTCACCTGATTCCACCATGATGTCCTCGTCCATGACCCTCATCTCTCCTTCGCTGGAGCTGCCTTCCTCCCCGTCCTGGCTGGTCTCCGTGCTGATGCCCTCCTTCCCTTCCGTGTCCTCCAGCTTAATGGGAAACGGGGTGGCCAGCAGCTCCGGCGGCGCCTGGGCCGTGACCCGCACCGCGGCCGCCCCTTCCTCCCCGCCCGGCCGCAGAGGGGCCGCCCCGTCCACCACCTCCTCCTCCTCCTCTTCCTCCTCCTCCTCCTCCTCCGAGTCCGTCTCGCTCACGGAGGTTTTGTGCTTCTTCTCGCCCCGCTCCGACCGTTTCAACTTCCGCTTCTTGCTCTTTTTGATGCGCGAGCGCTTCTCGCCCACCGAGTCGCTCCGGTTCCGCTTGGCGGCCCCGGCTTCCAAGGAGGCCTTCCGGCTCCGCTTGTCCTTCTTCTTGTCGGCGGCGGCTTTGGGCCCGGCTAGCGGGGGCGGCTGCTTGCCCACCGGGTCCAGGTCGAAAAGGGAGTCTTTGAGTTTCATCTTCTCCAGCAAGGAGCTGTCAGATTTCAGCCGCCGGAAGGCCGTTTTTTTCTTCGAGGAGTTGGCCTTCTTGACAAAGGTCTCGATGGTGTGCAGGTCCGACTGCGTGGACTCCCAGCCGTCACTGTCCACCACACTCTCCGGTCGGAGCGGCGAGTTGGACCCGGAGGCCGTCCAGTCGTTCTCCTGCCAGGAAGAGAAGGCAGATTAGCCCTAATCACCCGGATGAACCAACATCCAGATTCCGGGAAAGAACCTAGCTGACCCGACACACAAACATTAGCAGGTTTCCATGCCAGGACAGAGAATCCTCGATTTACAAAAAGTTCACTTAGTGACCATTTGAAGTTACAACACCCTGGGGCAGGAGTAGGCCACCTTGGCTCTTTTAGGACTTGTGGACTTCAACTCCCAGAATTCCTGAGCCAGCATGGGGGAACTATGGCTCCCTTGATGACTTCTGGACTTGAACTCCCAGAATTCCTCAGTCAGCGTGAGGGAACTATGGCCCCCTTTAAGACTGGTGGACTTCAACTCCCAGAATTCCTGAGCCAGCATGCGGGAACTATGGCCCCTTCATGACTCGTGGACTTCAACTCCCAGAATTCTTGAGCCAGCATGGGGGAACTATGGCCCCTTCATGACTCGTGGACTTCAACTCCCAGAATTCCTGATCCAGCATGGCTCAGCTTAGAAACTTTCCTTTTCCCCTCAGCATGGCTGGCTCAGGAATTCTGGGAGTTGAAGTCCACAAGTCATAAAAGAGCCAAGGTTGCCTATCCCTACAGCATAAGGGACTTATGATCGTTTTTCACCAAGCGTCAAACATTTGGCAACTGACCAGTTGCAGCGTCCCAGGGGTGTCACCTGATCCCCTTTCCCGACTTTCCAGCCAAGCTGTTTACTTAACAATTGCTGTGATTCAGTTAACAACCAGGTCGTAAAATGGGGCAAAACTCCCTTAACCGCGGTCTCACACATCGGCAGAAATGTTGGGCTTAATTGTAGCAGTAAAGCTGACGACAACCAGGAGGAAAAGCAGATTTTCTCCAACTAACGAATGCGGCGCTTCATTGGATGGCCTAGATTTGAACACCCCAGGGGTCTTCCAACTTGGCCCTTTGATGACTCATGGACTTCAACTCCCAGAATTCCCCAGCCAGAAAGCGTTTACCAGAATTCGGCGAGAAGAAATATGGCTAGACTTTTCCAAAGTTTATTGCATTGCTTGATGAGGTAACTTTCTTAATCAGGGGTAGTTCAAACGCCTGGTTACTCTCTTGTAATCCCTTCCTCTGCGATCTCTCTTTCTCTCTCTCTCTCTGCTCCAGAGCGTGGGAGGCAGAACACGGGCATGGCACCTGGCTGAGGAATTCTGGGAGTTGAAGTCCACAAGTCATCCAAGGGCCAGGTTTGAAGACCCCTGGAATATACGGACCCCTTGATTCCATTCTCGGGGAGCCCACGTACTTCAGCCAACGCAACCTGTTAACTTATGCGTGACTTCTTGACTTCCTCATACCTTACAAAGGTGATTACATACTTGCATTGTGTACGTGCCATAATATTATAGGCTGCTTTTATCCATGTGCTACATGTAAATAATTAAAGCCCTGATCGCCATCTTGGAGAAGGCCTTGATCTCTACATTTGTTCTCTGAAGCCCCTGAACCCACATTTTATGCCCACCCTACCCCACCCCAGGCTACATCCTACCCTATGGCTGTCCCTGTCTGGCCTTCGTGGATTGCTTTTATTTTGAGGAAGACCTCCCCCCCCCAGTGTATATTATATGGGTGTGAGACCTCCCCCCCCAGTGTATATTATTTGAGGGAGACCTTCCCCCCAGTATATTATATTATATTTGGTTTGGCCCTCCCTCCCTCCACAACAGTGGCCGTTTTTCCTGTGGCTCCTTCCGGCTTCATGTCACTGGGCACCCCCAGATTTGGTGGCTTCCCTTGCATCCCAATTGGTCTCCCTCTGCACCCCAACAGCTGGAAAACTGCGACAGGCGCAAGGGAGAACTGAGGGACGCAGAAGCGGTGAGCTTTGCAGATACGACCCTACCTCAACTAATCAATCAATCAAACCAGAGCTGGAAGGGACCTAGGCCGACCCCCCTGCTTGAGCGGGGGACTCTGTATCATTTCAGACCAATGTCTTAAAAAACTCCAGAGATGCGGCACTCATAACTTCTGGTGGCAAGCTGTCCCACTGGTTAATTGCGTCCCGTGTTTCGTTTGCGCTCATTTTTGCATGGTTTTCTAAAATCCATACATGGTTTCATACAAATAATTACAGAAAAAAAGGCTCCCTTCTTTTTTGGGGTTGGGATGGTCCAAGAGCAAATCAAACATTCATAGCGGGTGGTTACCCAGGTCAAAACAAATACTGCCATGCTTTAAACTTGGATAAGGGGTTTGTGGGGGGGGGGGCTAGGAAACATTTGCCTTGAATAAACAGTTTGTGGGAACGCAGCCAACGGGCTAGTCTCTGATCTCTCTTTTAGCCTCATGGACAAGAGGCACCAAAACAGCTGCGGAGTCCAGTTGTAGCGTTACAATAAACCCAGGTTCTCCAAGCTTGGCTACTTTTAAGACCTATGGACTTCAACTCCCAGAATCCCCTTGAAAGTCCACAGATCTTAAAATGGGCCAAGCTTGGAGACCCCCGGACTAAAGCAACGTAAATTTTGATCCCCTCTGGACTTCCAACGATTTCAAAACCCACAAACCACGGTTTAAAAACTTCCCACGCACCCAGGATTTACGGGAAGCTCCATTTTGCCAGCGCCCGTGCGCTTCTAACTCCTCTGTACGTAATTGGGATTAAAACAAGGAGTAACCAAGGAGTTGCAAGCCATCTGCTCCTTGGAGATGCGAGGAGGTTAAGCCACGGGAAACAGCCCAGCTTAGCAACATCCAAGGTTGTGGGGAAAGGACTCCGAAAGCACCACTAATCCCAATCCAGGGTCAGCTGAAACAGCCAGGAAAGCCAGCAGGAACACACAGCCCGGCTCCGGGGGAGGGGGGGCCAGAACTACACTTCCCAAGATGCACCGCGCCAAGCCCGGCCACACGACAAGCCGAGGCACGTCCTGGCCCGCCTTGGCAAAGGAGCTGCCTACACTTCCCAGCATGCACCGCCCGGCGGTGTCGGGCCGAAATGGCCTCCGAGGCGTCTGGGAGTTGCAGTCTCTGCCGAGTTGCAGTCTCTGCCGGAGCTTTGCAAGCTCCAGGCTGGGAAAAAGCAGCGGGGGAAGGCGAGAAGGGGCAGCGGGGCTTCCGATGCAACCAGGGGCGGGAGGGGGGGTGGAGGTCGGGACCCCCCCCCCACCCAGAAGCGCCCCCCCACCCTCCCTTTCACCCCCCCTCCCGCCCATAGAAAGTGGCCCTATTGTTAAGCCGCCCGGGAAGCATGCCTGCGATTTAGGGGAAGGGGCGATCTCCAAGCCCCCTCCCCACTCACCTCTTTGGAGGAGGGGATGTAGCCGGCATAAGCCAGGACAAAGCTGCAGAATTTGTTGAAGTCCTCGATGGTGCGTTGCCGCTTCTCCGGAGGCTGGTAAGGGGGGTTTTTTTGTGGGGGGGGGAGAAAGAACGGACGTTAAATGGAGGCAGGAGGAGGTGCTTTCTCTGCCCCCCCCCACCAGCCCAGTTCACTTCCAGGGAGAGGGAGAGGAGACCCCCTAAGAGCCCCCTCCCCATCTGCTCCTTTGCAGCCCCCCCCTATGTAGGTCCTCAAGGCTGGGAGGGGGGATCTGAACACACCTGAGAGCCCCCTCCCCATTTGCTCCTTTCCAGCCCCCCCACATGTAGGTCCTCAAGGGGGTGTGTGGGGGGGGTTAAACACCCCTGAGCCCCCTCCCCTTTTGCTCCTTTCCAGCCCCCCCCACATGTAGGCTCTCAAGGCTGGCAGGGGGGTTTAAACACCCGAAAGCCCCCCTCCCCATCTGCTCCTTTCCAGCCCCCCACATGTAGGCTCTCAAGGCTGGGAGGGGGGGGGTCTAAAGACCCCTGAGAACCCCTTCCCCATTTGCTCCTTCCATGCTCCCCACATTAGGTTCTCAAAGGTGGGAGGGGGAGGTTAAACATCCGAGAGCCCCCCCTTTTGCTCCTTTCTAGCCCCCCCACATGTAGGTTCTTAAGGTTGGGACGGAGGGGGGGGAGCTGAACACCGCTGAGAGCCCCCTCCCCATTTGCTCCTTGCATGCCCCCCCCCTTATGTAGGGTTCTCAAGACTGGAAGGGGGGGGGTCTGAACACCCCTTCCCCTTCTACTCCTTTCCAGCCCCCCCCCACAGGTAGGTTCTCAAGGCTGGGACGGAGGGAGGGGGGGGCTGAACACCGCTGAGAGCCCCCTCCCCATTTGCTCCTTGCATGCCCCCCCCTTATTTAGTGTTCTCAAGACTGAAACGGGGGGGGGAGAAGGAGAGCTGGCGGGCGCTTCCCATCCGGAGCACATGCGGCAATGTTGCAAGCAGCCCCGGCTTTGAACGGCGGGGGGGGGGGAAGGAGGAGAAAGCCCCCTCCCCAGCACGCCTAGAGCGGAAGAGCCCCCCCCGCCGCGCGCCCCCCCTCCTCCTCCTCCCCCCCCGTGGAAGGGAGCCCCCCTCCCCCCCTTGAAACTTTTGCCCGCCTCTCTTCCCTTCCCCTCCCCCCCCCCGGTGGCTCTCCTTACCTGCGTCTCGGCTTTGAGGCTCGGAGGGGGATCTGGAGGGGGGAGACAGAACAAGGAGGGGGGGTTGTTTTGTGAGGGGGGGTCGAGGGAAGGCCTCCGGGCGGCCCCCCCCATCCCCCACTCCACCCCGCCCCAGGGAGGGAGGCAGGGAAAGAGCCGCACAAAGCGGGAGGCGCCGCGGCCGCGGAAAGAAGAGAGCCCCCCCTCCAATTCCCGGGGAAGCCATCCGGCAGCCCCCCACCCACCCACTCCCAGCATGGCCCCCCCACCCACCTACCGTCCCCAGCCCCCCCCCGTGGGGAGTGCAGCCTCCCCCCCTCCCTGCTCCTCTCTGCGGGGAGGGGGGCTCGGAGGAGACCCTCCCCCGGTTGAAAGAGGGGTGGGGGCTGCCCGGGAGCCCCCCCCACACACACCCCGGGTGGGAAGCGGGTCTCCGGCCCCCCCAACTTCCCCCCCCAACCCCGACTTTCTCCTCGGCCGGCCCGACTAGCCCCCCCCCAGCCTCGCGGTGCCCCATACCGGAGGGGGGGGCCGCTCCGAGACCCCCCCCAGACCTCCCGCCCGCCCGCCCGCCCCCCTCCCTCTCTCCCTCCTCTCCCCCCCCCCCAGTCTGGCTGGCCTCTCCCTACCTTCGGGGCTCGGCTCCGCCATGGCCGGCCCCTGCCGAGCCGGCCGCCCTGCCCGCCCCGGGACTCGCAAAGCCAAAGCCGCCGCCGCTCTCGCCGCCTCGCCCGGTGCCGCCGCCCTCCTCCTCCTCCTCCTCCTCGCCGCTCCCCCTCCCTCCCGCAAGCTCGGAGCGGCCGCCCCTCCCCTCCCTCCCTCCCTCATGCCCCGCCGCGGAGCATCTCGGGAGGTGGAGTCTCGCCAGCCGCAACGGTGTCCCGCCGGCAGGGCGGCCCGGCACTACGGCTCCCGGCAGGCGGCGCGCGCGACGCGCCTGCGCCCTTCGAGACGCTCCCCCCTCCTCGCCCGGCTGGAGGGAGCGAGGCATGCCGGGTAGTGTGGTCTGGGCTTTCGGCCCGGAGGGAAAAGGAGGCGGTGGCGAAAGAGGATCTTGGGGGCTGTAGTTTCCCCTCGCCCTTCCGCGGGAGGCGGGGGGGGGAGGCACGCGACGGGCGGGCTTTCTTGATAGGCCCAGGACCCTGATGTCCAAGTTGCCCCCCCCTCCGCGCGCTGGGGAGGCGGCTTTTCAGGACACGCGTCTCGTGTGAATGCAGCCAGAGCCGTCCGCTTGTGCAGCAGCTTCTGCAATAGCTGCAGGGTTCGCTTTCTTGTGGGCAAACCACCACGTTCGGCCGGCCGGGGGAGTGCTGGCCTTTGCCAAAAGGGCTTGTTGTGGGGAAGCCAGCTTTTGGGGCCCAAAGGGGAAGAGACCCACGTAGGTCTCCAGCCCGAAACGGGGACCAAACTTGCTAAGGGGCGAGTTAGGTTTCATTGACCTGGCAACTCCCAAGACTGGTGGACTTCGACTCCCAAAATTCCCCTTTCAACCACGCCTGGGTTGTTTTTTTTCTTCTCCCCTACTCCTTACAGGGAGAGATTGCAGAGGAAGGGATGAGAAGAGAGCAAGCTGGCAAAAGTCCACCAGTCTTAAAAAAGTGGCCAAGCTGGGCGGTCCCTGACCCAGAGCAATGCAAGTCCGGAGGGTCCTTTAGCCGCCAATCAAACCAGCATTACCTTCCGCACGAAAAACCTCCCACCGGCCCAGGTGACTTCCTTCCGACGCTGGCTGGCTTTTACCCCCCCTTTACTAAACCTTAGCAGAAAGAGAACGCCACATTTATCCAAGGTAGCACGGGTGGAACCCGGTTGCGTCAACTCACACCTTTTATTAAACACTGCCACTCGCAAAAGGTGTGATCGGGCACATCTCCTGGAAGGATCCGGCGGGTTGAATTATACCTCGGCCAGTAAGGATTTGACCCACCACCACAATCCCCTTTAGGGCTGGAACAGAATATGGGGCAAAATTCCGAGAGTCATAATTGAGATTCTTCCCCTCCCTCGGCCAGTTAATTCAACTCCGCTGGCCCAGATTGTTGCAACGTCCCAGATGTATGTTAATAAACCTCGGCGATAAAAAAAAAAAGTCTCCAGAGTCCGACATGTTCTCCTTATATACTTTTTTTTAATTAGCATTCGTTTCCCCCCCCCCGCCCCCAAACTCTGGTTACAGAAATCTACCAGGCGACGCACATCCCTGATGAAAGCAAAGTCGGAGCGCGTAGGAAAGGAAATTTGAAAAAAACAAAACAAAATGGGGGTGGGCGAGTAGGGTGGTCTGTCTCGCTTTGGAGGGAGAAATTGGAGATCTCCTACCTTTTCAACAAAAAAAAGAGAGAAGGAAAGAGGAGCAAGGAAGGGGGGGCAGAAGGGGGGGGGAAGGAGAGAACCATCACGGAGAGGTATTTAATTTTAGCCACAACCACCTCAAAAGGAAAAACCCAGAGCAAAGCCAAAAGGAGGGAGGGGCGAGTTAAAAGAGGAAGAGAGAGTTAAAGATTCACAGCCAGAAATAAAAGGGGGGGGGAGGAATGGGGGGAAGAGAACCCTCCGTTTTCCTGGAGCAAAAAAACCCCAAAAAACAAAACAAAACTTTTTTTTTTTTTAACATAAAGTCAACAACAAGTAACAACAGAAAGTGCAGGTCCCTTCGGGGTCAGGTGCCCCTTGGCGGCAGACGGTGGGCTCAGGGGTCTTACATGCTGCCATAGACGCTCTCATCGCTGTAGGCAATATAAAGGAAAAAGTCCTCCTCATGGTGTTCCTGAAAAAAAAAGGGAGGGAATGCTGTTAGATCAAAGAATTGGGGGGGGGGGTGAAAATCTCAGATAAACCCACCCAACCGGTTTAAGCTTTATTGCATTGATTGTAAATTTATTGTAAAATTTACACTCAGCCTCTTCTTTAGTAAGTGAAACGCGCCCCCCCAAACCACCGCCTGTATGACTAAGCCAGGCTGAGGAATGGTCTGAAGCCCCCCCCCAAACAAACCTGCCTCCTTACTTTCAGTCCCAAAGACTACAATTTCCCCTCAACTCCTGCCCAGCCTTGGGACTTTTTTAAAATAAATTTATTGGAAAACTCTAGGCTGCTAACAAACGAAAGGAACAGAAGAAAACAGTAAAATGTCACAAACGAAAGGAATTGTTTATTGCTTTTGTTATTTTTTTTTTAAACTTCCTACCTGTATACTTATTATTATTATTATTATGTTGTTTTGAAAGTACACGGAGTGTTTCTGTACCGGAAATAAATTCCTTGCATGTCTAACCACACTTGGCCAAAATAAATAAAAAGTATAAAGCACAATTTGTAGCAGGAACATGGAAAGATGACAGGAATCCGAGTCAGTTAGGAGGCTGGCCTCATCCGAAGGTTTTCATTTGTCCAGAATATATTTACATTAAGGTTTTCATTTGTCCAGAATATATTTACATTAAGGTTTTCATTTGCCCAGAATATATTTACATTTAAATTTACATTATATTATATTAGATAGATAAGAGAGAGAGAGAGAGAGAGCGCGCATTTGTACACCTTTTGCCAATTCTCCCCAACCTACATTGTTTAATGTGGTTGACAATAAAAAACAGTTTGTCATTTCGGAGAGGCTGATTTTTTTTCCTGATTTTTTTTTTTTGGTCTCCTTTTTTTAAGGGGAGGAAATAAAAATGAGGTTGGGGTGGGGGTGGGGAGACCCACCTGGTAGAGCTGCCCCATGGTGGCACTGGTCGGAGGGATGACGTTGTTGACGAAGAAGAAGAGGGCGTCCTCGGCCCGCAGGTGGATTCGTTTCCGGATGAGGAAGTAAAACTGGCCCACTGGGGAAAGGGCACCAAGAGGAGAGCCAGTCACCCGTAAGGAAGCTCTTATAATAAAGGGGCCGGGGAGGGGGGGAACCCCTTATAAGGGGAGGGGGGCTCTCAAGCCTGGGGGGGCGGTTTTGGCCTCGGGGGGGGCTTCTTCGACCCCCCCATCAGTGAGCACCCCCTCCCTCCCCTCCCCCTCCCGCACCTGTCCGGCCGGATCTCACCTGTGAGGTCGGAGGGTACCAGGTACTTCTTCTTGTCCAGGTCCCCTATTCGGGCCTTGGGGGCTTTTTCCACAATGACCTGCCGGAGAAAGAGAGGCGGACGCTCAACGGGGGGGGGAGAGAGAGAGGGGGGCAGCCCGGTCCGGGAAAGTCCGGACGCCGTCTTAAAGCGGGGCGTCGGGCCACCGACTCACCGGGACCCTGTCCGGGTACTTCTTGCGGATCTTCTCCCCCTCGGAGCGGCGCTTCTCGAAGGGATGCTCCTCCTTGTAGACGAACTTCATGGCGGCGGCGGCGAAGGCGACGGGCGGAGGAGGCGACGCGGCGGACCGAGGAAGGGCCGCTGCACCTAACCAGCGCGCATGCGCGGGGCGGACGTGGCGCAGCGATCCGAAGACGGGGAAAGTAGCGCCGGCGCGGAGCGGCAGGGCGCACCAACGCCACATCGGGCTCCGCCGGCCTTTCTTGCTTGCTCCGAACGCCGCGAGGGAGCAAGACGGGGCGGCGGGGCGGCCCGGCCGGATGGGATTCGAACGAAAAAAAAACCGGATTTCCTCCCCCCCCCCCGCTCGCTTGAACTGGGCCCCGCCCCCCTCGGGCGCGTGACGTCAGCGAGCCGTGCGTGGCTTGCGTGGCCGCGTGACACCAAAACAAAGTAGTGCGGGGAGCCGTCGCGGCGGAAACGGCTCTGAAAAAAAGGATTCGGGGGGGGCTCAAAGAAAAAAAAGAGGGGTTATGAAGGGAGAGGCCCCCTCCTCACAAAAAAGTATCCTCCCGCTCCTCCAAAGCGGGTTTCGGGAGAGAGGCGCGGAAGGACACGTCAAAAGGGAATGGCGGTGCAGCGTCACGTCATGTGACTGACGTCAGCAGAGAGAGGAATAGTCACGTGGGCCTCGCCCACGGCTGGCCCAACCAGGCGCGGGTCACGTGGGGCGGCCGCCCCCGGGCTGGATGCCAAGGCGGATTACAAAGCCCCTCCTCCTTCCGCTGTTTGATTGGGGATGGGCGTTGTAGTCCGCAGCGGCATCGGGGATGGCACGAGGGGGGGTCCCAGACATGGGCAGGCCTCGGCCTGGAGCAGCCCCAACCCCACCGCCACCCGCATAAACCACAATTTGGGGTTAACCAACAGATCATGATTTACGTCAGGGGTCTTCAAACTTGGCTCTTTGATGACTTGTGGACTTCAACTCCCAGAATTCTCCAGCCAGGCATGCTGGCTGAGGGATTCTGGGAGCTGAAGTCCACAAGTCATTAAAGGGCCAAGTTTCAAGACCCCTGGCTTAAACGTAACAAGCAAAATGGAGGCTGGCTGAGGAATTCTGGGAATTGTCCACAAGTCGTGAGAGAACCAAGTTTGAAGACCCCTGCTCGTGGAGTTCAACACCCAGAATTCCTCAGCCAGGCACGCTGACTGAGGGATTCTGGGAGTTTAAGTCCACAAGTCATCAAAGGGCCCCGTTTGAAGACCTCTGGTTTACATCAAAGATTTGGGGAACTAGCACACCAGCTCCAGATGCGAGACAAGCCGCCCTGTTCCTTCTTCCAGCTGTGCCCTCCAACACCCCTATTGACCTCGGAAATAGGAGGAATACAGGGGTCCTCTGCTTATGACCACAATGGCGCCCAACATTCCCGTTGCTAAGTGGGACATTGGTTAAGACAGCTTTGCCCCGTTTTGCGACGTCTTGCCACCGCTGTTAAGGGAATCATCAGCGGATCTGACTTCCCCCACTGACCTTATTTATTATTTATTTTATTATTTAATTTTATTTATATGCCGCCCAATCCCAAAGGACTCAGGGCGGCATACAAAATTAAAGCAACCAATTAAAACAACCAATCAAAGACCTTGCCAATCAAAGACTCGCAAAAGGGGATGATCCCGTGACACACACACACACACACCCCGGGACCTTGCGACCGTCGTAAATACGAGTCAAGTTATCAAGTGCCGGAATGTTGACCATGTGACCGCAAGGGATCTCGTAAGATGTTTTTCAGCACCGTCGTAACTTCGAACGCTCCCTAAACCCACCCCTGCAAATCGAGGACCGCCTGGAACCAAGGGGAAAAGCCGCTGCTGTGCCCGCCAGACAGCCTGTCCTGCCCACGCTACGCCAACTCCCTTCCGGCCCAGAAGAAGAGGCACGAGTCGGTTTCGGTGTTTGGTTTTTTTTTCTTTTCTTTTTTTTTAAACCACCTCAGTTCAAGCCTATACGGTCTCCTCCTTCGGAGCCTCTGCCCACCCCAGAAGTCCAAGGATTAAAAACCCAGCCAGGGGGCATGGGGGTGGGTGGGTGGGTGGGTCCTCCGCCAGGCCGATTTGGAGCCGGAAGGGCCCTCCTGCTTCCACCAGAAGGGGAAGGACGGGGGGGAGAGGGGGCGGAAAGAAAGCCGGACTTGGCAGTCATCGGAAAGGTCCTTCTTGGATGAAGAAGCCCCCTCCCCACTTTATCCAAGGATTTCGCTGGCGGGTGTTGGGGGGAACGGAAAACCACAGGAAATAAAAGCCGGGATGGAGGGAGGCAAGGTGCTCTTCCCACTGAGAAACGCAGCCTCCTCTTGGGGGGAAAAAAAAGTCTTGTCGTCGTGTCGCTGGTGCGGTTCACCCCCTTTCTTGTGCGTCTGGGTCCCCCCCCCCACGGGGGCCGCCGGTGTCGTGCCACGCGGCGCGGCCTTCTCCCCGCCTCTGCCCGGCTGGCTCGCTGCCAGTCCATAGGGTGCCGCCGTAGGGGGAGAGGGCGGCTGACGGCCACGGGGCGAGGCCGAAACGGAGTCCCACGGGGTGAGGTCCCCGGCCGGCCGGGTGGCCGGCTGAGTCTGAAGGCCTTTTATCAGCCGCGGCGCCTGGCGAGGAGGGGGGGGGGGAGTCACGATAGCAGGCTAAGGCAGAGGTCGTCGCCAAACCCTGAAGAAAGGAGGGGCCGTCGTCACCACAGGCGGTGCTGATGGAGATTGCGGCTGAGCACCGACCGGACGTCCGCTGTGAACCTGGGGGGGGGGAGGAGAAAAAAGCAGGGGTCACTTCGGCCATCGCCATCTTGGTCTGCAGCCTGTCTTTCGAATTTTGCAAAGCATTCAAGGGGGTGGACAGATCCAGCACCCCCTCGCATTTGGGCCCACCACAACAACCCTGTGAGGTGGGCTGAGAGAGAGAGAGAGAGAGAAAGAGAGATGGACTGGCTCAATCCCCCAGCCTCAGACGGGACTAGAATTCACCGTGTCATGGTGATTGGCCCAAAGTCACCCAGCTGGCTTTTGGACCTAACGCGGGACTAGAACGTCTCCTGGTGATTGGTCCAAAGTCACCCGTCAGCTTTTATGCCTAAGGCGGGACTAGAACTCACTGGTGCCTAGTGATTGGCTCAGATTCATCCAGCTGGCTTTTATGCCTAAGGCGGGACTAGAACTCACTGGTGCCTAGTGATTGGCCCAAAGTCACCCAGCTGGCTTTTGTGCCTAAGGCGGGACTAGAACGCTCCGTCTCCTGGTGATTGGACCAGTCACCCGTCAGCTTTTATGCCTAAGGCGGGACTAGAACTCACTGGTGCCTAGTGATTGGCTCAGATTCATCCAGCTGGCTTTTATGCCTAAGGCGGGACTAGAACTCACTGGTGCCTAGTGATTGGCCCAAAGTCACCCAGCTGGCTTTTGTGCCTAAGGCGGGACTAGAACTCTCCGTCTCCTGGTGATTGGACCAGTCACCCGTCAGCTTTTATGCCTAAGGCGGGACTAGAACTCACTGGTGCCTAGTGATTGGCTCAGAGTCATCCAGCCGGCTTTTATGCCTAAGGCGGGACTAGAACTCACTGGTGCCTAGTGATTGGCTCAGATTCATCCAGCCGGTTTTCATAGCTAAGGCAGGACCAGAATTCACTGTCGCCTGACGATAGGCCCAAAGTCACCCGTCAGCTTTTCATGCCTAGGGTGGGACTAGAAGTCACTGTCTCCTGGTGATTGGCCCAAAGTCACCCAGCCAGCTTTCATGGATAAGGCGGGACTAGAACTCACCCTCTCCTGGTTTTCTAGCCTTAACCAGCCGACCAAACACATCTGCAAGCCAGCCCCAGGACCGGCTGCAAAGGTCCGGTTTAGGAGCCCACCCTCCCTTTCTGTATGAAGCCCACCCTCTTCTCCGAGGCTGAGACCCCCCCTCCCTCGCCCCGGGCTTTACCTCAAGGCATCGAGCATGGGGAGGAGGTTGAGGAGTGCCGTGTCGCTGGGGTCGCTGAACCACGACTTGATGGGGATGGCGTTATCTGCCGGAGAGAAAAGGAAAGGCGCCTTGTTCATCCAACCCAGTGGGAAGCAAGTAGCCAGAGGCCGGCCGGAGGAAGTCCACGGTTGCTAAGCGACTCTGGCTTGCCCGTGGACTTTGCCCGTTGTAGGAGGACCTTAGGGCAGGGGTCCTCACCTTAGCCACTTTAAGACTTGTGGAGTTCAACTCCCAGAATTCCTCAGCCAGCCATGCCTGTTTTTTTTTTTTTTCACCTATCCCTTAAAGCGGAGAGATTGGAGAGGAAGGGATTATAAGAGAGTAAGCAGGGCCACATTGAGTATGCTGGCTGAGGAATTCTGGGAGTTGAAGTCCACAAGTCTTAAAGGGGCTACGTTTGCATCAATGTTTGCTTTAGCATCAATGTTTAAGGTCCCCTCCCTGGGACCAAGGAGACCATGTTCCCCCACCCAAAAAAACCCCAATTACTTGTAGCCACCTTCCCCACAGATGATCAAGTCTCCACCCATATTTTCCCTATGGCGCCTGCTTTATTTTTATTTCTATACTGCTTTTACGATTAGTTTTTTGAACAACTCAAGCTGGAAAACATATCCAATTCTCCTTTTTTCCTCCCCCCATCTCAATAATAACTTTGTGAGGTAGGGCTGGACTGAAAAATTCTGGCCGAAAGTCACCCAGTCTGTTTTCATGGATAAGCTGAACTAGAACTCTCTTGTCTCTTGGTAATTGGCCCAAAGTCACCCAGTTGAGTTTCGTATCTAAGGCGGGACCAGAACTCACTGTCGCCTGGTGATTGGCCCAAAGTCACCCATCAACTTTCAGGCCTAGGGTGGGACTAGAACTCTCCGTCTCCTGGTGATTGGCCCAAAGTCACCCAGATGGCTTTTATGCCTAAGGCGGGACTAGAACTCTCCATCTCCTAGTAGTGACTGGCCGAAAGTCACCCAGCCGGTTTTCATATTTAAGGCAGAACCAGAACTCTGTCGCCTGGTGATTGGCCCAAAGTCACCCATCAGCTACCAGGGCTAGGGTGGGACTAGAACTCTCCATCTCCTGGTGACTGGTCCAAAGTCACCCAGCTGGCTTTCATGTCTAAAGCAGGACTAGAATTCACCTCTCCCGATTCCTAACCCGATGCCTTAACTTCTATATCAAACTCTTACACCTCAACCCCGTCTCCCCGTTCCCCGTCTTCGGCGCAAGCTTAAAAGCCCCCAGGCTCTAACCCAGTGGTTCTCAACCTGTGGGTCAGGACCCCATTTGCGGTCGAACGACCATTTCACGGGGGTCGCCAAACAACGCAGTCCGCCATTTTTCCCCCTTTTCCTTTGCTGGGCTACTCCCTTTTATTCTCTTGGCTTTTGAAAGCCAATAGAATAGACTGTCTTGAATAGAGTCTCATTCTATTGGCTTTCCAAAGCCAATAGGAATTGTCCAGGCTGTCTCTGCCCTGCCGAGCCCGCCAAAAGTCCCAGTCTGAAAACGGTGCTGCACCAGTTGAGTAGTCCTCGACTTACGACCGGTTGGGGGGTCGCGGCATTAAAAAGGTTGAGAACCACTGCTCTAACCCAATCATCCCTTCTTTGCAATCGTGGAGGTCTGGGTCGCTTCTGTTTTTTTTTAAAGTCAGCTTCTCATTTTCCCAAATCTTGCAGGTTCACGCTGGCCAAGAAAGGCCAAAAATAAGGCCCAAGGAGAACTTATTTCTCATAACCGGAGCAACAGGAAGTGACTTGCAGATCAGTTCTCCCACACAAGGAAGGGCGAATCCTCCTCCTCCTCCTCCTCCTCTCTGCAAACCCCCCTCCCTCCCAGCACTGATGAGGTTCCCCAGTTGGGACGTGAAACGTCTGCCAGGAAACCACCATGGACCCCACAGTCCTAATCCTCCTCCTCCTTCCTCCTCCTTTCTGCAAACCCCACCCCTTCTAGCATTGATGATGTTCCCTAGTTGGGTCATGAAACGTCTACAACGAATTCACCAAGCTCAAAGACCACCATGGACCCTCCAGCCCTTTTCCTCCTCCTCCTTCTCCTCCTCCCTTCTAGCACTGATGATGTTCTCTAGTTGGGTCATGAAACGTCTGCAAGGAAACTGCCCAGCTCAGAGAACACCAAGGACTCCACAAAAACGAAATGAAAAACCTTAAAAACCACCCCAAGGTCTTGCCTGGATGGCTCCTGTAGGCTCCTGGGGAATTGTCCAAGATGACAATGCTGGACAGGTCAGTATGGACCACCGAAAGGTCTTTGATGTAGCTGCCCAGCTCCAAAGTGCAGTGCTGGGGGAGAAAAAAAAAAAGAGAGAGAGAGAGAGAAGAGAGAGAAAAGAGGAGAGAGAAGGGAGGAGAGAGAAGAGAAGAGAGAGGGAGAGAGAAAAGAGAGGAGAGAGAAGAGAGGGAGGAGAAGGGAGGAGAGAGAGAGGAGACAGACAAACAGAGAGAAAGGGGGGAGAGAGAGAAGAGGAGAGAAAGGGAAAAGAGAGGAGAGAGAAGAGAGAGAGGAGAGGGAGAACAGAGAGAAAAGAGAGAGAGGAGGATGGAGAAGAGAGAAGAGAGAGAGAAGAGAGGGAGGAGAAAAGAGAGAGAAGAGAGAGAAGAGAAAGGGAGAAGAGGAGAGAGAAGAGAGGGAGGAGAAGGGAGGAGAGAGAGAGGAAACAGACAGACAGAAAGGGGAGAGAGAAGAGAGAGAAGGGGAAAAGAGAGAGGAGAGAGGGAGAAAGAAGAGAGGAGACAGAGAGAAAAGAGAGAGAGGAGAGAAGAGAGAGAGAAGAGAGGGAGAAAAGAGAGAGAAGAGAGAGAAGAGAAAGGGAAAAGAGAGAGGAGATAGGGAGAAGAGAGGAGACAGAGAGAAAAGAGAGAGAGGAGAGAAGAGAGAAGAGAGGGAGGAGAAAAGAGAGAGAGAGAAGAGAGAGAGAAACACATCAGTTGCCTCCAAAGTCAACTTGGCACATGCCAAGTGGGAAGGAGGGCAGCCCGGGAGCTGCCTTGGGCTCCAGGTAAGGGGAAGGTGTCCCCGCGGCCACTCACCTGCCTGTAGTATCTCCGCCTGAGGATGCTCCTGTTATTATCTAGCTTGTCTGCTACAGCCGAGCCATAGATTTCCATGCTGGCTGTGAAGACCACGAGCTCGTACCACTGGCTCACCTGTGGGTGGGAGGGGGGTAGAGGAGGGAGGCAAAAGGTGGGAGGGTTTTCTTACAAAGATTCATTCCCAGAGACTTCCTCAAGGCCAAGGGAGGGCAACTATGGCAATGGTAAGGCTTTCTCAGCCTCAGGCACTTTATCTCAAAGCGGTTTTTCTCCTGGAGTCCGCCGAGTGTTCTGGAAATCGCATTCACATCCCCGCACCTTTTCAAGGGTGCTCCTCCCAAAGTGCACGGCTGAAGGTCTCTGTGGCCACTTGTTTTTCTTAGAATTTCTGCAGGATGTTTGTCCCCAAAACACCTGCGCTCAGCGGGAGAAGGAGCCAGGGCCAGAAAAACATCCCGCAGAAATATAAGGAACATACAAGGAACGGGTGCTGGAATTGGGTCTGTCTAGTTTAATGAAGAGAAGGACGAGGGGGGAAATGATAGGAGCATTCCAATATCTCAGGGGCGGCCCGAAAGAAGAGGGAGTCAAGCTATTTTCCAAAGCGCCTGAAGGCAGGAGAAGAAGCAACGGGTGGAAACTAATCAAGGAGAGAAGCAACCTAGAACTAAGGAGAAACTTCCTGACAGTGAGAACAATTAACCAGTGGAACAACCTGCCTCCAGAAGCGTAAATGCTCCAACACTGGAAGTTTTTAAGAAGAGACTGGACAGCCATTTGTCCGAATGGTATAGGGCAGCAGTTCTCAACCTGGGTCAGGACCCCATTTGGGGTCGAACGACCATTTCACGGGGGTCGCCAAACAACGCAGTCCGCCATTTTTTCCCCCCTTTTCCTTAGCTGTGCTACTCCCTTTTATTCTATTGGCTTTTGAAAGCCAATAGAATAGACTCTCTTGAATAAAGTCTAATTCTATTGGCTTTCCAAAGCCAATAGAAATTGTCCAGGCTGTCTCTGCCCTGCTGAGCCCGCCAAATGTCCCATTCTGCCAACGGTGCTGCACCAGTTGAGTAGTCCTCGACTTACGGCCGGTTGAATAGTCCTCCACTTACGACCGGTTGGGGGTCGCGGCATTAAAAAGGTTGAGAACCACTGGTATAGGGTTTCCTGCCTGAGCAGGGGGTTGGACTAGATGACCTCCAAGGTCCCTTCCTTCCTTCCTTCCTTCCTTCCTTCCTTCCTTCCTTCCTTCCTCCCTCCCTCCCTCCTCCAACACTGGAAGTTTTGAAGAACAGACTGGATAGCCATTTGTCTGAAATGGTATGGAGTTTCCTGCCTGAGCAAGGGGTTGGACTAGATGACCTTCAAGGTCCCTTCCAACTTTATTATTATATTATTATTACTATTATTATTATTATTATTAGTCTGAAATGGTATAGGGTTTCCTGCCTGAGCAGGGGTTTGGACTAGATGACCTTCAAGGTCCCTTCCAAATTTTATATTATATATTATATTATATTATATTTATTATATTACATTATTATTATTATTTGTCTGAAATGGTATAGGGTTTCCTGCCTGAGCAGGGGGTTGGACTAGATGACCTCCAAGATCCTCCAGGACCAGGAGCAGACTTCCCTGGAGTGACTCCCTCTTGACCGCTTTGGCTACTGGACCCCCAAAGAGTTGGTCTCCCCACAGTTAGAGCCCCCCCCCGGACCACCTGACACCCACCGTCCCGCTTTGCCCACTTCCAAACCTGTCCCAAGATTTGTCTGCCTCCCCCCCCCCGCCAATGTGGTTTTTCGGGAACAGTAGAGATGCCACAGCCAGCAGGGCCCCTTCTTCGGGTCTGTCTAGCCTTCTGCCTCCGTAGCCGGAGTCCTCCGGGGGAATCATCCCACGCGCGTGTGTTTGTTCGAGGCGGTTCTTCGCACCCGTAGCCAAGACACTCTTGTCAGAAACACACACACACACACACAGAGACACACACAAACACTGCGGGCTTACCACTTCTAGAAAAAAGTCCACGTGCGGCCTCTTATGTACAAAAAAGCGGACCGGATGCTTATCTATGACGACCTGGGGAAGAGAGACAGGGTCATTAAATGCAAAAAGAGCCGCAAAATTGCATTGGCAAAAGCCAGGAAACCGTGCCACCCTCTCCCCATTTCCCAGAACCAAACTACCGAGTCTGTCCAGGTTAGCTACAGCACGTCAGCACGTCCCAACGAATAGGCAGGGAAGGCGTAGCGATAGCATAGAGATTTCTATACCGCTTTGCCATGCTTTACAGCAGGGGTCCTCAACGTTGGCAACTTTAAGACTTGTGGACTTCAACTCCCAGAATTCCTCAGCCAGCAAAGCTGGCTGAGGAATTCTGGGAGTTGAAGTCCACAAGTCTTAAAGTTGCCAACGTTGAGGACCCATGCTTTACAGCCTTCTCTAAGCGGTTTACAGAGTCAGTCTCTTGCCCCCCCCCCAAAAAAAACAATCTGGATCCTCAGTTTACCGGCCTCGGAAAGATGGAAGGCTGAGTCGGCCTGGAGCTGATCAGGGTCGAACTCTTGGCTATGGGCAGAGTCAGCCTGCAATGCTGGATTCTAACCACGGCGTCACCAGGACTAAAGAATTCTGACTTGGGGGGGGGGTCCAGGAGGAGAGCCATCCCTGCCATTGCCCCCACCCTGTGGAAGACACCCCCCCGCCACACACACACCTGGCCTTCTGTGGCCTTGCTTGGGACGTGCAGAACGGCGTGCAGCCCCGGGGCTGGCTGGCACTCGGAAAGCCATCCCTCCCCTGCCCTTTAATCCATTTTTTAAAACCTTCTTTCCCTCTTTTTAAATTTTATAGACTGTCTGGATGCTTTTCAATATTTTATGGTACAACTCCCAGAGTCCCTCCCTCTAGGAGGGAGACGAGCAATTCTTAGATAAGACAGATTGGATAAGACAGATGATGAGGTGGATAGATGACACATAGATAAGATATAGATAGACAGATTATCGACAGCGATAGAGATAACCATAGATGATAGATGATCATACAGACAATATAGACAGATGATAGATGGATAGATATAGATAAGTAAATAGCTAGGAGGGAGGGAGGGAGGGAGGGAGAGAGAGAGATTCGTTAGATATAGAGATATAGATGATAGACTGATAGATGATAGACAGATGATGAGACGATAGAGATATCTAGATGGTAGGTAGGTAGATAAAGATAGATAGATAGATAGATAGATAGATAGATAGATAGATAGATAGATAGATAGATAGATAGATAGATGATGGGTGGGTGGGTAGGTAGATAGATGATAGAGACATAGAGAGATGATATAGATAGGTAGGTATATATATAGAGAAAGATAAAGAGATGGATGGATGGATGATAGGAGAGATAATAGAGATAAAGAGATAGATAGATGATAGATAGATACATAGACAGATGATAGATATAAATAGGTAGGTAGGTATATATAGAGAGAAAGATAAAGAGATGGATGGATGGATGATAGGAGAGATAATAGAGAGATAGAGATAGATAGATAGATAGATAGATAGATAGATAGATAGATATAGATAGACAGACAGACAAGATACATGATAAAGAGAGATAATAGATATAGATGATTGATAATAGATACATGATAGGGATAATAGATAGATAGATAGATAGATAGATAGATAGATAGATAGATAGATAGATAGATATTCCAATAGATGGTAGACAAGAGACATAGATGACAGACGATCAGACAGATGATAAAGATATAAAGATGACAGATGATGGGTAGGTAGGTAGATATTCCGACAGATGATAGACAGGTAGAGATAGACATAGATGACAGATGATCGGACAGACAAACAGACAGATGACAGACAGGCAGAGGACACATGATACATAGATTAGATATAGATCATCGGACGGACCCACTGACTCTCGAGAACTGGGGGCACCGCTTCACGTCACCGCTTCACGTCCTCCCCGCCCCCCAAAATCCCAAACCCACTCCTCAAATTTGATGGAGCCGCTGGATCCCAGCACTGGCCGAGAGGCCCTTGGCCGGTCCCGGCCTCCAGGTCAAGAGCACCTTAGTTGACCTCCAGGTTTGGACCCAGCAGCTTCCACAAGCAGCTTGATCCCCGGGGGGGAGGGGGGCTCACCCCTGCCCCCCTCTTGAGCCCGCTTGTTGCAGAAGGGTCTCACCTTCAGGATGAAGTCGGGTGGGGTGCCGGGCCTCACGGTGGGCCTCAGGACCCCGTCGTGGTGGGAGTGAATCAGCGTCTCATCCAGGTCCAGGACGAGAATCTTCCTCTTCACCTGATCTGCCAGAGAGAGTAAAAAGGGCTTTTTAACATGGGGACTCCTCGACTTACGACCACCATCTCCGTTGATAAGCGAGACCTGTGTTCTGTGGAGTTTGGCCCCGTTTTACGACCTTCCTTGCGACGGTCGTTCAGCGAGTCACTGCCGTGTGCAGTTAGCAGCGCCGTCGTTAAGAGAAACGGGCTTCCCCGCTGCTTGTGGTCAGGAGGTGGCAAAAGGGGGGGATCACGTGATTTTCCCCCCCTCCCCGGAATGCTGCAACCGTCATAAGTACGAGTCAGTTGCCGAGCATCTGAATTTTGATCACTTGACCGCGCGGGGGCTGCGACGGTCGTGTGAAAAACGGTCCAAAGTCACCTCCGCCCCTCCAGTGGTATTGTAACTTAGAATGGCCACTAAACAAATCAACCTGTATATGGTAGATTTGTTGAAAATTTTGGAAGCTCTGTGTGTGTGTGTGTCGAGCAGCTATATAAACTTGTGTAATCAACAAAGCATAAAAACAGGTGTCTTCAAACTTGGCCCTTTGATGACTGGTGGACTTCAACTCCCAGAATTCCTCAGCCAGCGTGAGGGAACTACGACCCTTTGATGATTTGTAGACTTCAACTCCCAGAATTCCTCAGCCAGCATGAGGGAACTAGAGCCCTTTGATGACTTGTGGACTTCAACTCCCAGAATTCCTCAGCCAGCGTGAGGGAACTGTGGCTCTTTGATGATTTGTGGACTCCAACTCCCAGAATTCCTCAGCCAGCGTGAGGGAACTGTGGCTCTTTGATGAGTTGTGGACTCCAACTCCCAGAATTCCTCAGCCAGCGTGAGGGAACTGTGGCTCTTTGATGATTTGTGGACTCCAACTCCCAGAATTCCTCAGCCAGCGTGAGGGAACTACAACCCTTTGATGACTTGTGGACTTCAACTCCCAGAATTCCTCAGCCAGCGTGAGGGAACTAGGACTTCAACTCCCAGAATTTGTGTGCCTGGCTGAGGAATTCTGGGAGTTGAAGTCCACCAGTCATCAAAGGTGCCGAGTTTGAAGACCCCGGCATAAAAAGGAGGCCAGCGACACCAGGCCCAGCCCCACAAAAGCCCCTTCCAGCCCCCTCCGGCGAGCGTCCCGGACCGGAGAGCAATACTTACTCAGCCGTTCCCGCGAAACCCGGGATAGAGGAAGGATATCGTAGCGCACCGTTTGATACTGGATCACCTGCCGGCAGAAGACACAAAACGATGACAAGGTTGGGACTGTGCAAGCAGGCGGAAATCCGAGGGTCCGATGGGCCGAGGGCACAGCCAGGCGCCGGGTGGCCAGTTCCACGGGAGCGGCTGGCCGGCCGCGGAGGAATGCAGACAAGAGTGTGGTGGCCCCGTTAACCCTGATCCCAGCATTGCGGCTGAAGTGCTGCGAGGCCAAATCCAGCACATCTGGGTCCCCGAGCGGTCCCCGATTCGTCCTTGCTTACTGACAGACGTTAAGGGAGGAAATGACAGGTGAAGGTGCCTGGGAGGGGGTTCAGGGTTGCTGCTCAGTCACAAAGGAGGAGGAGGAAGGAAAGAGGGAAGGGGAGGGAAGGGAGGGAGAAAGGGAAAGAGGAGGGAAGCTGGTGAGAAGGAAGGAAGGATGATAAGAAACAGAAAGGAGGAAAAGAGAAAAAGGAGGTAGGGAAGATGAAAATGGATGAGAAAGAGGGAGAAAAAAGGAAAAAGACAGAAAAAGGAAATAGAGAAGGGAGGGAGATGGGAAGGAAGGAAGGAAGGAAAGAAAGAAAAGAGGGAGGAAAAAGGAGATAGAGAAGGGAGGAAGGTGGGAAGGAAGGAAAAGAGAAAGGGAGGGAGGAAAAAGGAAGGGAGGACGGAAGGAAAAGAGAGGGAGGAAAAAGGAGAGAGAAGGGAGGGAGGTGGGAAGGAAGGAAGGAAGGAAGGAAGGAAGGAAGGAAAAGAGAGGGAGGAAAAAGGAGATAGAGGTGGGAAGGAAGGAAAGAAAGAAAGAGAGGGAGGAAAAAGGAGATAGAGAAGGGAGGGAGGTGGGAAGGAAGGAAGGAAAGAGAAAAGAGAGGGAGGAAAAAGGAGATAGAGAAGGGAGGGAGGTGGGAAAGAAAGAAGGAAGGAAGAAAGGGAAAGGGAGAAAGATAGAGAAGGGAGGGAGGGAGGGAGGGAGGGAGGGAGGGAGGGAGGGAGGGAGGGAGAGGGAAAATAGGTAGGCAAGGGCCACCCATCCCAGGGGGCAACGGGGCCCAAAGGCCGAGGGGCCACCTTAACACGGAGAAGCTCTTCCAGGTCTATTTTTACCTCTCCCCCCCTCCCACCAGCTGTTCCTCCGCAACAGCCTCACCTGCTTCCTTGCAAGGGCACCAGGGTAGTGGGCACCCCCCCTCCCCTCCCCTCCCTCTCATACATGTGTGTCAGTGTGCAAGCATGTGCGTGTGTGTCCCCTCCAGCCCCACCGGCTCCTCTTTCCAAAATTAGCCCCCTGTGGCCGGGAAGCTGGCCAAAGTCTCCGGGTCCCAGCCAGGCAGGAGGGGAAGGGTTGGCAAGGAGAGGAGAGGACCAGAGGCCTGGAGGACCAGACCTGCTCTAGGCTGGCCAGACCCCCCCCAGTTCCGAGGGGGGGGGGTCCTGCCCGCATCCCCCTGGCTTGGCCGAATAGGGGAGGGGTCCACAAGCAGGAGTGGAAGAATGGGACCCTCCCTCTCACCCCCAAGGGCTATGGGGGGGGTCCTTATCACAGGGGGGGCTCGCCACGGGACAGTTCCACCCCGTGCAGGTAGTCCTCTGACTTACGACCGCAATTGGAGTCCAGCCTTTCTGGGGTTAAGTGAGACATGGCTTAAGGGAGCATTGCCCCACAGTTGTTCAGTTGTTCCATGAACCCGGCTCCTCCCCGTAGGAGGGATCACGTCACACACACACACACACACACACACACACACACACAGACAGACTGACACACCAGGACACGGCGGCCGCTGTAACTCTGAGCCACTTACCAAGCCTTTGGATTAACAAACTGCAGTGATCCGCTTCCTAGCTGGGGCAAGGAAGGTGGTCAAATGGGGGAAAAAAATTCACTTAATGACTGTCTTGCTTAGCAACGGAAGCGTCAGGCCCATCATTTGCGGCCGTTAAGCTGGGGGGGGGACCGCCTGCACGGTCTTAACGCAGCCTCATGCTCTCCCCTTTTTTTCTCCGAGGGATAAACGGTGTTTTCTACACCCCAGTTAGGAACACCTTCCGTCACCAGCTTTTCGATGTGGGTTTAAAAAGGGAAGTTCCCCTTTTACTTTCCCGTCGCAAACAAGAGACGTGACACTTGATCCCGGCTACTTTCAGCTCTCAGAGGAAGCACGGAGAAAGGCTGAACAGGCGGTCCTCAACTAATAATACCATGAGGAGCAACTCAGAGGATCCAAGGCCTGGAGACTAAAACCTACGAAGAACGGCTGCGGGACTTGCGTCTGGCTAGTCTAAAGAAAAGAAGAAATTGGGGAGACAAGATAGCAGAGTTCCAGTATTTGGGGGGCTGCCCCAAAGAAGAGGGAGTCAAGCTATTCATCAAAGCACCAGAAGGCAGGACGAGAAACAATGGATGGAAACTGATCAGAGAGAGAAGCAACTTGGAATTAAGGAGACACTTCCTGACGGGGAGGACAATTAACCAGTGGAACAGCTTGCCACCAGAAGTCGTGGGCGCTCCATCCCTGGAGGTTTTTAAGAAGAGACTGGACATTCACCTGGCTGAGACGGTATAGGTTCTCCTGCTTGAGCAGGGGGCTGGACTAGAAGACCTCCAAGGTCCCTTCCAGCTCTATTCTAATTATATTCTCTATTCTATTCAATTTCTTATTCTATTCACTTAGAACAGTTCATTTAGTAACTGTTCAAAGTTACAACGGCACTGAAAAAAAAGGGACTTGGGACCACTTTTCCTACTTTAGAACTGTGGCAGCGTCCCCTTGGTCACGTGATCCAAATTTTGGCAGCTGGTTCCTATTTACGACCCTCGTAGCGTCCGGGGGGGGGGAGGGACGTGATCCCCCTTTTGCAACCTTCTGACCAGCAAAATCATTTCACTTCACAACCGGGCAACGAACTTATCAACTGCAGTGATTCACTTAACAACAACGGCAAGGGGCAAAATTCACTTAAGTGCCTCTCTTAGCCACATAAACGTTCGGCACCATTCTGGTCGTAAGGCGAGGACTCCCCGTGTTTGCAAACTGAGGACGGCCTTTAATTTTTGCCTGCCGGAGACACGTTTGACCTCTGAGCACAAACTGAATTCTCCACTGGGTGATGAATTTTAAATGTTTTTCCTCCTCCTCCTCTCTGCACTCTCCATTCCCTTCTAGCACTGATGATGTTCCCTAGTTGGGTCATGAGACGTCAGCAAGAAAACCAGCCAAGCTCAGAGAGCACCAAGGATCCCCATAGTCCTTCCTCCTCCTCCTCCCTTCTAGCACTGATCATGTTGCCTAGTTGGGTCATGAGACGTCTGCAAGGAAACCACCCAGCTCAGAGAGCACCAAGGACCCCATAGTCGTCTTCTTCTTCTTCTTCCTCCTCCTCCTCCTCCCTACATCCCCTATGCTCCAGCTATACTGGGAGGAGAAAGAAAACCAGCTAATATCTCGGGAGATATTATCTAGAATCCCTTAAAGCTAAGACTGCAGCATCCACAAAAATAATCAAAACAACCCACTTGGGGCTACTAAGTCTGATTTATGACGGCGCTTAACAAACCAGGTTCTATGTGGCCTCAGCTTTCTGCCTCTGAACTCCTTGAAGGATCATAGACCATGATTTATCAGATTAGCCAGCCTCACTATGCGACTATTTCACTCCTACATCACTCACTCCTATCATTTGTAGGACATTTGTCATGAACGCAATTTTTCCTGCAGACACAGGTTTAATTTGTCTGACTGCAGATGTTCAGGGATGGGGACTATTTCCTTCTGCCTTGAATTTACCCTGTTGTTACAGTCCCAGCAAGGTCTTGTCTACTGCAGGAATCCAAAATGAAGCCTTGCAAGCTTGTTTGATATCGGAAGGTGGTCAGTGGAAGCATCCAAAACCTAGGTAGGGTTCTGTACAGAATATGGGGCATCCATAGGAGAGGATGTTGGTAGCCCAGGGTTCAACTTTGGGGGTCTTTGGTACTCTCTGAGTTGAGTTATCTCCTTGCAGACGTTTCATGACCCAACTAGGGAACATCATCAGTGCTGGAAGGTAAGAGGGAAGCGCTCTCTGTTTATATTCTAGTGGCTTGCCCTGTCCGTGTTGTTGGTGGGAGTGTTCTTGGGAATTTCTTAATTACTGCAGGAACTGCCCTAGCCCTTGAGGAGGTGCTCACTGGTAATCAGCACCCAGAGAAGCAGAGATTAAAATCAGAATTGGTGTCAGAGCAATTACCGGGCAGTAAACAGTGTCCAGAACAAGGAACTATCAGCTCCAGACAAACAGTCAAATAGTAAAAACAGGCTAATTAAGGACACACCAATGTTCTTCCAACATTGACAGGACAAACCACTTTGATGGACGGTAAACCTTTCTAGCACGGATGACGTTACCTAGATGGGTCATGAAACGTCACGAAGAAAGCAAGCCAGCTCAGAGAACACCCAGGACCCCCACAGTGCTTTTCTCCTCCTCCTCCTCCTCCTCCTCCTCCTCCTCCTCCTCCTCCTCCTCCCTCCCAGCCCTGATGATGTTATCTAGTTGGGTAATGAAAGGTCTGCAAGAAAATAACCCAGCTCAGACAGCACCCAGGACCCCATGTTCCTCCTCCTCCTCCTCCTCCTCCTGTGTCCAAGCCTCCCTTCCTAGCCCTGATGATGTTCCCTAGTTGGGTCACGAAATGTTTGCAAGCAAACTACTCAGTTCAGAGAGCACCAAGGACCCCACGTTCCTCCTCCTCCTTTCTAGTCCAGATTATGTCACCTACTTCGGTCATGAAAGGTCTGCAAGCTCAGAGCACACCAAGGACCCCACAATCTTCCTCCCTTCTTCTCCTCCTCCTCCTCAGTGAGCACCAAGAGACCCCCCCCCGGCCCGTCGTCCTTTTCCTCTCCACAAATCTCCTTCCCTTCTAGTCCTGACGAGGTTCCCCAGTCTGGTCATGAAACATCTGCAAGAAAACAGCCAAGCTCAGACAGCACCAAGGACTCCATGGTCCTCCTCCTCCTCCTCCCTTCTAGCCCTGATGAGGTTCCCTAGCTAGGTCACGAAACGTCTGCAAGAAAACCAGGCAAGCTCAGACAGCACCAGGGACCCCACAGTCTTTCTCCTCCTCCTCCTCCTTTCCCTCCACCTCCCCTTCCTCCTCCTCTTCCTTCTTCTCTTCCTCCTCCTCCCCTTCTCTTCCTCTCCCCTCCCCTCCACACCACAAACACCACTGACTCCCTTCTAGCCCTG
Source organism: Crotalus tigris (assembly GCF_016545835.1). Lineage (NCBI taxonomy): Eukaryota > Metazoa > Chordata > Lepidosauria > Squamata > Viperidae > Crotalus > Crotalus tigris. Next base: position 697,105 of record NW_024096569.1, read on the forward strand.
ATGAGGTTCCCTAGTTGGGTCATGAAACGTCTGCAAGAAAACAAGCGAAGCTGAGAGCATCCAGGACCCCACAATCGTCCTCCTCCTCCTCGTCCTCCCTTCTAGCACTGAAGATGTTCCCTAGCTGGGTCATGAGACGTCTGCAAGGAAACCACCCAGCTCAGAGAGCAGCAAAGACCCCTCCCCAATTATTTTCCTCCTCCCTCCCAGCCCTGATGAGGTTCCCTAGCTGGGTTATGAGACGTCTGCAAGGAAACCACCAATTCAGAGAGCAGCAAAGACCCCCCCCCACACACAATTATTTTCCTTCTCTTCCTCCCTCCTAGCCCTGATGAGGTTCCCTAGCTGGGTTATAAGACGTCTGCAAGGAAACCACCAATTCAGAGAGCAGCAAAGCCCCCCCCCCCAGTTATTTCCCTCCTCTTCCTCCTCCTCCCTCCCAGCCCTGATGAGGTTCCCTAGCTGGGTCATGAGACACGTCTGCAAGGAAACCACCCAGCTCAGAGACCACCAAACCTTCCCCCACCACAGAATACCGGGGGGGGGGAGCAGAGCATTCCCAGCCTACAGCGACCATCCCACCCGGTGAAACGATGGGGAGAGAAGGGAGAAGCCTGGGGGGGGGAGGAGGAGGAGGAGGAGGAGGAAAAGAGAGAGAGAGAGACCAACCGGCCCAGGGTCCTCAAGCCTCCCCGCCCTTCACCCCCACAGGCCCCTTCGGCTCCCCCAGCCCCCTCCCTCCCTTCCCCCCCCCCCGCGCGCACTCTGCCCGTGCTCAGAGGCGCCCTCGCCCAGCCCTACTCACGGTGCGGGCCTGCCGGCGCAGCAGGTAGAGCAGGAAGCTCCAGAGCTTGGCGGCGAAGGCCAGGAAGGCCCGGAGGCCCAGCAGGCACTGCGAGCGCATCATCCCGCCGGCGGGGCCCGCCGCGCCCCCGGCCCGGCCCAGCTCCGCCAGCTTCCAGCCGGGCACGAAGGACGGAAGACGGGAGGAAGAGGAGGACGGCAGGGCCCTCCGCTCAGCCCGGCCCCGCCGGCCCCGCCATCGCCCCACCGCCGCCGCCTCGGTCGCCGCCGCCTGAGAGGGGGAAGCGCTCCCCCCCCTCCCCCGCCGACGCTCGCCTCTGCTTCAGCGCCGGTCCGCTTCCGGGGCAGCCGACGGAGCGCCAGCCTCTGCTTCCGGGTCGCGGCAGAGGGAGCGCGTCCAATGAGAAGGCGAGGCGGGAAGAGGCGGGGCCGGCAGGGCTCCACGCATGCGCGGCTCCGCTTGAAGGGGGAGGAGGAGGAAAAAAAAGCGAAGAGCGAAGAAAGAAAAAGCGCGTCGAAGGGATTTGAAAGCGGAGCGCGGGGAGGGAGGGCCTGGGGCGCATGCGTCGTCCAGAGAGGAGGGAAGAAAAAAAAAAAAAACAAGAAAGGCAGCGGAAGCGCATGCGCGGAGAGTTCGCGCGCTTCGCTTTCTCTGTGAGGCGAAGTTGAAATGGGGGGGGGGGGGGGGAAAAGGATTTAAATCGAGAGGCCGAAATTGTTTCACAGTATCAGCCAATGTTTGCTTCCTGCTCGACCCTCCAGGACAGGGTTCTCCAAACTTGGCCCTTTGATGACTTGTGGACTTCAACTCCCAGAATCCCTCAGCCAGCAATGCTGGCTGAGGGATTCTGGGAGTTGAAGTCCACAAGTCATCAAAGGGCCAAGTTTGGAGAACCCTGCTTGTGGACTGCAACTCCCAGAATCCCTCAGCTAGGCACGCAGGCTGAGGAATTCTGGGAGTTGAAGTCCACAAGTCATCAAAGGGCCAAGTTTGAAGAGTCTTGTTCCAGGGAGAAACCACAAAAGGGCCAGCGATGAAAGGCAGGCTAGGTTTTTTACTGAGCTGATATGGACAGTGGGCGACACCGCAGGGTTGTTGTAAAGTGGTTTTTCTTCCAATTATTAGCAGGCAAGGTGTATTTTTTTTTTCCTCCTTCTCTGTCCTAGAGTCGTTCTGCAGCCTCTCCAAAGCTCTCTGGACAGGTGCCAGGTCTTGAAACCTGGTTAGAGTTTGTGTGTTACGCATCCTTGCAAGTTGTCTGTTTTCTGCTTTTTGTCTTATTTTTTTTTTAACAAATCTACTTATGTTTTTCTTCATGTGAAAAAGGTGTCTAGATTTACCCTATAATGAGCCCACAGACTCTAACAGTGTTTCTCACCTCTGGCCAGTTTAGTGGACTTCCACTCGCAGAATTCCCCAGCCAGCCTGCTTCAACTTGGATGGACTTCGACTCCCAGAATCCCCCAGCCAGCCACGTTTTAGGATGGCTGAACTTTGACTCCCAGAATTCCCCAGGCAGCCTGCTTTAAGCTGGGTGGACTCCAAGTCCCAGAATTCCCCAGCCAGCCTGCTTTAAGAAGGGAAGACGTCCACTCCCAGAACCCCCCAGCTAGCCTGCTTTAAAATGGTTGGATTTCGACTCCCAGAATCCCCCAGCCAGCCTATTTTAAGCTGGGTGGGCCTCAACTCCCATAATCCCCTAGCCAGAGGGTCAAAAGTCATCTGTAACTGTGTGGGAAGGTCCATTCCCAGATCCCCTAGCTGGCCCACTGGAATTCTGGGAGTTCCACCCTCAGCCTCATCCCCTGTGAAGGGCTGACAGTTTCCTGAGCACATTCCTAGGAAGTCAGGCTGGCTGGGGAATTCTGGGAGTTGAAGTCCACCCATCTTCAGAGGGGTCAAGCTGGAGAAACACTATTCTACGGAGTTTATATTGCCCCAAAGACGCAGTCATGTATTGTAAGTCACCCACACAAGTAGTTTAGTCCATTGCAAAATCTTAAATGCACAGAAAGACGCATACGGGGTACGTTGGTAATAGTGGCAAATACTGTGATCGTTTATTGCGTTAAAAGCCACAGAGCCGGTCATATTGGCACTCAAAATAGTTTACTGGCTACGAATCGCTCCCAAAAAAGGACAGGGGGGACGCCAAATCGCTTTTCACTGTCCTCATCACCTTCAGCAAAGGCTTCTTATCCGGATTCCAAACCGATTTCCTGAAGGCCATTTCTTATCCGTGTCCTTTCCCAGGGGAAGCAAATCTGGACTGTGTTTATCCTGTTCGGATGGCCCCAGGTTCCGCTTTGTCCTGCCAGACCGTTCCCGGCAGTGGATTGCTTCTGTCCGCCATCGTTCCCAAGTTGCAAAAGAAAAAGAGCGGTCCAGATAGACGTAAAAAGGTTCCGGTTCCAGATCTGGAAAAACAAGCCATTTCTCCTTCACACGTCTAAATCGTCGTCTGGATCTTCGTCGTCAAAGTCATCGGCGGCATCGGGTTGATAGTAGATCTTGGCTTCCTCTGTCGAGGTCTGCAGCAGTGAGGATTTCCTGGAAGAGGAGAAAAAAAATATTGGTCTGCCTGTCTGTCTAAAGCAGGGGTCTTCCAACTTGGCCCTTTTGTGACTTGTGGACTTCAATTCCCAGAATTCCTCAGCCTGCGTGAGGGAACTAAGGTCCTTTGATGACTGGTGGACTTCAACTCCCAGAATTCCTCAGCCAGCGTGAGGGAACTAGGACCCTTTTGTGACTGGTGGACTTCAATTCCCAGAATTCCTCAGCCAGCGTGAGGGAACTAGGACCCTTTGATGACTCGTGGACTTCAACTCCCAGAATTCCTCAGCCAGCGTGAGGGAATTAGGACCCTTTGATGACGTGTGGACTTCAACTCCCAGAATTCCTCAACCAGCGTGAGGGAACTAGGACTCTTTGATGACTTGTGGACTTCAACTCCCAGAATTCCTCGGCCAGCGTGCCCCGCTGAGGAATTCTGGGAGTTGAAGTCCACCAGTCATCAAAGGGCCAAGTTGGAAGACCCCCTGGTCTAAAATCTCTCATCTCTCTCATCCATCCCTCCTGTGGAAGTTGCCGGTGCTCCATCACTGGAGGTTTTAATAATAGTAAAGTTGTAAGGTACCTCTGAGGTCATCTAGTCCAACCCCCTGCTCAGGATACTTTTATATCTAGAACTCACCATTGCGTGGCAATTGGCCCCAAATTACGCAGCCCGCTTTCATGCGAAAGGCAGGACTGGAACTCACCGTCTCCTGGCGATTGGTCCAAAGGCACCCAGTTGGCTTCCATGGCTAAGGCAGGACTAGAACAAGCCATCTCCTGTTTTCTAGCCTGGTGGCTTAACCACCAGACCACACTGGCTCTTGAGGAATGTGCCAACTGAATTGTAACACATTTTTTCCCCCATATAACGAATGTGCCAACTAAATATCGGTCCATTGCACCCAAAACCGGCTAAATGGTCTCCGTTTAACCGACTTTTTTTGCAGATTAATCCATTTTTTTGCACAGCAGCTTCTCTCCTCGCCAAACATTCTAAGGTGCTCACAGTTGCTTTGCCGAGTGAGCCGGGCAGGATATGAATTTAATCGACGGATAAATAAAAATACGCAGCGCGTTCAACAGCGAAATAACGAGAGATGCACGCAGGCCCTTACTTTTCCTCGCTGAAGTGGTACGGGAGAGGCACCGATTCCCTGGCCTGGCGCTCGGCCTCCGTGAGGTGCAGGTTGAAGGTCAGGCGGGCTGTCGGATCAACCTGGAAAGATCCCAAGATCAACGGGGTTCATGCATCAAGAAGAAAGGAAAGATCTCTCTGGGAAGGTTGAATTTAGCCCAGGGTCTTCTCAGCCTCGGCAACTTTTAAGTCGGTTCGGCTTCAACTCCCCGATTTCCCCATCCAGCCTTGCCTGGTTTTTTCCCCCACCATCGTGCCCTGATTTCCCACTTCCTCTCCCATAAAGCGGAGAGACCGCAGAGGAAGGGACTATAAGAGAGTAAGCAGGCCACAATGGGTGTATATATCAAAAGGACGGCATTAGCGCCAGGGAATTCTCGTAGGTGAGGCAATTTGCTGAACGACCGGGGCCAAAAGTGTCCTAAAAGTCAGCCGGGGCTCATTTTAACAACCCTCCCACTTAGCGGCAGAAATTCTGGTCCCATAAGCCGAGGACTACTTAAAATAACGCATTATTTCTAAAATGCTTGTGTGCTCAGCAAACCTGGCCCTTCCTGATGTCCTTCTTCCTGAGAGAGCCCATCTGAATCCCCCCCCCAAAACCAAACCAAACCCCGCTCAAATATATCTGCCACAAGCCTGAGACCGGCCAGGCACGTACCGCGGCTGGTTCCCGTCCTTCCTCCGCATCCTCCTCTCTGGAAACGCCTTTAGGTGGCAGCTCGCCAAGGAATTTGAACACAAACCCCGGGAGGACGCTGAAGAGTTGTGTCTAGGGAGGGAAGGGCAGAAAGGGTGAGGGGGGTGGGGGGTGTATCCAAAGAACCTGCCTCAGCCTTCCTCAGCAAAGCCCAAATCTTCCAACGATCTGTAGTCCTCGACTTACGACAGTTGCTAAATGAATTCCGCCCCATTCGGACGACTCATCTGGCCGCCGCCGCCAAGCGAGCGGCCGCGGTTATGAAGTTGGCAACACGGTCGTTCAGCGAATCCGGCGTTCCCCTGGTCAAGAGGTCGCAAAAGCGATCATGGGACACACACACACACACACACCGGGGCAGGGCAACCATCGTAAACGCAAGTCAGTCGCCGAGAGTCTGAATTTTAATCACATTAATGGTGGGGATGCTGTAAGGGTTGTAAGTTTGAAAAACCGGTCCTAAGTCATGTCTTTTTTAGTGTCGTCGTAGCTTTGAACGGCCGCTAAAGAGAACCGTTATAAAGTCGAGGACTCCCTGAATTTTCATACTGAGAAACTTATTTATCTCAGTGGCAAAAAGGGAGGTGCAGGGCTTTCAAAAAGAAGGGGAGGGGTCCCGCCTATTCTCCAAAGCGCCTGAAGGCAGGACAAGCAACAGGTGGAAATTAATCAAGGGGAGAAGCAACCTGGAACTAAGGAAAAACTTCCTGACAGTGAGTAACCAGTGGAACAGCTTGCCACCAGAAGTTGGGGTGCTGCATCACTGGAGGTTTTTAAAAAAAGACTAGACAATCACCTGTCTGGAATGGTATAGGACAGGGGTAGACAACCTTGATCCATTTATGACTGGTGGACTTCAACTCCCAGAATTCCTCAGCCAGAGTGAGGGAACTATGACCTCCTTTATGACTCGTGGACTTCAAGTCCCAGAATTCCTCAGGCAGCGTGCCTGGCTCAGGAATTCTGGGAGTTGAAGTCCACGATTCATAAAAGAGCCAAAGTTGCCTACCCATGGTATAGGGTTTCCTGCTTGAGCAGGGGGGCTGGACTAGAAGATCTTCACGGTCCCTTCCAGCTTCTATTCTGATTACATATTTGTCTGAAACAGTATAGGGTTTCCTCCCTGAGCAGGAGGTTGGACTAGATGACCTCCAAGGTCCCTTCCAACTTTATTATCAGCATCAGTATCATTGTTATTAGTCTGAAATGGTGTAGGGCAGGGGTAGGCAACCTGGGCTCTTTTATGACTGGTGGACTTCAACTCCCAGAATTCCTGAGCCAGCCATGCTGAGGGGAAAGGGAGAGGTTTCCAAGCTGAGCCATGCTGGCTCAGGAATGCTGGGAGTTGAAGTCCACCAGTCATGAAGGGGGCCATAGTTCCCCCATGCTGGCTCAGGAATTCTGGGAGTTGAAGTCCAGAAGTCATCAAGGGGTCATAGTTCCCTCACGCTGGCTGAGGAATTCTGGGAGTTGAAGTCCACCAGTCATGAAGGGGCCATAGTTCCCCCATGCTGGCTCAGGAATTCTGGGAGTTGAAGTCCAGAAGTCATCAAGGGGTCATAGTTCCCTCACGCTGGCTGAGGAATTCTGGGAGTTGAAGTCCACCAGTCATGAAGGGGCCATAGTTCACCCATGCTGGCTCATGAATTCTGGGAGTTGAAGTTCATGAGTCATCAAGGGAGCCATAGTTCCCCCATGCTGGCTGGGGAATTCTGGGAGTTGAAGTCCAGGAGTCCTCAAGGGGGCCATCGTTCCCCCATGCTGGCTGGGGAATTCTGGGAGTTGAAGTCCACCAGTCATCAAGGGAGCCATAGTTCCCCCATGCTGGCTCAGGAATTCTTTTCGGAACCATGACACCAAGGTTGCCTACCCCTGGTGTAGAGTTTCCTGCCAGAGCAGGGGGTTGGACTAGATGACCTCTAAGGTCCCTTCCAACTTTATTATTGTTGTTGTTGTTACTATTATTATTGTTAGGCAGAACTCCACGGCTCTCATCGACCTCGTTTGACGCTGGAGGAAAAGGACCTTCCCCTCCCTCCCTGACCCCCGGAGCCCTGGCTGAAAGCAGCCCCACCTGGACACCCCCTCACCTTCTGCAGAAACCTGCCCCCCCTCTTCCTGTGGAGGACGACAGCCGTTTGGGGGGTCCCCTCCCCGCCTCGCCCGCTCTCCGGTCCTGGCTGCAGCATCACCGCCAGGCGGGCCAGCGTCTTCAGCACCTCCAGCTGGGCGGGCGGGTGCAAATCCTCGTGGACGAGGGCCACCATCCGGACAACGTTCAGCCCTGGGGGGGGGGGCGAGAGAAGGTTTTTGAGGACATCCCAAGGCAGGGATTTCTCCAGAAAGGTCAGGATTCACGCAGACCTTGGTCAGGATTCACGGAGAACGCCCATGTTTGAAGACCCCCTGCCTTATACCACCCCCAGACAAATGGCCCTCCTTCTTTTGGCTAAATCAGTTTTTTGGGGAAAGTTTCGGACGGGTGGGCTTCAACGCCCAGAATTCCCGGGCGCTAACCCAGTCCTTTTGATATGTACACCTATTTGTGGCCTGCTTACTCTCTTGTAGTCCCTTCCTCTGCAGTCTCTCCGCTTTATGGGAGAGGGGGGGGGGAATCGGGGCGCGATGGAAATCCTGATCCGTGCCCAAAGTGAGCTTCCTGGTGGAGTAAATGCCGAGGAAATTCCTGACTTGTGTCTCAATTTGATTGCTGTGTTTTGAAGGCTGTCTGCCGCCCGTCTGGTATCCCGAGATCCAGTCGGCATGGATCCTTAAGCGACCCCATAAAAAGAGATTTACGCCACCCCGGATATGGGGCTTGTGGGCTCAAACTCAGCCGGAAAGTTTGACTTCCTCCCACTTCGGCAGCAAAAGAGTTAGAGCAGTGGTTCTCAACCTTTTTAATGCCGCGACCCCCAACTGGTCGTAAGTCGAGGACTACTCAACCGGTCGTAAGTCGAGGACTACTCAACTGGTGCAGCACCGTTGGCAGGATGGGACTTTTGGCGGGCTCAGCAGGGCAGAGACAGCCTGGACAATTCCTATTGGCTTTGGAAAGCCAATAGAATTAGACTCTATTCAAGAGAGTCTCTTCTATTGGCTTTCGAAAGCCAATAGAATAAAAGGGAGGAGCACAGCGAAGGAAAAGGGGGAAAAAATGGCGGACTGCGTTGTTTGGCGACCCCCGTGAAATGGTCGTTTGACCCCAAATGGGGTCCCGACCCACAGGGTGAGAACCACTGAGTTAGGGTCTTCGGGCCCCTAGCTATACAGACGGTCCTCGTCTTACAACACTTAGTGGCCGAGATTACAACGGCAACGAATAGAGTCACCCAGGGCCGTTTTTCACACTTACGACCGCTGTAGCGTCCCAGAGTCACGAGATCAACGTTCGGACGCTTGCCAACCGACTCGTATTTACGACGGTCGCCGTGTCCCGGGGTCACGCCATCCCCTTCTGTGACCCTCTGACAAAGCAAAGTCGATGGGGAAGGCGGATTTGCTTAACGACCAGTTACTGATTTAACTGCAGTGATTCACCTAACAACCGAGGCAGAAAAGTGTCGTAAAGAGGGGCAAAACTCACTAGACAAATTTCTCACCTAGCGATATAAATGTTGGGCTTCACTGTGGTCGTAAGGTGAGGATTGCCTGTGCAGGTTTTCTTCTATTCAAGAGCCAGTGGGGTAAAGGGGTTAAGGCGCTGATCTAGAAAGCAGGAGACTGCGAGTTCTAGTTTCGCCTTAGGCACGAAAGTCGGTTGGGTGACTTTGGACCAATCACCAGGAGACGGTGAGTTCTAGTCCCGCCTTAGGCATGAATGCTGACTGGTTGACTAAGCCAATCAGCGGGAGACGGGGAGTTCTAGTCCCGCCTTAAGCATGAAAACTGGCTTGGTGACTTTGGACCAATCACCAGGAGACAGTGAGTTCTAGTCCCGCCTTAGGCATGAAAGCCCACTGGGTGACTCTGTGCCCAGCACTAGGAGACAGTAAGTTCTAGTCCCATTTTAAGTATGAAAGCTGGTTGGGTGATTTTGGGCCAATCACCAGGAGACGGTGAGTTCTAGTCCCACCTTAGGCATGAAAGCTGGCTGGTTGACTTTAAGCCAATCAGCGGGAGACGGGGAGTTCTAGTCCCGCCTTAGGCATGAAAACTGGCTTGGTGACTTTGGACCAATCACCAGGAGGCGGTGAGTTCTAGTCCCGCCTCAGGCGTGAATGCTGACTGAGCCAATCATCAGGAGACGGTGAGTTCTAGTCCCGCCTTAGGCATGAAAACTGGCTTGGTGACTTTGGACCAATCACCAGGAGACGGTGAGTTCTAGTCCCGCCTCAGGCGTGAATGCCGACTGAGCCAATCAGCAGGAGACAGTGAGTTCTAGTCCCGCCTTAGGCATGGGCGACATTGAGTCAGTCCCTCTCCTTCAGCCCAGCCCACCTCACAGGGCTGTTGTTTCAGGGAAGAGCAGAGCCAGGAATAGCTCGAGTGATTTATAAAGGCAAGATAAAAATCGAATAGTAAAGAAAAGCTAAACAAATTGCTGAAAAAGATCCAAGGAAACCTGGACCGGATCAAAAAACCCACCACCAATATTGTCAGCAGCCCCCCCCCCCACGTGCCCCCCCCTTCGCTCACCAGCAGCACTGGCTCTCCTGGGCAGCTGTGCCAACACCTGGCAGACGGAGGGGAAGGGAAGACGGAGGAGCAGCCAGCTGAGGGAGTCCAGCACCACCGTGGCAGATCCCGGGGAGGCTGCGGCCAGGCGGGAGGCCAATTGCGAAGCGGAGAATTCTCCCAGGGTCAAGGCGCTCCCCCTCCCGGACCAGCCCAGGGGATCTGGGAAAGCATCGTGGAACAAGATCCTGGAAGGAGAGCGAGCGACAGGTAAGACCTTGACGTACGACCGCAGCCGAGCCCAACGTTTCTGTCGCTAAACGAGACGTTTGCCCCCCATTTTACGGCTTTTCTGGCTACAGCTTTAGAGAATAATAATAATAATAATAATAATAATAATAAGAATAATAATAAGAATAGGAAGAGGAAGAGGAAGAGGAAGAAGAAGAAGTAGTAGTAGTAGTAGTAGTAGTAGTAGTAGTAGTAGTTGGATGGGACCTTGGAGGTCATCTAGTCCAACCCCCTGCTCAGGAAACCCTATACCATTTCGGACAAATGGCTGTTCAAGTCTCTTCTTTAAAATTTCCAGTGTTGGAGCTTTCACCGCTTCTGGAGGCAGGTTGTTTCACTGGTTAATTGTTCTCGCTGTCGGGAAATTTCTCCTTAGTTCTAGGTTGCTTCTCTCCTTGATGAGTTTCCATCCGTTGCTTCTCATCCTGCCTTCAGGGGCTTTGGAGAATAGCTTGATTCCCTCTTCTTTGGGGCAGCCCCTAAGATACTGGAAGGCTGCTATCCTATCCCCTCCTCGTCCTTCTCTTCGTTAAACTAGACATGCCCAATTCCAGCAACCGTTCCTTATATGCTTTAGCCTCCAGTCCCCTGATCCTCTTTGTTGCTCTTCTCTGCATTTTTTCTAGAGTCTCAACATCTTTTTTACATTGGGATGACCAAAACTGGATGCCGTATTCCAAGTGTGGCCTTACCAAGGCCTTGTAAAGTGGTATTAACACTTCACGTGATCTTGATTCTATCCCTCTGTTAATGCAGCCCAGCACTGTGTTGGCCTTTTTGGCAGCTGCAGCACACGGCTGGCTCCTATTTAAGGGATCGTCCACTAGGACTCCGAGATCCCCTCACAGTTGCTACTATTGAGCAAGGTAGATAAACTTTATTGTCATTTTTTTTCCCGTGGGCACAACGGCACCTATTAAAAATGACAATGAGTGGCTTCCTCCCCAGGTACATAATGCACATTTAAAACCTACTATATACAACGTGTATATAGACCTACATCCTTACGTATAAGTAACATGTAAATATTATTCATTTTTCATCTTGAATACGTCACGGAAAGAGGAAGCGAATCACTGCAGGAGTTAAATCACACAGCGCTAAGTGAGTCTGGCTTCGCCCGTTGACTTTACTTGCCGGAAGGTCGCACAATGTGTATTTTGGACATTATATTTTGTTATGAATTGAGGCGAGGAAATTATAAACATCAAAGGTTCAATTGGAATATTGATGAAAGACTAAAAACTGGGCAAAAATTAACAACAGGACATGGACTGTTTATGAAGATTGAATGTAGTTAAGATAGGTATCGGCTAAAAATTTATTGATAAACGTAATCATGATGTTTTTTATTGAGTTGATATAACTCGAATTGTACTAGCAGGAATACGAGACATATAAACGTAATCATGATTTTTTTTATTGAGTTGATACAACTAGAATTGTACTAGCAGGAATACGAGACAGTGAATGTGAAGGGAAAAAGAGAAGAAATATCTGATGTGGCAGCCTGAGATTTGCACTAAAGATTTGGTTATCGAAGTATTGATTAACCCCGTCGCCACATTGCCTTTTTAAATACTTAAATGTAAAACTGTAAAATTAATAAACTGTTATAAATAAATAAATAAATACGAGTCATTTGCCAAGAAGCCAAATTTTGATCGTGGGGACGCTGGGACAGTCGCAAGTGTGAAAAACTGCGGGAAAGTCGGTTTTTGGAGGGCTGTTTTAACTCTGAACGGTCGCTTAAAGGAATATTTGTCTCTCAAGAGCTAAAACGAGGAATCCTCGGTGCTCTCCGAGCTTGGTGGTTTTCTGGCAGAACTATCCATTCTCAGCGCTAAACAATCAGAACCTGGGGCTTGCCTTGTGCGGCTTGCTGGCTGTGTACACCACACACTGAACCGCAAAAACAAGCCACCCACACAAATCCAGAAAGCCGAGTGGAAGGAAGCTCATTTCACATTGGCGAGCGCCAAAGTTTTTTTTTTTCCCAACTAAATGTTGGCCTCATTTCTGGACTGACACACAGTTGCCGTTCCCCGCTTTTGAATCACACACACACACACACACACACACACACACACACAAGTACAAATTTAGGACTTACCGGGAGGTCACTTCAGAGCTCAGCCCAGCCTTGAATTCCAATTCTGGCAGCTCAAAGCTGAGAACGTGGATGGACTCTACCCTAAGAGAAGAAAAGCCAGATGTGTTTTAGGTTTCTGTAATTCCTAAATGGAAAGACTGTATTGGTCCTGGCAGCTGAATGTAGGTTAGTCCACTCTATTTTGTTCCCCGTAGCTATCTATCTATCTATCTATCTATCTATCTATCTATCTATCTATCTATCTATCTATCTATCTATCTATATCCATCTATCCATCCATCCCTCTCCTCTGTCTCCATCCTATCTATCTATCTATCTATCTATCTATCTATCTATCTATCTATCTATCTACCTATCTATCTATCTACTGTCTGTCTGTCTGTCTGTCAATTTACCTACCTACCTATCCATCCATCCAACCCCATCCATCCGGAGAGGGAGGACCTCTGCAGCAGTATGGACTACAATGTTCATCAACCCCAGCAGTATGGGAAAGATGAGTGGCTGATGTGGAATTGTGAGGTGCAGCGCAGAGTCACTTACTTGGCAGAGGAATAGGCGGAATACAAATTTAATAATAAATAAAAAAACAAATACCCATTTCCCACAGAAACCCGACAGCTAGTGGGCAACCCATTTGTGGGCTGGCATCAAGCAGTCCCGGATGTTTTGCCAAGCCAGATGGGTGGGTGGCCTATCGATTTGATACAGCAACGAATTCAAAGCCTCTCAACTCACCGCTGGGCGGCAGCCACGACGAAGCTCTTCAGCAGGGGGCGCCCTTCGCAAGCAACGGAATCTGCGCCAGGGAAGAAGCCAAATAAGTCCTTTAGGTTAAGCTCAGTTTTCGTATAGTTCTCAATGATCTTTTAATTCTGTGCTCTTTTAATTTTTATAACTATTTTTTTACTCCTTTTATAATCTGCAAGCTCCTCTGCATGTGATAAACTAGGAGGAAATCCCCTGCAGTGAGGAATGGGAAGCCACCAGGAGAAGCCCTGCATGCAACAGACCACTAGATCAGAGGTCCCCAATCCCCGGTCCGTGGACCGGCACTGGGATGCAGCATGCCAGGAACTGGGCCACGCAAACAAATGAAGCCCCACGTGCGGGATGCAAGCAGCATTTGAAACCATGCCCCCTCTCCTCCTCCGGTCCACCAAATCCCTCGTGCTCAAAAGGTTGGGGGCCACTGCAGTAGAAGGTCCCGTGAGGGGATGGGAGGCCACCAGGAGATCCCCTGGAGGGAATGGGAAGCTATCAGGAGATCTTCTGCATGCGATAAGACAACCAGACCTCTGAAGGGGATGGCAGGCCACCAGGTGACCCCCTGCATGCGACAGACTGCGGGGAGATCCCCTGAAGGGGATGGAGGCCCATCAGGAGATCCTCTGCATGCGGGAAGACCACCGGATCCCCTGCAGGGGGGATGGGAGGCCACCAGGGGATCCTCTGAATGCGATAGAGCACCAGGAGATCCTGCGCAGGGAGGGATGGGAGGCCACCAGGAGATTCCGCCCAGCTTTAAGCTAGCCACCAGTAGCAATCCCCGTTCCTATTTGGGCTAAGAAGCCCCTCCCCCTGTCCCATGAAGGGGGGGCGCCCCTCCACAGCAGAGGGGGGGGCAGCAGGGCCAGGCCGGGTGTGGGGGGGAAGCCTCGGCCTCAAGAGGGGCCCCTCCGCCCCGGGCCGGCCGCTCACCCCGGATCAGGATGAGCCCCTCGGCGGCCCCCGAGAGCAGCGCCTCCACCATCCCCGCGCGGCTCTTCGCTCCGGCAGGCGCCGCCCGCGCGCTCCGATGACGTCACCGAACGGCCGCCCGAAAACGCCACAGCCGAGAAAGGACCCTGCGCGCCCCCTGCCGGCGGGCACCTCCATCGCCGCGGAAGGCCATAGGTGGCTAACCGAGTGCCTGATTGGGGGGGGGAAACCCCGCTTTGAGCGTTTTTGACTTTTTGCCTTCGAAAGGAGTTGTGGGGGGGGCGCAGAAGAGAGGTTTCGGCGCCATGTCGGCTCTTCTTAAAGCAAAACACAAAAGACGCTCCAGATTTTGCACCTCCTCCTCCTCTCGCCGGACCCTACAAAGCCCGTGGGGCGCGCGCGAGAAGGGCCGGGCGGCCACGGCTCTCCCAGCCCCGTCCCGTGAGCGACCACAACCTCCGCACACCACCCCCCCCCCAGACGGTCCCTTTGAGGGAAGGCCAGCCGCCACAAACAACCCCTCGGCCGTCGAGCGCGACGCCGTTGCTAAGCTGAGGGTCTCGTTGCCAAGGACGGCCGTCAAGCGCGGCGGCGCTACTACCAGGCGGCCGGTTGGCCCCTCCGGCCGGCAAGAGCGAAGATATTGCTAGGCAACAGCCGCCCGTCGTAAAAGACATTTGTCAAGCTAGGCAGGGGGCCGGTCGTCAAGCGCGGCCGTCAAGCGCGGCGTCGTTGCTAGGCTGGGGGCCGGTAGCCAAGCGGGCCCGTCAAGCGCGGCGCCGTTGCTAGGCAGGGGGCCGGTCGTCAAGCGCAGCCGTCAAGCGCGGCGCCGTTGCTAGGCAGCGGGCCGGTCGTCCAGCGCGGCCGTCAAGCGCGGCGTCGTTGCTAGGCAGGGGGCCGGTCGTCCCGCGCGGCCGTCAAGCGCGGCGCCGTTGCTAGGCAGTGTCCGGTCGCCCCGCGCGGCCGTCCAGCGCGGCGCCGTTGCTAGGCAGGGGGCCGGTCGTCCCGCGCGGCCGTCAAGCGCGGCGCCGTTGCTAGGCAGGGCCGCCGCTGCTCCCGCGCGGCCGCCAAGCGCCAGCATGTTGCTAGGCAGAGCGGCGCGTCGTCCTGCGCGGCCGTCAAGCGCGGCGGTGGCGGCGGCGGCCGCGGCGGCGACATGCCCCTCTGCCGTAAAGCGCGGCCGGGCGCCCTGCTGCTGCGGGGGCCTGGTCGGGGCGGGATGCTGGGCGGAGGCGGTGGCGGCGGCGGGGGAGGGGGCGGCGGCGGGGGGGCCTCCCCGCCGCCGCTGCTGCACCCGCGGACGGGACGGCTGGTGACGGTGTCGCGGGGCGGGCGGAGCGCGGCTCGCTCGCAACCCGGCCAGGAGTTCAACCACGGGCTGGTGCTGAGCCGGGAGCCCCTCGCCCCGGGCGCCGTCTTCACCGTCCGCATCGACCGCAAGGTGAGGCCCGGGGCTGCGGGGGGGGAGGGGGAGCAAGGGAGGGGAGGGGTCCCCAGAGGAAGGCCGAGGCAATGGTGGGGGGGCCTTGGGGATGGAGATGCGCTGTGGGAGGGGGGGAGAGCCTGGAGGGGTCTTAGGGGAGGGGGCTGCAGGAGGGAGGGGAGGGGTCCCGAGATGGCCAAGGAAGGGGGGGGTCTTGGGGATGGACATGTGCTGTGGGAGGGGGGAGAGCCTGGGGGTCGCAGGGGAGGAAGAGGAGGAGGGGAGGGGGTCCCCAGACGAAGGCCGGGGAAGTGGGGGGGGCTTGGGGATGGGGATGCGCTGTGGGAGGGGGAGAGGCTTGGGGGTGTAGAGGGGGGGCTGCAGGAGGGAGGGGAGGGTCCCGAGATGGCCAAGGAAGGAGGGGAGGTCTTGGGGATGGACATGCGCTGTGAGAGGGGGGAGAGCCTTGGGGGTCGCAGGGGAGGAAGAGGAGGAGGGGAGGGGTCCCCAGACGAAGGCCGAGGAAGTGGGAGGGGGGTCTTGGGGATGGAGATGCGCTGTGGGAGGGGGAGCCTTGGGGGTCTTAGGGGAGGGGGCTGCAGGAGGGAGAGGAGGAGGGGAGGGGTCCCCAGAGGAAGGCCGAGGAAGTGGGGGGGGGTCTTGGGGATGGACATGCCCTGTGGGAGGGGGGAGAACCTTGGGGGTGTAGAGGGGGGTCTGCAGGAGGGAGGGGTGGGTCTCGAGATGGCCAAGGAAGTGGGGGGGGGTCTTGAGGACAGAGATGCACTGTGGGAGGGGGATAAACTTGGGGGTTTCAGTAGGGGGGCTGCCAGAGGGAGGGGAGGGGTCCCCAGATGAAGGCCG
Source organism: Crotalus tigris (assembly GCF_016545835.1). Classification (NCBI taxonomy): domain Eukaryota; kingdom Metazoa; phylum Chordata; class Lepidosauria; order Squamata; family Viperidae; genus Crotalus; species Crotalus tigris. The sequence continues at coordinate 713,310 of NW_024096569.1, forward strand.
AGGCAATAGTGGGGGGGGCCTCTTGGGGATGGAGATGTGCTGTGGGAGGGGGGACAACCTTGGGGGTTTCTGGAGGAGGCTGCAGGAGGGAGGGGTCCCCAGAGGAAGGCCGAGGAAGTGGGGGGGGTCTTGGGCCTGGAGATGCTCTGTGGGAGGGGGGAGAGCCTTGTGGGTCTTAGGGGAGGGGGCTGCAGGCAGGAGAGAGGGGTCCCCAGATGATGCCAGTGGTGGTGGGGGGTCGTAGAGGAGGGGTCTGCAGGAGCAGAGCCAGGAAAGTGGGGGGGGAGTCTTGGGGATGGAGAGGGCGCACTATGAGAGGGGGGAGACCCTTGGGGGGGTCGCAGGGGAAAGGGCCAGATGAGCAGAACAGGGGAGGGTCTTCAGGAGGAGGACTGCTCCCCAAATGAGGGTGGGGGGCTTGGGGGATGGAACTGGGCAGCTGCCCTCCCCCTCCTCCCTCGGAAGGGGGCAGAGCCTCGGGATCATGTGGGAGGGGTCCTCAAAAGAAAGGAGGCCACAGGGAGATCTTGGCTGATGGAGATGGGCAGCTGCCCTCTGTGCTCAGAGCCTCAGGGCTGGCGGGGGAGAGGCTGGAGGTGCAGAGCTGCCCCCCCTTGGGGAGGAAAGAGGATACCCCTCCTCTTATTCCCCCCAACCCCCCCCCATTTCTTCCCAACACCTGTCCTTTCCCTTTCCCACTTATCGCTCTCCGGGTTGCAAAAGGGGGGAGGCAAAGAAAGAGACCACCAGGGACCCCCACTCAGAAAACACTCCCAGAACCCAGGGTGGCTTTCCCAAACCCCCCCAACCCAGACTGGGGGTCTCAGAAAGCTTGACCCCCCCCTCCCCAGAATTCCCCAAAACTGCCTCTTCGCAGGAATCTGACGGGTCTAAGTTCTCCCTAAGCCCCATTTGCGGGCGTCGAGTGCGAATCCCGCTTTTAACAAGATTTTATTTTAACCAGTGGTTGACCACCTCTGGGTCGGGACCCCATTTGGGGTCGAACGACCATTTCACGGGGGTCGCCAAACGCAGTCCGCCATTTTTTTCCCCCTTTTCCTTAGCTGGGCTCCTCCCTTTTATTCTATTGGCTTTTGAAAGCCAATAGAAGAGACTCTCTTGAATAGAGTCTCATTCTATTGGCTTTCCAAAGCCAATAGGAATTGTCCAGGCTGTCTCTGCCCTGCTGAGCCTACCAAAAGTCCCATTCTGCAAACGGTACTGCACCAGTTGAGTAGTCCTCGACTTACGACCGGTTGAGTAGTCCTCGACTTACGACCGGTTGGGGGTCGCGGCATTAAAAAGGTTGAGAACCACTGATTTTAACAGACTGGACAGTCGCCGGTCTGAGATGGTCAAGGCCCTCCTGGTGGAGCAGGGGGCTGGACTAGACGACCTCCAAGGCCCCTTCTGGTTTCTATTCCGTTCTCTTCCTGTTTCCCTCAGGTCAACTCCTGGAGCGGATCCCTGGAGATCGGAGTGACCGCCCTGGACCCCAACCACCTGGACTTCCCCAGCAGCGCCACCGGCCTCAAGGGGGGCTCCTGGATCATTTCTGGATGCTCCGTCCTGCGCGACGGGCGCTCCATCCTGGAGGAATACGGGCAGGACCTGGACCAGCTGGGCGAAGGCGACCGGGTGGGCGTCCAGCGGACGGCCGGCGGGGAGCTGCGCCTCTGGGTCAACGGGCAGGACTGCGGCGTGGCGGCCACCGGCATCCCTCCCCGGGTCTGGGCCGTGGTCGACCTCTACGGCAAGTGCACCCAGATCACGGTGGTGCCGGGAAGCCCGGTGGAGGAGGAGGCGGAAGAAGGAGCCTCTCACGATGAAGGTAGCCCCCCCCAAAAAACCGGAGAATTGTTGGGGCAAACAGAAAGATAACCAGGGCAGGTGTAGCGCCAGGTGTGAGTGATAGAATCCAGAATAAGAGAGTTGCGTTGCCTTTCAAATATTCAAATGTAGAAACTAGAAAACCAATACAATTTTCTTTTAAAAAAAGGAAGAATAACAAAGCTGGAAGGGATCTCGGAGGTCTTCTAGTCCAACCCCCCCCCTGTCCAGGAAGGAGACCCTATTACCTCCCAACAGTGAGAACAATTAGCCAGTGGAACCACCTGCCTCCAGAAGCAGTGAATGCTCCAACACGGGAAGTTTTTAAGAAGAGCCTGGACAGCCATTTGTCTGGAATGGTGTAGGGTATCCTGCCTGAGCAGGGGGTTGGACTAGATGACCTCCAAGGTCCTTTCCAACTCTATTATCCTTTTATTTCTCCTCATCCTCCTCTTTAAAAATAATAATAATGATAAAGTTGGAAGGGACCTTAGAGGTCATCTAGTCCAACCCCCTGCTCAGGCAGGAAACCCTATACCATTTCAGACAAAGGGCTGTCCAGGCTATTCTTAAAAACTTCCAGTGTTGGAGCATTCACCGTTTCTGGAGGCAGGTGGTTCCACTGGTTAATTGTTCTCACTGTCAGGAAGTTTCTCCTTAGTTTCAGGTTGCTTCTCTCCTTGCTTAGTTTCCATCCGTTGCTTCTTGTCCTGCCTTCAGGCGCTTTGGAGAACAGCTTGACTCCCTCTTCTTTGGGGCAGCCCCTGAGATAATGGAAGACTGCTATCATGTCCCCCCTCGACCTTCTCTTCATTAAACTAGACATACCCAATTCCAGCAACCATTTCTTATATGCTTTCCTTATATGTTTAAGAAGAGACTGGACAGCCATTTGTCCGAAATGGTATATAGGGTTTCCTGTCTGAGCAGGGGGTTGGACTAGATGACCTCCAAGGTCCCTTCCAAATTCTTCTTGTTATTGTTGTTATTATTGTTATTGTTGTTATTGTTATTTAGACGTCAGCCTTGGTCAACTGAACATTCAAATTACTAGTATTGTTATTATTTTATATTATTATTGTTATTATTTGTCTGAAATGGTCTGAGCAGGGGGTTGGACTAGATGACCTCCAAGATCCCTTGCAACTTGTTGTTGTTGTTGTTGTTATTTAGACATCAACCTTGGTCAACTGAACATTCAAATCATTATTAGTATTGTTATTATTTTATATTGTTGCTGCTGTTATTATTCATTAGACGTGAACCTCAGTCAACTGAACATTCAAATTATTAGTATTGTTATTGTTATTATTTTATATTATTATTGTTGCTGTTGTTATTATTATTTGTCTGAAATGGTATGGGGTTTCCTGCCTGAGCAGGGGGTTGGACTAGATGACCTCCAAAGTCCCTTCCAACTTTATTATTATTATTGTTATTATTCATTAGATGTGAACCTCAGTCAACTGAACATTCAAATTATTACTTACTATTACTACTACTACTACTACTACTATTAATATTATTATTATTATTATTATTAGCTACCCCTGGGGGGGCTTCTGGGCTGCAGGTGGCTGGGCACACTTTACATCTGAAGGGCAGGAATTGAAAGCACCCAGCGGGCACCAAGGCAGGTCAAACCACCGTCTCCCGCCTGGCACTCAAGATGAAGTGGGCAGTCCTGGTTAGCTGCCCCTTCAGAACCTTGAGCCACGATTCTTGGCCTGTTCCCAGCCATCATGGCCTGTGTCTGCTCTCGGAAGCACGTCTGACAGCTTTTCCTTCCTCTCCTCTTCCTCCTCCTCTGGGTAGCCCTGGAAGCGCCTTGCAACCAGACCCGGCCGGATAAATTTCCCAGCAGCCTGGAATCGGAGAACGGTGAGTCTTCTCTCTCTCCGGGGTGCAAAAGTTGAGTTCCTCTGGGAAAAATGTGATAATTTGTAGGTGGAAGTGGTGCGCCGGCTGCCTCCCCTGGCGATAGGAAGCGCTGGTTTTCGTTACTGTTTTTATATATTATTCCCCGCGTTTATTATTCTTATCAAGAGCTCAAAGAAGCGAATGTAATTACTACTGCTCCTTCCTGTTCCCCCCCCCACAACAACAACCCTGTGGGGTGGGGCGAACTGTGAGAGAGGGATTGCCCAGAGTTACCCAGATAGCTGTCATCTAGCTGGCTTTCACGCCTAAGGCAGCACTAGAGTTCACCATCTCCTGGTTATTGTGCAAAGTCACCTAGCTGTCTTTCACGATAAGGTAGCACTAGAACTCACCGTCTCCTGGTGATTGGCCCAAAGTCACCCAACTGGCTTTCATGGCTAAGGTGGGACTAGAACTCACCGTCTCCTGGTGATTCGCCCAAAATCACCTAGCTGCCATTTATGGCTAAGGTGGAACTAGAATTCACCTTCTTCTGGTGATTGGCCCAAAGTCACCTAATTGGTTTTCATGGGTAAGGCGGGACTAGAACTCACCATCTCCCGGTAATTGACTCAAAGTCACCCAGCCGGTTTTCATGCTTAAGGCGGGACTAGAACTCCCCGTCTCCCGGTGATTGGCCGAAGGTCACCTAGTTGCCTTTCAGGCCTAAGGCAGGACTAGAACTCCCCGTCTCCTGGTGATTGGCCCAAAGTCACCTGGCTGCTTTCATGCCTAAGGCGGGACTAGAACTCAAAGTCACCATCTGGCTTTCATGCTTAAGGCGGAACTAGAACTCACCGTCTCCTGGTGATTGGGCCAAAGTCACCTAGCTGTCTTTCATGAGAAGATAGCACTGGAACTCACCACTTCCTGGTGATTAGTCCAAAGTCACCATCTGGGTTTCAGACCTAAGGCGGCACTAGAATTCACCATCTCCTGGTTATTGTGCAAAGTCACCTAGCTGTCTTTCATGAGAAGATAGCACTAGAATTCCCCATCTCCTGGTGATTGGTCCAAAGTCACCCAACTGGCTTTCATGGCTAAGGCGGGACTAGAACTCACCATCTCCCGGTAATTGATTCAAAGTCACCTGGCTGCCTTTCATGCCTAAGGCGGGACTAGAACTCCCCGTCTCCTGGCGATTGGCCCCAAGTCACCCAGCCGGCTTTTGTGGCTAAGGCGGGACTAGAACTCCCCGTCTCCTGGTGATTGGCCCAAACTCACCTAGCTGGCTTTCATGGCTAAGGCGGGACTAGAACTCCCCGTCTCCTGGTGATTGGCTGCTGGGGGCCCCAACGCCACGTGTTGACGTCCCACGCAAAACCCACACCCCCTCGCAGGCTTCTCCAGCATGGAGCTGTCGGAGGTGGTGAGCAACGCCATCCTGTCGGCCTACAACGGCAGCCTGCTCAACGTCAACCTGGGCAGCCCCCCCTCCGACTCGGCCCCCGGCGGAGCCCCCCCCATGACCTCCAACGACGCCCTGCTGTTCCACGAGAAGTGCGGCACGCTGATCAAGCTCAGCAACAACAACACGACGGCCGAGAGGCGCCGCCCGCTGGACGAGTTCAACAACGGTGTGGTCATGACCAACCGCCCGCTGCGGGACAACGAGATGTTTGAGGTAAAGGGGTGCTCCCGGCCCCTCCCTCCCCGCAGCAGCGCCTGGAAAACAACGAGCCCTCCCCAAATCTCCAGCAACCCCCCCCCCCCAAAAAAAGGAAGGAGCCTTTTAGACCAGTGGTTCTCCACCTGTGGGTCGGGACCCCATTTGGGGTCGAACGACCATTTCACGGGGGTCGCCAAACAACGCATATTTTTTTCCCCCTTTTCCTTAGCTGTGCTCCTCCCTTTTATTCTATTGGCTTTCGAAAGCCAATAGAATAGACTCTCTTGAATAGAGTCTAATTCTATTGGCTTTCCAAAGCCAATAGGAATTGTCCAGGCTGTCTCTGCCCTGCTGAGCCCGCCAAAAGTCCCATTGTGCAAACGGTGCTGCACCAGTTGAGTAGTCCTTGACTTACGACCGGTTGGGGGTCGCGGCATTAAAAAGGTTGAGAACCACTGTTTTAGAGCACTTTTTTTTCTCAATCTGGGCAACTTTACGACCTCTGGACTTCAAAACTCTCAGACTTCTCCAGCCAGCTAAGCTGGATTTCAGGCCTAAGGCGGGACTAGAACTCACCGTCTCCTGGTGATTGGCCCAAAGTCACCCAGCTGGCTTTCCTGCCGAAGGGGGGACTAGAACTCAGTCTCCTGTGATTGGCCCAAATTCACTCAGCTGACCTTCTTGTCTAAGGCAGGATTAGAACTCCCCGTCGCCTGGTGATTGGCCCAAAGTCACCCCGTCAGCTTTCCCTCCTAAGGCAGGACTAGAACTCACCGTCTCCTGGTGATTGACCCAAAGTCACTAGCTGACTTTAAGGCAGGACTAGAACTCACTGCCTCCTGGTGATTGACCCAAAGTCACTAGCCGGCTTTCCTGGCTAAGGTGGGACTAGAACTCCCTGTCTCCTGGTGATTGGCTCAGTCAGCCAGCCAGCTTTCCTGGCTAAGGCAGGACTAGAATTCGCCATCTCCTGGTGATTGACTCAAAGTCCCTTAGCTGACTTTCCTGCCTAAGGCAGGACTAGAACTCGCCATCTCCTGGTGATCGGCCCAAAGTCACCCAGCCGGCTTTTGGTCCCAAAGGCGGGACTAGAACTCACCAGCACCTAATTTCCAGCCTGCTGTCTTAACCACTAGACCCAGCTAGTGGACTCTGCTGAGTAGAATTGTTGAATCGACAGCGAATCGAGCAAGGGGGGATTCTGGGAGTTGAAGTCCATGACTCGCAAAGATGGAGAGCAAGGCTGTTTTAGAGCAGTGGTTCTCAACCTTTTTAATGCCGCGACCCCCAACCAGTCGTAAGTCGAGGACTACTCAACCGGTCGTAAGCCGAGGACTACTCAACCGGCCGTAAGTCGAGGACTACTCAACTGGTGCAGCACCGTTTGCAGAATGGGACTTTTGGCGGGCTCAGCAGGGCAGAGACAGCCTGGACAATTCCTATTGGCTTTGGAAAGCCAATAGAATTAGACTCTACTCAAGAGAGTCTCTTCTATTGGCTTTCCAAAGCCAATAGAATAAAAGGGAGGAGCACAGCTAAGGAAAAGGGAGAAAAAAAATGGCGGACTGCGTTGTTTGGCGACCCCCGTGAAATGGTCGTTCGACCCCAAATGGGGTCCCGACCCACAGGTGGAGAACCGCTGGTTTAGAGAGAAAGAGAGCTTCCCGGGAAAAAAAACAACAGGGAGTTCCAGGCGCCGGTTTCCTTCCCCAGATCCGCATCGACAAGCTGGTGGACAAGTGGTCGGGCTCCATCGAAATCGGCGTCACCACCCACAACCCCAACAACCTGGAGTACCCCGCCACCATGACGAACCTGCGCTCAGGTGACTTCCCCACTCGTGCGTATCCAGGGCGGGAGAGAGGGATACCTGACCACCTTTTGGGGGGGGGAGGGTCCGGGGGGGTCTCCGTCACGGAGAGGGCCCGGGGGTGGGGAGTCACAGCAGCCGGCCCTTGTCCCCCACTCAGTTCTTCTTGTCATGCTCCACTCAACCCACGAAGGCACCATCATGATGAGCGGCTGCGGGATCCTGACCAACGGCAAAGGGACTCGGCGGGAATACTGCGAGTTCAGCCTGGATGAGTTGCAGGTGAGCGGAAAGGCCCTCCTCCCCTTTTCACACAACCCCCCCCCATCCCACATTTTCCACGCAGGAACTCCCCACCCTGCTTTCTCTGCCTCCCGCAGGAAGGCGACCACATCGGCTTGACCCGGAAGTCGAACAACGCTCTCCATTTTTACATCAACGGCATCGACCAAGGTGGGCACCGTCTCGGGTGGCGGAGCGTGTGTGTGTGCGTGTGAAACCCTGCGGGCCTTTTGGGGATTCAGAGACCCGGAGAAGGGCTGGGGAGAGGGGAGGAGGGGGCGCTACGTTCCTTCAATTGCTGTACATGGGGCTACCCTTGAAGAGCGTTCGGAGGCTGCAGTTGGTTCAGAATGCAGCCACGAGAGCGATTGTGGGCGCGCCAAGGTACGCCTACGTGTCACCTATCCGCCGCGAGCTGCACTGGCTTCCTGTGGGTCTCTGGATGCAATTCAAGGTGTTGGTTGTCACCTTTAAAGCCCTTCATGGCTTAGGACCAGGTTACTTACAGGACCGCATTCTGCCGCACAGTTCCCAGAGACCGGTGAGGTCCCACAAATTGGGCCTCCTTCAGGTCCCGTTGGCCAGACAATGTCAGCCGGCGGGCCCTCGGGGAAGGGCCTTTTCTGTGGTGGCTCCGACCTGGTGGAATCAACTTCCCCCTGAGATTTGAACTACTCCCACCTTGCTGGCCTTCAAGAAAGCCATTAAAACTCTCCTGTTCCGGCAGGCCTGGGGTTGACGTCCCCGGGGGGGGGGGGGGCCGGGACACGATTGGGACATGCTGTATGAATGCACTCATTTTTATTGTTATATTTATTGTTTTAATTTTGTATGCCGCCCTGAGTCCCTAGGGATTGGGTGGCCTATAAATTTTATTAATAAATAAATAAATAAATAAATTACGACGTTTTGGCCCCAAAACCAGCCTCGGCTTCCCGTCGTCAGAATTGACTTTAACTTTTGGGGAGTCCCGTGACCGGGCGGTGTTCCCTCTCTTGACAGGCGTGGCCACCACCCTCACCCCCTTGGTGGTCTACGGGGTGGTGGACCTCTACGGCATGGCGGTGAAGGTCACCATCGTGCACAACCACAATCACACCGACCGCCTGCGGCGCAACAACGCCATCATGAGGGCCCTCTCGCCCGACGTGGGCCGGCGGGCCATCGACGCCGGAGGGGGCACCGAGCCGGAACCGGAACGTCTTCTCTTCCACCCAAACTGTGGCCAGAAGGCAGCCATCATCAACGAAGGACGGACGGCCCTGCGGCCTCAGTACGTACCTTCGTCCCTGGCTCTATTGAATCGGGATTTAATTATTAAACTTATGGGCCACCCCTTGCCTTGCTCAGTTTTAACCATGAGGACTAGGAAGATCCCAGCTGCTCCGCCTTCAGGAGGGTTGCCAAGCCGCACAAAAGGACCCACAGCTGTGACTAAGCAAGAAAGAAGAGAAGGAAGCAAGAAGGGGACAGGGTTATGGCGGGGAAAGAGTGTTGTGTGAACTAAATTGGTGTCTAAAGCGTATTTGGGTCCAACCGTGGCAACTCTTTAAGACCTGTGGACTTCAACTCCCAGAATTCCCCAGCCAGCAAGAGTTTACCGCAGTGGTTCTCAACCTTTTTAACGCCGCGACCCCCAACCGGTCGTAAGTCGAGGACTACTCAACCGGTCGTAAGTCGAGGACTACTCAACTGGTGTAGCACCATTTGCAGAATGGGGCTTTTGGCGGGCTCAGCAGGGCAGAGACAGCCTGGACAATTCCTATTGGCTTTGGAAAGCCAATAGAATTAGACTCTATTCAAGAGAGTTTATTCTATTGGCTTTCAAAAGCCAGTAGAATAAAAGGGAGTAGCACAGCTAAGGAAAAGGGGGGAAAATGGCAGACTGCGTTGTTTGGCGACCCCCGTGAAATGGTCGTTCGACCCCAAATGGGGTCCCGACCCACAGGTTGAGAACCACTGGTTTATTCATCCCGGAGGGGAGAAGTACAAATGTGGCTAGACTACTTACTCCACATTATCGCGTTATTTTGACAGGGTAACTGGCTTAATTCAGCTTATCCTTGATGTATGACTACAATTTTGAGTCCGAAAATTCTGTCGTTAAGTGTTTTGATCTCAACACTGGCCGTAAATCAAGGACCACCTGTGGCTTCTCTGGTCCACCTCTTGGACTTTGTCCGGAGACGACCTCTAAAAAGAGAGAACTCTGCCTTTCCCTCCCTGTCCATGTAGTGCCACCGACGACTTTAACCACGGCGTGGTCCTCAGCAACCGACCGCTGCGGAACGGCGAGGTCTTCCAGGTGAGGATTGACAAGATGGTGGACAAATGGGCCGGCTCCATCGAGATTGGCGTCACCACCCACAACCCCACCTACCTGCAGCTGCCCTCCACGATGACCAACCTGCGGTCAGGTGAGAACTGGGACCTCAGTATCTTGGACGGGCGGGTCGAAGTTTGGCAACTTGAAGACCTGTGGATTAATCTTAATTAATTCATTAACCTTAAATATTCAGACCCCCTCGGAGCAGAGTTTAGAGTTAGCTTACGTAAAAGGGGCTAAAATTTTGGCCAAACCAACATTCAGGGCTTCCTTTCTGGGAATAGAAGTGGCTTACATCCTCTCTGCTTTTTTTCACCTCATCTCGGAGACGTCCCCTTTCAGCTGCTGATTTTTCTAGACTAAAGAAAAAATTTCATTTCAGAGATGTTGCCCAGACCCCATAATTCTTTGGGGTTTTGTATGACAGTGCTACAATGCCCTTTACAAAATGGGGTCACCAGAATCTATACGTGATATTCTGCAGGGTCCCATCATCTGGAACCAATCAAGTGCCTTCACTGACTGTGTGGTTGCTACGACAGGGTGGGGAGGTTTTGGCAGTGGAGATTAAACTGTAGTTTTTTTAACTCAGGTTTTTAATATAGTATACCACCTGGAGTCACTACGTGAATTGGACAGGTATATAAATCTGTTTAATAATAATAATATCCCAGGTCTTTGGGAAGGACTCAATAGGTGAATAAAAATGCCAAATCCAATCTGGAAACCTGACTGGCTTTGAAATCAGCCATAATAAAACCAAAACATCTGGACCACCACTTGTGAACACCATTGGCATTGACAAAATCTCATTGGTCAGTTGCAAAAGGCAGCTTGACTCAGTGGCATTGACAAAATCCCATCTGTCAATTGCAAAGGGCAGCTTGACTCAGAGTGGCATTGACAGAATCTCTGTCAATTGCAAAGGGCAGTTTGACTTAGAGCGGTATTAACAGATCCTTCTCTGTCAATTACAAAGGGTAGTTTAACTCAGAGTGGCATTGACAAAATCCCATCTGTCAATTGCAAAAGGCAGCTTGACTCAGTGGCATTGACAGAATCCCTTTCTGTCAATTACAAAGGACAGTTTGACTTAGAGCGGTATTGACAGATCCTTCTCTGTCAATTACAAAGGGCAGTTTAACTCAGAGTGGCATTGACAAGCTTCCTGTCTGTCAATTGCAAAGGACAGTTTGACTCAGAGTGGCATTGACCAACTCCCTGTCAGTTGCAGAATGCCATTGTAATCAGGGTGGCATTGACAGAATCCCCATCGGTGAATTGCAAAAGGCAGCTATGCTTGAAACACCCTCCATCCTGCCCAGAGACCTTTAACCCCACCCAGCGGTCACATCTGCCTCTCCCAGGTTGTTGGGAAAAACTCCAGAGGTGGATTGAAATGCCAAATCCAGTCAAAAACATCTGGCAGCCTGTGCAACGAACCGGAATCATCATCATCATCCCCGAGAACACTTTTTATTCTTTTTCCTGCCGCTTTCCTTCATTCCTTGACGACCCTCCGCGGTCGCCAAAGTTTGATGGGTGGGGAGTAAACCCGAACAGCCAGCTTGAGAGAGGAAGGAACAACTGTGTGGTCTTGAAAAAAACTGTTCTCCTCCCTCACCTGGCTGATGTGAGGTTGGTGCCCCTCCATGCCGTTCCCTTGCAGGGACCTGGATGATGACCGGGAACGGAGTGATGCATAACGGTACCACCATCCTGGATGAATACGGCCACAACCTGGATCGCTTGAAGGCAAGTGCAGAGAGGGGCAAAAAAGTTGGTGGGGGGCAGAGGAGAGGGGAACGTGGGGTGGCATTGAATGCAGGATCATAGGACTGTCTTCCAGGAAGAGCTTACGACCTCCCACTTACTGACCAAAGTTACAAAGCCGCCAAAAAAAGTGACCTTCTGACCGGTTTTCCCATTCAACAACTGTCACAGCATCCCCACGATCACCAAAATTGGCGAATGGCTCATATTTACGACGGTGTTGCCCTGTCCCGGGTCGTGTGATCCCCTTTTGCGACCTTCCAACAAAGCAAAGTCCATGGGGAAGTCAGATTCATTTAACAACCGTGTTACCCACTTAACCGCAGTGATTCACTTAACAACTGCAGCAAGAGAGGTCGTAAAATGGGGCAAGACTTACGACCAATTTTTCATTCAAGAACATAAATTCTGGACTGAACTGTAAGTTGAGGACTACCCCTATTCTGGCCCGGGCTCAAATTGCAAGTCTAAGAAGATTCCTGCGAAAGAGGCATTAAGCAATAAAGTAGCGAATCGAACTCTTCGCCTCTGGATCTGCCCTCTCACAGGCTGTTCCCCTCTCCCCCTCCCCTCCCCAGGCAGGCGACACGGTGGGCGTCGTGCGGAAGGAGGACGGGACCCTGCATTTCTTCGTCAACGGCGTGGCGCAGGGCCCAGCCGCCTGGAACGTCCCACCGAATATCTATGCCGTGGCCGATCTCTACGGTCAAGCTGCCCAAGCCACGATCATGGATGACACAGGTAGCAGACATGGAGACCACGTGGGACCGGAGTGGGCTAGGGAAAGGGGTTGAGACAGGAACAAGGAACGTGGCTTATTTTGAAACCCAGGAGATCAGGAAAAGCCAGAAGTTGGTTTACGAGTCAGGAAGGAGAAATTTCCTGACAGTGAGAACAATTAATCAGTGGAACAGCTTGCCACCAGAAGTCGTGGGCGCTCCATCACTGGAGGCTTTTAAAAAGAGACTGGACAACTACTTGTCTGAAATGGTATAGGCCTATACCACAGGTCGGCAACCTGCGGCTCCGGAGCCGCATGCAGCTCTTTGAGCCTTCCCCTGTGGCTCCCAGCTTCCTCTGCCTTTGCAGAGAGAGACAGAGACAGAGAGAGGCAATTGCGTCTCTCTCTCTATATATATATATATGTGTGTGTATGTGTAAAAGAGAGTGGACTCACAGTATTCTCCAAGGAGCTGAAAAGCTTACTGGGCGGAGCTCCTCCCTTTGCTGCATCTCTGCAGGAAGCAGGAAGGGCAGGAGAGAGCTAGCTAGCCCAGCTAGGCTGACTCAGGAATTCTGGGAGTTGAAGACCATGAGTCATAAAAGAGACGAGGTTGCTTCCCCCTGAGCTTGCCGGACAACAGCCTGAAGCTTGCCAGGTGAGCAGCAGATAGGAGGGGGGGGGGAGAAAGAGAGAGAGAGAAAGAGAGGGAGGGAGGGAGGGAGGGAAAGAGAGAGAAAGAAAGAGAATGGGGGAAGAGGAGTGGCAGACCAAGGGCAGATAGAGAGGGAGGGAGAGAGAGAGAGACAGAGACCTTTTGACATCTAAAATGAAGATAACACTGCACATATCCTTTTTTACCTCTGTGTGTGTATGTAATTTTATTCTCTTAAAGCATTCTCTTGGTGATCATTGTTTTAATAGTATGGATATTCCAAAGAGTCATATTTTTACTTTTATTTTTGATGTGTGTGTATGTATGTTTGCATGTATGTATGTGTATGTGTATGTATGTATATATATATATATATATATATATATATATATATATATATATATATATATATATATATATATATGTTTTCTGAGGTTTTCGCGGGTGTTTGTATGTAGGTCTTTGGTTGTTCGGGTTTTCTCCCGCGTAAAATTGGAAGTGTCTTGGCGACGTTTCGACGAAGTCCCATTCGTCATCTTCAGGCTGGTGTTTTCAGCTTCGTGCTTTGAGCAGCAATGTGTGGTCTTAGCTGTTTCTTCCTTTTAACTGCCAGTGGGGGTATGAACTGATTGGGTGGGAGCTTGGCTGTGTTCTGATTGGGTGGGTGTGTGTGGTTAGGGGCTTGGCTGTGCTCTGATTGGCTGGGGGAGTGTTCTGTTTGGTTGTGCTCAGGTTAGTCTGAGTTGCAGAGGGGTTTAAGATTTTGGGCTGCCTTGCTATTTTTTGGCTCCGCGTTCGTGGTCGTGCCTCCTCTTCATGGAGGGTGTCAGTTTGCTTCATGTATGGATTGTAGGGGTTCAAAGTGGCCAATGATGCAGCTGTGGTCTGGCTTCTGGTTTGTGGTCGTGCCTCGTCATCGGTGTGGCTTTGGGTTTGTTTTTTGCGTGGATGTGTGGTGGTGACCTCCTGTGTGGTTTTTGTGAGTGTGGGTCTGGTATCATTTTTTGTGTTAGGGAGTCGTTTGTCAATAAGGGCGGGTTTCCAAATGGCTGGTAGGCGGGAGGTATCATCTCGCTTGTTCATGCTGTGTGGGCGTTTTTCTATCTCGATGGCTTCTCTGATTATTCTGTTATTAAAATGTTCACTTTTGGCAATGGTTCTGGTATTTTTAAAGTCAATTTCATGTCCTGTGGCTTTAAGGTGTTGGACCAGGGAAGATGTTGGTTCCTCTTTTTTGACTGAGTTCTTATGTTCTTCAATGCGTGCATTTATTCTTCTGTTGGTTTGTCCAATGTATGTGGTGGGACAAGTGGTGCATGGGATTTCGTATACTCCTTGATTTTCTAATTCAATTTTATCTTTGGGGTTTCTAAGGATGGTGGATATTTTTCTGTTTGTGCAGAATGCTGTTTTGATGTTGTGTTTATGGAGGATCTTACTGATTCTGTCTGTGGTGCCTTTTATGTATGGGAGGAGGGCTCCCTAACACAAAATGATACCAGACCCACACTCACAAAAACCACACAGGATGTCACCACCACACATCCACGCAAAAAACAAACCCAAAGCCACACCGATGACGAGGCACGACCACAAACCAGAAGCCAGACCACAGCTGCATCATTAGCCACTTTAAACCCCTCCAATCCATACATGAAGCAAACTGACACCCTCCATGAAGAGGAGGCACGACCACGAACGCGAAGCCAAAAAATAGCAAGGCAGCCCAAAATCTTAAACCCCTCTGCAACTCAGACTAACCTGAGCACAACCAAACAGAACACTCCCCCAGCCAATCAGAGCACAGCCAAGCCCCTAACCATTCAGAACACACCTCCACCCAATCAGAACACAGCCAAGCTCCCACCCAATCAGTTCATACCCCCACTGGCAGTTAAAAGGAAGAAACAGCTAAGACCACACATTGCTGCTCAAAGCACGAAGCTGAAAACACCAGCCTGAAGATGACGAATGGGACTTCGTCGAAACGTTGCCAAGACACTTCCAATTTTACGCGGGAGAAAACCCGAACAACCAAAGACATATACACACACACACACACACACACACACACACACATATACATACATACACACACACACACACACCTATAATAAAGGTAAAAAAGGATATACGCAGTGTTATCTTCATTTTAGATATCAAAAGGGTTTTGCGGCTCCCAGTGTTTTGTTTTTGGTGGGAAATGGGTCCAAGTGGCTCTTTGAGTGTTTTGGGTTGCCTACCCCTGGCCTATACCATTTCAGACAAATGGCTGTCCAATCTCTTCTTAAAATTAACTATTTAAATATTGACTAACTCCACCAGGTTCTCTCGCTGTTCTGTTTCTCACAGGCCAGCTTTTGAGTTGAGCACTGCACCCGTTGACTCTCGTCTGGGTTCGGGGTGACCTTTGTGTGTGTGTGTGTGTGTGTGAATGGGGTGGTCTTCAACACAGGGACTCTTAAAGAGCGGGGGGGTGACACCCTACTCGCTTCCTCCCAGACCTCCTCCCGCTTCCCGACGATCTCTCGGAGGGAAACAACCAGCTGGCCCCCAGCAGCCCGTCCTCCGTGGCTTCGGGCAGTGACCTGCGTTTCCACCACCTCCACGGGAACAACGCCGTCATCACCAACGGGGGCCGCACGGCCCTGCGCCAGAACTGCCGCAGCGAATTCAACGATGCCATCGTCATCTCCAACCGGTCAGTGAACGGGAGGGAGGGGATACGCGGTGACGGACAAAGGGTTGAGGCTTTCCGAAAGGGATCGATTTACGACCCACCGTTCAGCCCGAAATTTAGCGGGACGGTCGTTAAGCGAGTTTTGTCCCCCGCTTTACGACCTTTCTCGACGGGGCAAAGTTCAGCGAATCGCTGCAGCTGTTAAGTCCCAGGGTGGTTCGGGGAATCCGGCTTCCCCCCGTTGACTTTGCTCATCAGAAAGGGATCACATCACATATACACACACACACACACACAGCCCCGGGACACGGCACCCGTCGTAAATAGGAGTCGGTTGCCAAGCTTCTGAACTTTGATGGTGGGACCACGGGGGGTCATAAGGGTGAAAAGCGGTTCCCAGTCACCTTTTTTCAGCGCCGTTCTAACTTCAGCCCGTCGCTAAATGGACAATTGCAAGGCGAGGGGTGACTGCTTCGGAATGCCCAAGCTTTGAATGAGAGGAAATGTCGTGCCTGAATCTGTGGAGGAAAATAGGCTGGAACAAGACCTTATGGAGGTCAAGGGAGAGGGGTCTGTGGCTTCAGAAGAATTGGGGAAGAGCAGGCCGAGGCAGGCCCTTCAGGAGTGGGACAGGAGGAACAGGAGAGACAGAATTCAGGTGATGAGCAAGGACCATCCCCTCCTGGTCCTAGAGCACAGAGAGCGGAGAGAAGGAGGGAACAGCGCAGGCAGGCTCAACTACTACTTGGGAGGAGAGCGTCCCGCCCCTCTCCACAAGCCACACCTGGAGACTGAGACTTAAGGAGACGCTGTGGGGAGAGGCATTTGTTGGGAACAAACGCTGATTCCTTGGAGTTTTGTGTGAGTGTGTGTTGCTGCTGATCTCTTGTTCTGTGACTTCTGCTTGGAAACCCGGAAACTGACCATTGGACTGGCTGACCACATTGCTTGGATGTTTAAAGATCTCGGACTGTACTCGGGCATCCCTTTTGAAACCGCGCAGGCACAGACTCGTTGGGTTTATGGTGTATGTGTCATTCCTTGTTATCTCCGTGGCCTTGAGTAAATTCCTGTCCTGATTAGACTGTGTGTGAAACTAGAGGCGGCTGAAGGGGGGTGTGTGTCTTCCGGTGTTTGGAGGCTGGCCAGAAACATGGGAGCATTTGGGGGGAATTTGGAGCAATGAAAGGGTGGTTTGGATTGCCAGCTGACTGTATTGCCTCGGTGCTGTGCCCTGGAAGGAATAGGGGGGTGCTCAATTCAACGACCGTAACCGAGGCCAGGGTTACGGTCGTTGGGACGGCTTTCATCGCAATCTTTGATTCCACAGCCCTCTGCGCGACGGCGAACTCTTTGAGATCGTCATCCAGAAGATGGTGGATCGGTGGTCCGGCTCCATCGAAGCAGGTGAGGAGGGGGTGAAAGAAATTTGGGGGGGTGGGAAACGGAGGCACAGAGGGACGGCCCTCTGTAGTGCTTTTGGTGTTCTCCCTCCACGCAGGAGTCACCGCCATCCGTCCGGAGGACCTGGAGTTTCCCAATACAATGACGGACATTGACTACGATACCTGGATGCTCAGGTAAGTACGGGCGGAGGAGGGGGTTCTCTAAGAGCTGATTGGATACCAATCCCCAGGAGACGGTGAGTTCTAATCCTGCCTTAGGCACCAATGGTGACTAAGTGAGTTTCAGCCAATCCCCAGAAGATGGTGAGTTCTAATCCTGCCTTAGGCACCAATGATGACTAAGTGAGTTTCAGCCAATCCCCAGGAGACGGTGAGTTCTAGTCCTGCCTTAGGCACGAAAGCCAGGGCAAAAAAAGTCAAGATGGCCGCCACACCCTCCGATCCCCGTCTTCCTTTATCCGTCTGCTGTCTTGCAAAAAGAGCTTTTCTTCCCCCCCCCCCTCTCTTTCTCCCTCCTCTCAGCGGCACGGCCATCATGCAGGACGGCAACACCCTGCGCAACAACTACGGCTGCGACCTGGACTCGCTGACCACCGCCTCGCGCATCGGCATGATGCGGACGGCCAAGGGGGATCTGCATTACTTCATCAACAGCGTGGACCAGGGTGTGGCTTGCTCCGGGCTGCCCCCAGGGAAGGGTGAGGCCACGTAGGGAGGGGCCAAAGTGGGGACGCTAGGCTGAGGCGGGCCTTTAAGAGGAGCGGACTTCGATTCCCAGAATTCCCCAGCCAGCAGAGCTGGCTGGGGAATTCTGGGAGCCGATGTCCACCCAGGTGAAAGATCCTGAGGTTGAAAGTAACCAAGGAGAGAAGCAACCTAGAACTAAGGAGAAACTTCCCGACAGTGAGAACAATTAACCAGTGGAACTACCTGCCTCCAGAAGCGGTGAAGGCTCCAACACTGGAAGTTTATCTGAAATGGTCTAGGGTTTCCTACCTGAGCAGGGGGTTGGACTAGATCAGTGGTTCTTAACCTTTTTGAACGAATCGCCCCCTTGAGCCGATGAGGAAGTTGTCATCGCCCCCCTCCCCCAACATAACCTCTGAATCACAACATGGGAAATAATTCTTCAATTTATGCAAACCCTTTTTTTGTTTTCTTTAAAATTGTCATCGGGACATATCGATGCAAATAATTTATTTCCAGTCTTTTTCCCCATATCTCCCATATTCTGGCTAATGGCACGCTACTGTATGGGTAGAGGCTGCTGCGCAATGCGCATGAAGATAAGCCATGCGTCTTCACATATGTACGGCGTTCTGTACTGAAGCTAGCTGGAGGAACATTTGAAAACACAATTCAATCCACCAAGAGCGAGCGATCTGATGTTTTTGTACGACAGATATACAGCCATTCACTGTACGAAAAAGTCTCAAAAGTGTCCCTCAAACTTCTCGCTCCATTGCCCCCATATTGCCCCCTTTTTGTTCCTTTGCCCCCCTGAAAAATGAAATCGCCCCCTGGGGGGGCAATATCGCCCAGGTTAAGAACCACTGGACTAGATGACCTCCAAGGTCCCTTCCGAGTCTGTTATTTTGTTATTCTTTTTTTCCTTCCTTCCTTCCTTCCTTCCTTCCTTCCTTCCCTTCCCTTCCCTTCCCTTCCCTTCCCTTCCCTTCTGCAACACGAAGTTTTTAATGACGTAAGGTTTCCTGCCTTAGCAGGGGGTTGGACTAGATGATCTCCAAGGTCCCTTCCAGCTTCTTTATTATTATTATTATTATTATTATTATTATTATAAATACAGGTAGTCCTTGACTTAGCGGCAGTCGGTTCAAAGTTACCGCAGCTCTGAGGAAGGTGACTGGACGGCCGTTTTTTTTCACGCTTAGCGACCGTTGCGTTGATCCAACATTCAGGCGCTCGGCCTCCGGCTCCGATTTACGGCGGTCGCAGTGTCCCCGATTCCCCTTTCGCGAGCTTCCGACCGGCCGAGTCCGTGGGGGGAGCCGCGTTCACTGAACGGCCGCGCGACGGACTTTACAGCGGCTCCCTTCACCGACTGCGTGGAGAAAGGTCGTGAAAGGGAGCGAAAAACTCGCTCAGGCGTCTGACGTAGCGAGGGACGTGTTAGGCTGCGTGGCGGTCATAAGTGGAGGACTACCTGTGTTCCTTCCCTCTGGGGGTGGGAGGTTTCCAGGAGCCTGATTTGGCTTCTAGGCTCCCTTACTCCTCCCTCTCTTTCTTGCACCCCCCCCCCCAGAGGTCTACGCCGTGGTGGACCTCTACGGCCAGTGTGTCCAGGTGTCCATCACCAGCTCCACCGGCCCGCTGGACAACAGCCTCTCCACCAGCAACATCACGGAGAAATCCTTCCCCATCCACTCACCAGGTGAGCACCCCCCCCCCGAAGGTTTGGGTCAGGGAGGGAGGAGGGAAGGAAGGAAGGAAGGAAGGAAGAGAGAGAGAGAGGAAAATGGAAGGAAGGAGGGGAAAGGATGAGAAGGAGGGAGGGAGGAAAATGGAAGGATGGATGGATGGAAGGAAGGAAGGAAAAGGAGAAGGAGGGAGGGAGGAAAATAGAGGGAAGGAAGGAAGAAGAGGGAGGGAAAAAGGGAAAGGATGAGAAGGAGGAAGGAAGGAAAATAGAAGGAAGAAGGGAGGGAGGAAAATGGAAGGGAGGGAAAGAGGAAAGGGATGGAAGGAAGGAGGAAAATGGAGGGATGGGTGGAAGGAAGGGAAAGGATGAGAAGGAGTAAGGGAGGGAAATAGAAGGAACAAGAGGGAGGGAAGGAAATGGAAGGGAAGAGGGAGGGAAGAAGTGAAAGGAGGAAGGAAAATGGAAGGAAGGAAGAAGAGGGAGGGAGGAAGGAAGGAAGGGAAAGGATGAGAAGGAGGGAGGGAGGAAGGAAAATAGAGGGAAGGAAGAAGAAGGGAGGGAGGAAAATGGAAGGATGGATGGATGGAAGGAAGGAAAAGGATGAGAAGGGAGGGAGGAAAATAGAGGGAAGGAAGGAAGAAGAGGGAGGGAGGGAGGGTAATAGAAGGAAGGGAAGAGGGAGGGAAGAAGGGAAAGGATGAGAAGGAGGGAGGGAGGAAGGAAAATAGAGGGAAGGAAGAAGAAGGGAGGGAGGAAAATAGAAGAAAGAGAAGAGGGAGGAAGGGAAAGGATGAGAAGGAGGGAGGGACAGGAAAGAAGGAGGGAAGGAGACAGGAAGGGAAATGGAAGGAGGGAGGGAAGGAAGTCGCCAGGCCCCACTGACCGCCTGGCCTCGTCCCCCCCCCCTGCCCAGTGCCCGGGGTCGCCCACCGCTTCCACAGCACCTGCGGCAAGAACGTGGCCTTCCAAGACGACGGGTGCCGGGCCCTGCGGGTCTCCGGCTTCTGCCACGGCATCGTTTTCAGCATGAAGGAACTGAGAACGGGCGAGGTTTTCGAGGTGAGGGTCTGGCGAAGCCATCCGGATGGGCCCCAGCTGCACTCGGGGTGGGGGGCCCCAATGGAGATGCCCCTGGAACACCGGAGGGGAGGGGAGCCGTGCTGGGTGTCGGGCAGTCCTCAATAAACAACTAAAATCGATCCGGCGCATTGCAGGGAGTCCTCAACTTAAACAACGGTTTGTTTAGTGACCATTCAGAAGGTCCCGCTTCTCCTTTTGTCTCCCCAGGTGAAGATTGACGAGGTGGACGAGAAGTGGTCGGGATCCGTCCAGGTGGGCTTGACCACGCTGCTGCCCTCGGATGCCACCTGCATGGCCACAGGGCTGCCCTCCTCCCTATTGGAGCTCCGGTCGAAAGTGACCTGGCTAGTGACGGGTTCCGAGGTCCGACGCAACGGCGTCCTGCAGAAGCAGAATTACGGATGCTCTCTGGAGCGTCTCGGGGTGAGTTGGGGGTCTGGCGGGGTCTGCAAGCCAAAACTAGGTGAAGGTCAACCCCACGGAAGTCATCCTTCTCCAGCCTGGGAAACCGTAAGACCTGTGGACTTCAACTCCCAGAATTCCCCCTGCCAGCTTGTTTTTTTTTTTTTTTCCTCCTTCGTCCCACTTGGCCGGTCAAGATATATTACATCGACCGCCTTCCCACCATCTATTAAGAAAGTCCTACTATCAAAATAAAAATTAAATTAGCCATATTTCTTCTCGCCCTTTCTGGCTGAATTCCGAGAAGGGCGTGCCAGCTGAGGAATTCTGGGAGTTGAAGTCCACAAGTTGTCAAGTTTGCGCCAGACAGACTGGCTCTGTCCTCAACTTACGACCCGGCACGTTTCCTTTTGGTTAAGCGAGGCATTTGTTGAGGTGAACCGCTGCAGGCGAGGGGCCTGTGGGACTCCCGATAAGCCAGTGGTTCTCAACCTTTTGAATGCCGCGACCCCCAACCGGTCGTAAGTCGAGGACTACTCAACCGGTCGTAAGTCCAGGACTACTGAACTGGTGCAGCACCGTTGGCAGACTGGGGCTTTTGGTGGGCTCAGCAGGGCAGAGACCGCCTGGACAATTCCTATTGGCTTTGGAAAGCCAATAGAATTAGACTTTATTCAAGAGAGTCTATTCTATTGGCTTTCAAAAGCCAATAGAATAAAAGGGAGGAGCACAGCTAAGGAAAAGGGGGGGAAAATGGCGGACTGCGTTGTTTGGCGACCCCCGTGAAATGGTCGTTCGGCCCCAAATGGGGTCCCGACCCACAGGGTGAGAACCGCTGCGATAAGCAGAGCCCGTGGGCTCCGTTTTACGACCGTCCTGCCAGAGTTGTGAAGGGAACCACTGCCATTCACTTAGCAACGGGTTCGTTAAGCGAAGCCCACTTGCCTTGTCCAAAGGTCCCAAAAGGGGACGACAGCGACCTCCTCCCCCCTCCCATGGGAAGCTGCGACCGTCATAAATAGGAGCCGAATTCTGATAACTGACCGCCTTAGCGATGCTGCGACGGTCATTAAGTGTGGAAAAACGGCCACAAGTCCCTTTTTCCAGTGATGCTGTGAACTGTGAGCCGTCGCTAAGCGCGCCGTCGTAAACTGGGGGCCCTGCCTCTGTTTCTCCTGCAGGTGGGGAACCGTGTGGGCGTGAAGCGCTGCACGGACGACACCATGCATGTGCTGGTCGACGGGGAGGACATGGGGCCGGCCGCCACTGGCGTGGCCAAGGTGAGGGGGCCACGGGGGGCCGGGCTGGCTGAGGGCCCGGCGAGGGGCTGTGGGTGGGTGGGGGGCCGCAAAAATGGGGGCATCCGGTCCCAGCAGGGCGTGTGCCATTTGCAGAGAGGGGGTCCAGCAAGAGAGGGCAGGGCTCTCCCCGTCCCACAGGCCGGCCGGCCCTCATGTGATGGCCACAGGGAGGGTTGGGAGGGCTGGAGACCCCCCCCCCAATTGGAGGAGTCTGCTGGGGAGAGCGGACGGAAAAGAAAGAAGGGGAAAGGAAGGATGGGAGGAGGAGGAGGAAGGGAGGAAGGAAGTGGGAGTGAGAAGAAGGAAGGAAGGGAAGGAGGGAGGGAAAGGAAAGGAAGGAAGGAAAATAGAGAAGGAAGGAAGGCGATGGGAAAGAAGAAGGGAGCGAAAAGGAAGGGAAGGAAGGAAGATTAGAGGGAGGAAGGATGAAAGATTGGAGGAACGAAGGAAGGAAAAAAGGGAATGGGAATGAGAAAAAGGATGGAGGGAGCGTAAGGGAAGGAGGGAGGGAAAGGAAAGGAAGGAAGGAAGGAAAATAGACAAGGAAGGCGATAGGAATGAGGAAAGACGGAGGGAAATAAAAAGGAAGGGAGCGAAAGGAAAGAAGGGAAGGAAGGAAGGAAATGGGAATGAGAAAAGGAGGAAGCAAAAGGAAAGAAGGGAAGGAAGGAGGGAGGGAAAAGAAAGGAAGGAAGGAAAATAGACAAGGAAGGATGGTGAGGGGAATGAGAAAGGAAGGAAGGAAGGAAGGAAGGAAGGAAGGAAGGAAGGAAGGAAGGAAGGAAGGAAGGAAAGAAGGAAGGAAGGAAGGAAAGGCTGATGGCGATCCCGTCTCTCTCTCTCTCTCCCACCGGCGTGCAGAACGTCTCCATGGTGCTGGACCTCTACGGCCGGGTCACCTCCGTCTCCATCGTCAGCTCCAGCCTGCTGGAAGAGGCCGAGGCCACCCACCCGCCCTCCGTCGCCTCCGAGCCCTACAGCGAGGAGGAGGAGGAGCCCACCCCGGTCCGTGCCCCTGGCTCCCTTCCCTTCGCACACTCCGGGGGGGGGTGAGGGGCTGGACAGCCTAGCGGCTAGAGCAGCCTTCCTTTCTCTCTCTCTCTCTCTTCTCCCTCTTCTCTCTCCTCTCTCTCCCTCTCTCCCTCCCTCTCTCTTCCTCTTTCCCTCTCTCCCTCCCTCTATCTCTCTCATCTCCCTCTCTTCTCTCCTCTTTCTCTCTCCCCCTCTCGCTCCTCTCTCCTCTCCCTCTCTTCTCTCTCTCTTCTCCCTCTCCCTCCCTCTTTCTCCCTCCCCCCCCTCTCTCCTTTCTCTCCCTCTCTCCTCTCCCTCCCTCTCTCCTCTCTCTCTTCCTCCTCTCTCCCTCTCTCCTCTTTCTCTCTCTCTCCTCTCTCTCCTCTCTCTCTCCTCTCCTCTCTCTCTCTTCCTTCCTCTCTCCCCCCCTCTCTCCTCTCCCTCTCTTCCTCCTCTCTCCCTCTCTCCTCTTTCTCTCTCTCTCCTCTCTCTCCTCTCTCTCTCCTCTCCTCTCTCTCTCTTCCTCTTTCCCTCTCTCCCTCCCTCTATCTCTCTCATCTCCCTCTCTTCTCTCCTCTTTCTCTCTCCCCCTCTCGCTCCTCTCTCCTCTCCCTCTCTTCTCTCTCTCTTCTCCCTCTCCCTCTTTCTCCCTCCCCCCCTCTCCTTTCTCTCCCTCTCTCCTCTCTCTCTTCCTCCTCTCTCCCTCTCTCCTCTTTCTCTCTCCCCCCTCTCTCTCCTCTCTCTCCCTCTCTCCTCTCCCTCCCTCTCTCCTCTCTCTCTTCCTCCTCTCTCCCTCTCTCCTCTTTCTCCCTCCCCCCCCTCTCCTCTCTCTCCCTCTCTCCTCTCCCTCCCTCTCTCCTCTCTCTCTTCCTCCTCTCTCCCTCTCTCCTCTTTCTCTCTCTCTCTCCTCTCTCTCCTCTCTCCTCTCCTCTCTCCTCTCTCTCTTCCTCCTCTCTCCCTCTCTCCTCTTTCTCCCTCCCCCCCTCTCCTCTCTCTCCCTCTCTCCTCTCCCTCCCTCTCTCCTCTCTCTCTTCCTCCTCTCTCCCTCTCTCCTCTTTCTCTCTCTCTCCTCTCTCTCCTCTCTCTCTCTCTCCCTCCCTCTCTCTCCTCTCCCTCTCTTCTCTCTCTCTCTCTCCCTCCATCCATCTCTCTCTTTCTCTCTCTCTCTCTCTCTCTCTCACTGCTCTGCCGCAAGGGTGGGGGGGAGCCCCGGGGGAGGGACCGAGACCGAAAAATGGGGGGAGAGGAAGGGCCCAGTGATGGCTAGTGAACCCCCCTTTCCTTCCTGTTTGGGTCACCATATTATAAAAAAAAAAAAAGACATTAAGACTCTGGAAAGAGGGCAGAGAAGAGCAGCAAAGATGATCAGGGGACTAAAACACACGAAGAAGCGCGGTTGCAGGAATTGGGGGTGTCTAGTGAAAAGCAGGGCTAGGGGTGATACGCAGTCTTCCAGTATTTGGGGGGGCTGCCCCAAAGAACAGGGGGGGTCCCCCTGTTCCCCAAAGCACCCAGAGGGAAGGACGAGAAGCAATGGATGGAAACCGACCGAGGAGAGAAACAGCCTGGAATTAAGGAGGAATTTCCTAACAGCGGGGACAGTTCGCCAGGGGAACTGCTTGCCACCAGACGTCGTGGGTGCTCCATCGCCGGAAGGGACTGGACAGCCCCCTGTCTGGGAGGGGATAGGCTCCCCTGCTGGAGCAGGGGGCTGGACTGGAAGGACCCCCCCCCCAACCCTGTCATTCTGTCCTTCAGGGCGAGAGCGACCTGCCCACCTCCGCGACGCCCTCCATGGAATTCCTGGAGAACCACGGGAAAAACATCCTCCTCTCCAATGGGAACCGGACGGCCACCCGGGTCTCCAGCTACAACCAGGGCATCGTGGTGGTGGCCCAGCCTTTGCCCCAGCAGCAGCTCTTCCAGGTGGGGAGGGGGCGGGTGGGAAGGGCTGGGCTGGGCTCTCACCCCCTTGGGGTCTGTCCGGGTGGGGAAGGGGGAGGGTCTTCTGCTGCCTCCGCCATGACGGACACGTCCTCTGGGGATGGGAGAAGAAGCTGGCAGCTGGCAAGAAGAGCAAGGAGGCCGTGCTTTGGGGTAGGCACAGGCATGTGCAGAGTGCCGTCCGTGGCCCCGGACCGGTAGCAGCCGATGCTGATGGTATTGGTCAGACTTCCCTTCCCTCGTGTCTTTCCTTCCCTTCCTCCCGTCCATCCGTTTTCCTCCCTCCCTGTCTCCTTCCTTCCTTCCGTCTATTTTGCTCCCTCTCCTCTCTTCCTCCTTCCTTCCCTCCATCTTTCCTTGTCTGTTTTCCTCCCTTCCTTCCTTCCACCCAACCTTTCCCTTCCTTGCTTCCTCTCTTTCCCTCCCTCCTTCCTTGTCTGTTTTCCTTCCTCCCTCCCTTCCTCTCTCTCCTTCTTCCTTCCTTCCCTCCATCCTTCCTTGTCTGTTTTCCTCCCTCCCTCCCTTTTCCTTCCTTCCTCCTTCCTTCCTCTCCTTCTTCCCTCCCTCCGTCTGTTTTCCTTCCTCCCTCCTTCCCATCATTTCCCTCCCTCCCTTCCCTTCCTCCCTTTGTTCCTTCCTCTCCTTCTTCCTTCCTTCCCTCTATCCTTCCTTGTCTGTCTTCCTCCCTCCCTTTTCCTTCCTTCCTCTCCTTCTTCCCTCCCTCCTTCCTTGTCTGTTTTCCTTCCTCCCTTCTTTCCCTTCCTCCCTCCCTCCCTTCCTCTCTCTCCTTCTTCCTTCCTTCCCTCCATCCTTCCTTGTTTGTTTTCCTCCCTTTTCCTTCCTTCCTTCCTCTCCTTCCCTCCATCCTTCCTTGTCTGTTTTCCTTCCTCCCCATCCTTTCCCTTCCTTCCTCCCTCCCATCTTTCCCTCCCTTCCTTCCTCTCCTTCTTCCTTCCTTCCCTCCATCCTTCCTTGTCTGTTTTCCTTCCTCCCATCTCTTCCTTCCTCTCCTTCTTCCCTCCCTCCTTCCTTGTCTGTTTTCCTTCCTCCCCATCCTTTCCCTTCCTTCCTCCCTCCCATCTTTCCCTCCCTTCCTTCCTCTCCTTCTTCCTTCCTTCCCTCCATCCTTCCTTGTCTGTTTTCCTTCCTCCCATCTCTTCCTTCCTCTCCTTCTTCCCTCCCTCCTTCCTTGTCTGTTTTCCTTCCTCCCTCCTTCCCATCCTTTCCCTTCCTTCCTCCCTCCTATCCTTTCCTTCCCTCCCTTCCTCCCTCCCTCTCTTTTCCTTCCTTCCTCCCTTCCTTCCTTCCTCTCCTTCTTCCCTCCATCCTTGTCTATTTTCCTCCCTCCCTCCCTTCCCTCCCTCTTCCTTTTTCTCCTTCTTTTTATTTTCCTCCCTCCTCCCGTCTCTTTCCTCCTTCCCTCCTGTTTTCCTCCCTTCCTCCTCCCTCCTTCCATTCCTTCCTTCCATCTTCCCCAAATGCGCTGGTCACGGGAGAGGAAGGCGGCCGGTGTGTGTGTGCCCGCTTTCCTCCTCCCCCAGGACCCCCTTCT
Organism: Crotalus tigris; assembly: GCF_016545835.1. NCBI lineage: Eukaryota > Metazoa > Chordata > Lepidosauria > Squamata > Viperidae > Crotalus > Crotalus tigris. The sequence goes on from NW_024096569.1 coordinate 739,992, forward strand.
GACCTCCTGCCCCCCCCCCTTCAGTTCCAGATCGACTCCCTCAACCCCCAGTGGACGTCCTCGCTCTCCCTGGGCGTCATCGGCAACTCCCCGGAGCGGCTCAACTTCCCCGCCACGGCCTGCTCGCTCAAGCGCTCCACCTGGCTCCTGCAGCGGGACTCCGTCTTCCACAACTCCCTCAAGGTGCCGGGAGGGGCCGGTGGGTCTTTGGGGGGGGAAGGAGAGAGGGAGAGACCCCTCCCGAAACTGGGGCGCTGAGCCTCCCCCCCCCATCTCTGCCCTCCCGCCCGCTGCAGGTCTGCGAGAACTACGGCCCCAACCTGGACAACTGCCCGGAGGGGACAGTGCTGGGGGTCCTGGTGGACGCCAGCGGCTGCCTTCACCTCTATGTCAACGGCATCGACCAGGGGGTGGCGGCCCAAGACGTGCCCAGCCCTTGTTACGTGCTGGTCGACCTCTACGGGCAGTGCGAGCAGGTGAGGGTCCGGCGGGGGGGGGAGGGAGGGGGAGGGAGGAGGGCCTGAGCTGGAGAGACGGAAGCAGCAGCAGCTGCAGAAGGACCCAGGTGGTCCTCAGCGGCCACGGAAGGAAGGAAGGAAGGAAGGAAGGAAGGAAGGAAGGAAGGAAGGAAGGAGGGAGGGAGGGAAAGGATGAGAAGGAAGCGAGGAAGGAAAACAGACAGAAGGAGGAAGGGAAAGAGGAAAGAAGGAAAGGGAGGGAGGGAAATGGAAGGATGGATTGAAGAAAGGGAGGAAGGAGGGAAGGAAGGATGAGAAGGAGGGTGGGAGGAAAATAGATAGGAAGGGGGGAGGGAAACGAGGGAGGGAAAATAGAATAGAGTATAGAGTAGAATAGAATAATAAAATACAGATAGAATAGAATAATAAAATACAGAAGAATAGAATAGAATATGGAAAGAATAGAATGGAATAGATTAAGAGATGGAATAGAATAGAATAGAATAGAATAGAATAGAATAGAATAGAAAATATGGGATGGGATAGAGAATAGAATAGAATAGAATAGAATAGAATAGAATAGAATAGAATAGAAAATATGGAATGGGATGGGATGGGATGGGATAGAATAGAATAGAGAAATAAGAACAGAAAGAATAGAATAGAATAGAATATATAAATGAGAACAGAATATAGAATTGCGAACAGAATAAAGAAAGAATAGAATAGAATAAATAAGAACAGAAAGAATAGAATAGAGAAATAACAGAAAGAATAGAATAGAATAGAATAGAATAGAATAGAATAAACAAATAAGAATAGAATAGAACAGAAATAGAAATAAAATATGGAAAGAATAGAATGGAATAAAATAGAGATAGAATGGAGTAGAATAGAAATAGAAATGGAATGTAGAATAGAAGAGAACAGAACAACAGAGTAGACGGAATAAGAATAGAATAAAATAAGAAATAAGAGAATAGAAGAGTAGAGTACTAGAGCTGGGAGGGACCTCGGAGGTCATCTAGTCCAGCCCCCTGCTCAGGCAGGAGAACCTACATGCCATCTCAGACCATCTATTCCTGCGGTTCAGTTGCCCACCGTGGCTCGTCCACCCTCCAAGCCAAGCCATCCGCTCTTAAGGGTGACCTTGAACCGTCACTAACTGAACCGTTTTGTACACCGGGCATTAGCTCTGAAAAGTAACGGGCTGAGCTTCTCCACGGTGCCAAACCGCGGTTTGAAGAAACCACCTTGTCGCTTCTTCCCAACCCGGTCTCCAGCTGTGGGAGGGAGCCAGCTGCCCCCAAAAGTCACCCCTCCCCCCAAGCAGATGCCGGCTTGCATCGGATACACCCCCCCCCCAAATTTGGTGGGGCAGAGTTCGCACTGCGTGCGTGTCGAAGGGTTTCCTGGATCTGACCCGACTTACGACGAGAGACTCTTGGGTTTTTTTCCCCCAGGTCACCATCACGACCAATGACCCTCCCGCCGTGGGGGCCGAGAGCACGGACCCCCAAGGGCAGGGGGACATGGAGAAGGCCGACATGGTGGACGGTGAGCAGGGCCTGGGGGGCTTCCGGGGACTCAGCGCCTTCCCCTTTCGACAATCCTGGTTGGGTTTTAAACAAACTGGGTTTCTTTGCTCACCACTCACCTTGTGGGTCTACGATTTGGGGAACGGGGGGGGGTCTCTGCTCTTTGGGGCTTGGTTTCCAAAGCAAGTGGGGTTCGTGAGCCCCCCACCACCACCCCCAGCCTCTGCCTTCTCCCCACCCAGGGATCAAGGAGAGCGTGTTCTGGACGCCCCCCGTGGACCTCAACCCCGCCAAGACCTGCGACTACCAGTCCCTCTGCACCCGTTTCAAGGACCTGCTGCTGTTGCCCGGTGAGCCCTGGGCTCCGGGGGGGGGACAGAAAAGGCCCCTTTTAGGTAGACAGACAGACATAGAGATAGACAGATAGACAGATATAAATAGAGGATAGATGATGATAGAGAATGAGAGAGAGACACAGATAGATAGATAGATAGATAGATAGATAGATAGATAGATAGATAGATAGATAGATAGATAGATAGATACAGAGACATAGAGATAGATATAGATATAAATAGAGGATAGATGATGATAGATGATAGATAGAGAATGAGAAAGAGAGACAGACAGAGAGAAAGAGATAGATATAAATAGAGGATAATGATGGATGATAGAGGATGAGAAAGAGACAGACAGACAGACAGATAGAGAAAGAGATAGACATATAAATAGAGGATAGATGATGGATGATAGAGAATGAGAAAGAGAGAGAGACAGACAGATAGATAGAGAAAGAGATAGACAGATATAAATAGAGGATAGATGATGATGGATGATAGAGAATGAGAAAGAGACAGACAGAGAGAAAGAGATAGACAGATATAGATATAAATAGATAGAGAGATAGATATAGATATAAATAGATGATAGAGAAAGAGAGAGACAGACAGACAGACAGATAGATAGATAGATAGATAGATAGATAGATAGATAGATAGATAGATAGATAGATAGATAGATAGATAGATAGGCAGGCAGGCAGGCAGGCAGGCAGGCATAGAGATAGACAGATATAAAAAGATGATAGAGAAAGAGAAAGACAGGCAGATAGACAGACACAGAGATAAGAGATACAGAGACAGATATAGATATAAATAGATGATAGAGAATGAGAGAGAGATGATAGACAGATATACAGACTGACTGACAGATTGACATAAAAGGTGCTGTGGAGTTGTTGTGTTTTTTGTTATTTCGGTGTCGGGCTTTTCTCTTCGTAACTTGCCTGAAGTCACTTAGACTGATTCGGGCTTTATCTGAAACAAATGAGAAATGAAACGAAACGCAGTGATAACAGGAAATGGAAACAGTCCTTTTTTCTTTTTTCTTTTAATGCACACACACAGAGAGAGACAAACTAAAAACCGAATTAATTCGAGGCCAACACCCCCACCCCCGAGACCTTCCTTTCCGTGGGCAGCCACCTTCCTAACCATGTCCCCCCCTCCACCCCACAATCTCCCCCCAGACGCCTATTTCACCGAAGACCCCAAGCCGAGCCTTTGCTACTGCGAGTCGTGCCGCAAGCCGCGAGGGGACGAGGCCTACTACAAGCGGGGGGAGCCCCCCCGGGACTACGCCTTGCCTTTCGGGTGGTGCCGCTTCACCCTCAGGTACCTTTGGGGGCGGAGGAGGCCTGGGGGGGGGGGGGCTAAACAGCCGTTCGTTTAACGCAGAGGTCTTCAAACTTGGCCCTTTGATGACTTGTGGACTCCAACTCCCAGGATTCCTCAGCCAGGTTGCCTGGTTGAGGAATTCTGGGAGTTAAAGTCCACAAGTCATCGAAGGGTCCTAGTTCCCTCACACTGACTAAGGAATTCTGGGAATTGAAGTCCACAAGTCATCAAAGGATCGTAGTTCCCTCACGCTGGCTGAGGAATTCTGGGAGTTGAAGTCCACAAGTCATCAAAGAGTCCTAGTTCCCTCACGCTGGCTGAGGAATTCTGGGAGTTGAAGTCCACAGGTCATAAAAGGGCCAAGTTGGAAGGCCCCTGGGTTAGGGTGTGGATGGGGGGACTTCAACTCCCAGAATTCCTCAGGTAGCAATGCCAGCTGGGGAATTCTGGGAGTTGAAGTCCACAAGTCATGAAGGGGGCCATAGTTCCCTCATGCTGGCTCAGGAATTCTGGGAGTTGAAGTCCACAAGTCATCAAAGGGTCCTAGTTCCCTCACGCTGGCTGAGGAATTCTGGGAGTTGAAGTCCACAAGTCTTTCAGCCATTACCAGGGCATTGAACAAAGTGACAGATGGCCATTTTGGATTCTTAGCGCTTCACGGTCCCGGGATCCAAATTCGGACGCTCGGCAACCAACTTGCCTTTACGACAGTCACAGTGTCCCGGGGTCACCTGGTTCCCCTTTTGTGGCCTTCCCATAAGCAACGGGGGGAAGCCAGATTCACTTAACAACCGTGTGATTGACTTAGCCCCCGCTGTGATTCGCTTAACGGCAGCCCTGGCAAGGGAGGTCGTAACACGGGCCAAATGGAATTTGCTCATCGGACGTCCCAAACGCCAGTCCCTGCAGGGATTCGCTTAACAACAGAGGCAAGGGAGGTCATAAAGTGAGGCGGGACTCATTGAACGACCGGCTCGCTTAGCGATGGAAATTTTAGGCCACAAGTTGAGGATTCCCCGCATGAAGATGAGGCCGAGTTGATGAAGGCCTTTCCTTCCTTTTCACCACCCCCCACCACCCCCCATTTTTTTTGTAGAACAAACCCCTGCTTGGAAGGGGCCAGCACCGCTAAGAAGTGGCACATGGCCTATCACGGGACGAGCGTCGGAGCCGTGCGCCGCATGTTGGATCAAGGGGAGTTGGTGCCGGGTAAGCAACAGCGCCCGTTGGCCCGAGGCACCAGGCCGGAAACCGGGAGGCCGGGAGTTCTAGTCCGGCTTTCAGCACAAAGCCGGCCCGGTGATCTTGAGCCGGCCAGTCTGTCTCAGCCCTCGGAAGGACACAATGGCCAATCCCTTCTGAAAAACTAAGGAGAAACTTCCTGACAGTTAGAACAATTAACCAGTGGATCTACCTGCCTCCAGAAGCGGTGAATGCTCCAACACTAGAAGTTTTCAAGAAGAGACTAGACAGCCATTTGTCCGAAATGGTGTAGGGTTTCCTGCCCGAGCAGGGGGTTGGAGTAGATGACCTCTAAGGTCCCTTCCAACTCTTGTTATTCTTTTTTCTCCCTCCCTTCCTTCCTCCCTCCCTCCCTCCCTGGAAGTTTTTAAGAAGAGACTGGACAGCCATTTGTCTGAAATGGTACTATAGCAGTGGTTCTCCACCTGTGGGTCAGGACCCCATTTGGGGTCGAGCAACCATTTCACGGGGGTCGCCAAACAACGCAGTCCGCCATTTTTCCCCCCCTTTTCCTTAGCTGTGCTCCTCCCTTTTATTCTATTGGCTTTTGAAAGCCAATAGAAGAGACTCTCTTGAATAGAGTCTAATGCTATTGGCTTTCCAAAGCCAATAGGAATTGTCCAGGCTGTCTCTGCCCTGCTGAGCCCGCCAAAAGTCCCATTCTGCCAACGGTGCTGCACCAGTTGAGTAGTCCTCGACTTACGACCGGTGGAGTAGTCCTCGACTTAACGACCGGCTGGGGGTCGCGGCATTAAAAAGATTGAAAACCACTGTACTATAGAGTTTCCTGCCTGAGCAGGGAGTTGGACTAGAGGATCTCCAAGGTCCCTTCCAACTTTATCATCATCATTATTGTTAACTCGTGGAGAAAGCTGGCGGGGATGGTCCAGGAGTCAACCCCCCCCCTTCCAAATTGTACCCAGTGCTGTATTTGGGGATCCCCAAAACAGGAATGCAGGGGGGGGGCTGAGGTAGAAAACTTGGGGGGCTCAGCTAGGAGGCAGCCTCACTCGTTTGCTCTCTTTTGTGACTGGCGGTGCCCCCCTCTTCCACTGATGCTAATGGGGGGTCAGCCCCCCCCACGCTCCCGCAAAACGCACAACGACACCCCCCCCTTCCTTCCCCTGTAGGGATAACGTCCATCCTGAGCTGCCGCCCGGTGAAGGCCGATCCGCAGGGTGGGGGCGCCGGCAGCGGCACCAACGGGGGCTACCTGGAGGCGGAGGAGAACAGCGTGCAGGGGCGCGAGGAAGCCCACCACGTCCTCCTCTCGCCCACCCTGCGCTACGCCGGACTGGAGCCTTTCGCCACCAAAGTGCAGTAGGTGTCGCCCGTGGCCGGCCGGATTGGGGATGGTGCCGAGATGTCCTATCGGAACACACACACACCCCCGGGAGGGTGGGTGGGGGGGAAACCTGGAGGGTGGGGGTGGGGTCAAAAAAGTCAGAATTGGATCAGCCTAGAAAGAAAGAGAAATTTTCTAGCAGTGAGAACAATCAGCCGGTGGAACCGCTCGCCACCAGACGTTGTGGGAGCTTCATCCCTGGAGGCTTTCAAGGAGAGACAGCCTGGACTGCCATCGGTCAGACATGGTGTAGGCTCTCCTGCTTGAAGGGTGGGGGTTGGACTAGATGACCTCCAAGGTCCCGACTTTGCTGTTCTGTTCTGTATTTTATTATTCTATTGTATTCTATTCTATGTTCTATTTTATTATTTCTTATTCTAATCTATATTCTATTCGAATCTATATTCTGTTCTATATTGTATTATTTCTTATTCTATTCTATATTCTGTTCTATTCTGGTCTGTTCTATTCTTTCTCTTCTATTCTGTATTTTATTCTATTATTTTTAATTCTATTCTATATTCTATTATGTTCTATATTTTATTCTATTCTATATTCTATTATTTCTTATTCTAGTCTATTCTCATTTCATATTTTTTATTCTTTTCTATTATTTCATATTTTCTATTCTGTTCTATTCTCATTTCATATTTTCTATTCTATTCTAACCTAATTTCTATCCTATCCTATTCTATTCTTATTCTTATTCTAACCTAATTTCTATTCTATTCTAACCAAATTTCTATCCTATCCTATCTTATTCTATTCTGTATTTTCTATTCTATTCTTATTCTTACCTAATTTCTATTCTATTCTATTCTAATTTCTATTCTATTCTATTCCTTATTCTATTCTATTCTATTCTATTCTACTCCTTATTCTATTCTCTTCTATTCTACTCTATTCTATTCCTTATTCTATTCTATTCTCTTCTCTTCTAATTTCTATTCTATTCTATTCTATTCTATTCTATTCTAATTTCTATTCTACTCTATTCTATTCCTTATTCTCTTCTCTTCTATTCTATTCTATTCCTTATTCTAATCTATTCTATTCAAATGGCAGCCGAGACAGTACACTCAAAGTTAACATTGTTTTTCATGCCCCCTGTGGGCGTGCAGAACAAAACAGAACATAGCTTTGATTTGTCTCTTTGACGGCTGTCTTGAATTTTGGGCCCCACCCTGAAGACTCTCCTTCCAGAAGCCGTTTGGGACGCAGGAAAAGCCGAGCATGGCTAGAAATTATTATTTTTTTTAATGTCTGTTTTATATTCTTTGTATGCACACTGGCGAAAATGACCTTTAAACTTCAGGAAGGAAAAAAAACAGGAAGGCGAAAGACAAGCTAAAAAAGATTTTAAAACAAAAATAAATAAATAAAGGGAGGGAGGGGGGGAAATATAACATACCGGCCTCCACGTGATCAACCGGCAGTCCTCCTCAACGCCTCAGCCCAACGATCTCCGCGTGTAAGTAAGCCCAGCCGCGTTTTTATTTTATTTTATTTCTTCTCCCCCCCCTCCTTTTCCAGATTCAAAGACCCCAAGTCTCACCGACAGCACTCCGCCCAGGTGGCCTTGCAGGTGTGCGTGCGCCCGGGCTCCTACAAGGTCTGCCCTCCCTCGCAGGCGGCCCCCGAGCCCGTGGACCCCCGCTTCAGCAGTGCCGAGATTGAGTGGGTCACCAAGGAAAAAGGGGCTACCGTCCTCTTCGGCCTGCTCATCCGCGTAGAATGAGACCCCCCCGCCCGCCCGCCGTCCGCGGGGACGCCGCAGCTTTTGCCAAAAACCTGTGCTCCCCCCCCCCGGGGGGGGACCGACAGCACATAGACCGGGTGGAAACGGCACGTCCAGTCGATTGGGGGGGGGGGACACAGCTCTTTTACAGCCAGATGGACTCCCTTGGGAGAGAATTTTATTGGGGAGGGGGCTGCCTCTGGGGGTGGGGGCCGTTCGCCTCCTTTTATTTTCTTTTTGCACAGAGACTAGACAAGCTAACCGGGGGGGGGGGGGCGGACTGGGAGTCTGTTAAGAGCATGAAGGGGCGGGTGGGTGGGGAAGGGGGGGGTCTTTAGTTGCCACAAAAGGACTTGGGGAAGGGTCTTTTTGACAACCCCCCGGGGATTTCTACAGACTGACAACGTCCTTTCTCCTTCCCCTCCCCCCCCCACGATTCAGATCACGTTTTCTTCCTTGCACCGAGGCCTCTTTTCTTTGGGAAGGGATCGGGGTGGGGGTCTTTTGGGGCAGAGGGGGGGGTCTTCCTCCTCTTCTTCCACGAGGGAGACCCCCGGCAGGCACTTAGACACGAGTGGAGCTCGGGACGACGGGCTCATCTCCACCCCTTCCCCTTAATCCAGAGTTTGGAGCTCTGGACGACGGGCTCATCTCCACCTCTTCCCCTTAATCCAGAGTTTGGAGCTCTGGACGACGGGCTCATCTCCACCTCCTCCCCTTAATCCAGAGTTCCTCGTCCGGATTCCCAGGCTGGATTTTAAAAAAACGTCTCGGCGTCTTCTTTCAACACGATGCTGCGTTCAAACCCCCTCGGTTTGCTCCTCACCCACCCAGCTTGGTTCATTCTTTTTGGGGGGGGGGGTCTGGCAGTAGGTCAGCAGTGGCCTGCAAGCACTTCCCTTTGTTTTTGCCTTCAGTGGGGGGTCTTTTTTCCTAATTTTGCGTGGATTTTTCACCAGAAGGACACACGTCGGACCGGCCGTGCCCCCCCCCTCCCCATAAAGCAAAGGAAAAAAAAAAGCACAGCTTATTCCAATTTCTTTCGTTGCTCTTATTCTCCCGGTCCGACAAGTGCTCGTCCCCGTTTACCAGGATGGGGGGGGTCCTAGCGGGATACGTGTGCAAAGCCCCCCACGTGCGCACGCACACACCCCCTCCCCTCCATTCTCCTGCCCCCCCTCCCCTCCCTTTATTTATTGATGTGCTGATGGTCAGACAAACAAATGTGAATTTTTTTCTGGGGGGGGGGGAAGGGCACCCGGCGCCCGATCTCATTCCCCTCCGATTTGTATTTTAAATGCTATTTATGCTGCTTCTTCACTTTATTGGTTGGGGAAAAAAAATATGCCTTTTTTTTTTTTTTTTACATCTTGTCGGAAACTTGGGGGGGGGGCTTGTTTCTCTGTATGTTTTTCTTTCCCCCCCCCCTTTTTTTTGGACAAAACTTCAAAAAAAAAATATTCCCATCCTTTCCAAGGGTTTATAAACCACAGTTCAACTGGTTTTGTGTCTGTGTCCTTCGTGACTCTCCCGACACCCGCCCCCCAAGTGGTGTTTTCGAGTCCCCCCCCCCCAATTTCCCCTGTTCTCTTTATTTATTACATTACCAGAAAATTCCCAGCCTGGCTTCCAATAAACTTAGAAATAAAGCAGACCGAGAGAAAAGAATTTCTATTTTAGCATCCAGACAGCAGCCGATTCCGCAAAGGCAGATTCTGAGGTTCTTTGAGAGAAGAGACAGCTGTGCAATTTGTGTGTGTGTGTGTGTCTGTGTTTCATAGGTAGTCCTTGACTTGACAACAGTTCGCTTAGGGACTGTTCAAAGTTACAACGGCGCTCAAAAAAAATTTCAGAGTTAGAATCTCTGGCATCGTCCTCATGACCGTGTGATCGAAATTCAGATGATTGGCAACTGATTCATATTTATAATGGTCACAGCCTCCTAGAGGGGCCATGTGATTCCCTTTTGTGACCTTTGGACAAGCAGAGTCAATATTAACTTAATGACCATGAGAATAGAATAGAATATAGAACAGAACATAAGAATAAAATAGAATAAAATAATAAAATAGAACAGGACAGGACAGAATAATGATAAAAGAATAGAATAGAACAGAATAATGATAGAATAATTAGAATAGAATAGAAATATGAAAGAATGGAAAATATGGAATAGAATAAAATAGGAAAAGAAATATGAAGAGTAGAACAGAATAATAGAATAAGAATAGAATAGAATAATTAGAATAGAAATATGAAAATAGAAAATATGGAATAGAATAGAGCAGCTAGAAGGGACCTTGGAGGTCTTCTAGTCCAGCCCCCTGCTCAAGCAGGAGAACCTATACCATTTTAGACAGACAATAATAAAGTTGGAAGGGACCTTGGCGGTCATCTAGTCCAACCCCCTGCTCAGGCAAGAAACCCTATTCCATTTCAGACAAATGGCTGTCCAGTGACACACCGGCCTCAGGACTCTGTGACATATGCCTGGCTGAGGAATTCTGGGAGTTGAAGTCCACAAGTCATCCAAGGGCCAAGTTTGAAGACCCCCCCCCCGATTTAACCCTTCCCAACACAAAAAGTTAGGGACACACACAGAGACAGAGAGAGAGCCTCCAGCTCAAGAAGGCATCCAGACCACCCCCTGTCCCTCATTCCCAGCTTTGATGGGAAGGGGCTCCAGCATGTGTGCTCCGAAGACCCCCCCCCCTCACTTTGTTCCCCCTCCCCCCCCACTGCTGGACTCTGGGCGCTCTCTGCCCTCGTCCTACCTCGCAAGGGCGTTGTTGGGGCAGGAAAGAAGCAGGGTTGGAGTGGGAGGGGCAAAAGGGGGAGGGGGGAAGCTTCTTCCCGGCCTGGGCATCTGGGGCGCCCCCTAGCTGGGGAGGGGGAGACCTATCAGGCGGGGGAGGAGGGTCCCCCCCACTTTCCCCCCCTTCCCTGCTGCAGAGGACAAGGCAGGAGGAGAGACTGGAGGGGAAGCCACGCCCGTCCCCGCTGTCATTTGCATGTGGGCCGCGCCTCTCTCCGCTGAATATTTGCATATGCGGGCCACGCCCTCCCTTGTTCGCTGCTGCCGGGTTCTCCTCGCGGGGGCGGGGCTGGGCGTGGCCACGGCGACCCGGAAGAGAAAGCGGCGGGGCGGAAGAGCAGGACGAGGAGGGGGCTGTGTGTGGGGCGGGGGTCTTCGCTGCCGCCGCCGCCGCCTTCCGGGGGTCTCCGGGCGCCGCGAGGATTGCGACCGCCGCCATGCCGGCCCTGCTGGAGCGCCCGAAGCTGAGCTCGGCCATGGCCCGCGCCCTGCACCGGCACGTCATGGTGGAGCGCGAGAGGAAGCGGCAGGGTGAGAGGGGGGGGAGGCAGAACACACACACACACACCACAACACACACACAAAACCCGGAGCCCCCCTCCCCCGCCTCCACATTCCCCCTCTGCAGCCCCCCCAATTGAGACCCCCTACTAGGACTTCCAGCGTCCCCAGAGACTCTCCACTTGACCCTTACAGACCCCCCACTTTCAGATCCTCCCCCACTTTCAGCCCCCCAAGTGACCCTTACGGACCCCCCATTTGACCCTTACAGACCCCCCACTTGACCCTTACAGACCCCCCCACTTTCAGATCCTCCCCCACTTTCAGCCCCCCACTTGACCCTTACGGACCCCCCATTTGACCCTTACAGACCCCCCACTTGACCCTTACAGACCCCCCACTTGACCCTTACAGACCCCCCACTTTCAGATGCCCCCCCACTTTCAGCCCCCCACTTGACTCTTACGGACCCCCCACTTGACCCTTACAGACCCCCCACTTTTAGATCCTCCCCCGCTTTCAGCCCCCCCACTTGACCCTTACGGACCCCCCACTTGACCCTTACGGACCCCCCACTTTCAGATCCTACCCTGCTTTCAGCCCCCCACTTGACCCTTACAGATCCCCCACTTGACCCTTAGAGACCCCCCCGTTTCAGATCCTCCCCCGCTTCCAGTGCTCCCACTTGTCCCTTACAGACCCCCCCCACGGCCCTTATAGACCCCCCCACTTGTCCCTTACAGACCCCCATTCCAGATCCTCCCCCAGTTCCAGCACCCCCACTTGACATCCCCCACGTCCAGCCCCCCCACTTCCAGAGCCCCCAAGTAGCTGATCCCCCTTCCTTTCAGATTGCCCCCACATATAGACCCTTGTTTGAGACACCCCCACACTTCTAGGCCTCCCCCCCACACACACCCTTGCAACCCCCCCCCCACTTCCAGCTCACATATTTCTAGACTCTCACTTGAGACCCCCACACATACACACACACACATCCATCCGGACCCCCTCCCTTTCAGATCTCCCCTTTCAGACACACACACAGACGCACACACACACACACACACACACACACACGTACAGCCTATTTCCACATTCCCCCTTCATTCTAGCCCCCCCTTCCAGATCCCCCCACTTGCAGACCCCCCCCATACTTCCTAACCTCCAGACCCCCAGGACCTGCATGCTTCCAGACCCCCCCCCCACTTCAGGCACTTATAGACCCCTCCCCCACTTACAGATCCTTCAGACGCTATCCCCTTCCAGAGCCCCTCCCCATTTCTCCCCCCCCCCCCGTTTCCAGATTCCCCTCAGTTCTAGGCACCCCCCTCCCCCGTGAATGAGGAGGGTCCCCGGGCCTCACTGTCCCCCTCCCCTCAGCCAGGGGCTTCCCCGGGGCCACCTCCCAGCCCGGAACTGGGCCAGGGTCTGCCTTCTGGATGCCAAGCTTGGCTGGAAGACCCTCATCAGGGGGGTCTCGGCCAGTAACTTTGGGGCAGGATGGTGCCCTGTGCCCATGGACCAGGGCCGGGCCATTACGGCCCCTTTAAGCCCTGTGAACTTCAACTCCCAGAATTCCCCAGCCCTTCCTTCCTTCCTTCCTTCCTTCCTTCCTTCCTTCCTTCCTTCCTTCCTTCCTTCCTTCCTTCCTTCCTTCCTTCCTTCTAGCACTGATGATGTTCCCTAGCTGGGTCATGAAATGTCTGCAAGGACACCACAGTTCTCCTCCTACTCGCTCCCTTCCTCCCTCCCTCCCTCCCTCCCTCCTTTCCTTCCTTCCTTCCTCCCTCCCTCCCTCCTTTCCTTCCTTCCTCCCTCCCTCCCTCCCTCCTTTCTTTCCTTCCTTCCTCCCTCCCTCCCTCCCTCCCTCCTTCCTTTCTTCCTCCCTCCCTCCCTCCCTCCCTCCCTCCCTCCTTTCCTTCCTTCTTTCCTTCCTTCCTCCCTCCCTTCCTCCCTTCCTCTGAAATCAAGATATATTACGCCAACCGCATTCCCACCTTCTATTACAAAAGTTACCCGATCAGACAATTAAGCAGCCCGGTGACATTTGTTCTTCTCCTTTACACACTGGCTTCTGGTAAAACCTTGCCGGCTGGGGAATTCTGGGAGTTGAAGTCCACGACTCTTAAAAGATTGAGGAACCCCCCCCCCCGGTCTGTGGGACTCTCATTCGCCCAAGGAAGGAGACCCTCGGAGCGACGTTCCCTCCTGGATATGGGGACATCACCTGGGGGTCTCCCCCAGTCCTTCGGCAGCTGGTGGGGCACAGCTGGCCATACGGGGGCGGGGGGGAGGGCGGTTGTTCATGCCCAGCGATTGGCCCTATTGGATCCTGGGGAATTCTGGGAGTTGGGAGTCCACCCCGTGGTCAAAGGTGGACACTTCTGGTCCTCCCCCCCCCAAAGGGGTCCCAGAGCTCCTGGGAGGGGGTGGGGAGAAAGAGCCCCTGGTCCTGTCCAGATGGGTCAGCCCCTGCCCCTTTGCCAAGGGAGGGGGGCAGGCAGTTGACCCCCCCTCGGTAGCAGCTCCCGCCCTCTGTCCCGCAGAGGAAGAAGAGGTGGACAAGATGATGGAGCAGAAGATGAAGGAGGAGCAGGAACGGCGGAGGAAGAAAGAGATGGAGGAGCGCATGTCGCTGGAGGAGACCAAGGAGCAGGTGGGTTCCCCGGGGATGGGAGGACCTTCAAAAGACCCCTCCCCAGCCTGGGATGCCCCCCCCTTGACCACCCCGCTCTCCCCCCCCCCAGATCCTGAAGCTTCAGGAGAAGCTTCAAGCTTTGCAGGAGGAGAAGCATCAACTCTTCCTCCAGCTCAAGAAGGTCCTGCACGAAGAGGAGAAACGGCGTCGCAAGGAGCAAAGGTGGGTGGGGGTCTCTCCCCTCCCCTCTCTCTCCCCCCCAGTGCCCCCCCCTATTCTGCTCTGGCCAGCAACTCCTGGCATTGTGTCTCCCAGCCGCATCTCCAGCAGACCCCAGGTTGTCTTCTTGAGGACTAGCCCAGCTGGCCTCCAGGGCATTGGTGGAGGTCGGGAGAGACCCCCCCCCCATTTGGTGTGATGGCTTCCGGTGCCTCTTGACCCCCCGCCCCAAACTAGCGCGATCCAGTCGCTAATAAAAGAACATTTGTGGCTGGGGGTCCTTGGTGCTCTCTGAGCTGGGTGGTTTCCTTGCAGACATCTCGTGACCCAACCAGGGAATGTCATCAGTGCTAGAAGGAAGGAAGAAGGAAGGAAGGAAGGAAGGAAGGAAGGAAGGAAGGAAGGAAGGAAGGAAGGAAGGAAGGAAGGAAGGAAGGACAGACTGGGGGGTCCTTGGTGCTCTCTGAGCTGGGTGGTTTCCTTGCAGACGTCTCGTGACCCAACCAGGGAACGTCATCAGTGCTGGAAGGAAGGAAGGAAGGAAGGAAGGAAGGAAGGAAGGAAGGAAGGAAGGAAGGAAGGAAGGAAGGAAGGAAGGAAGGAAGGAAGGAAGAAAGACTGTGGGGTCCCTGCTGGTCTCTGAGCTGGGTGGTTTCCTTGCAGACGTCTCATGACCCAACCAGGGAATGTCATCAGTGCTGGAAGGAAGGAAGGAAGGAAGGAAGGAAGGAAGGAAGGAAGGAAGGAAGGAAGGAAGGAAGGAAGGAAGGACTGCGGGGTCCTTGGTGCTCTCTGAGCTGGGTGCTTTCCTTGCAGATGTTTCATGACCCAACTAGGGAACATCATCAGTGCTAGAAGGGAGGAGGAGGAGGAGAAACAAGCTCTTTATGCTGGTTTGTTTCTTGGAGACGTTTCATGACCCAACTAGGGAACATCATCAGGGCTACAAGCGATTGCAGGGAGGAGGAGGAGGAAGACTGTGGGGTCCTTGGTGCTCTCTGAGTTGGGGGGGGTCTCCTTGCAGACGTCTCATAACCCAACTAGGGAACGTCATCCGTGCTGAGAGGGGGTTGAGGCCAGAGGGTCTTCCTCTCTCCTCGGGGTCAGGGACTCGTGATGTGTTTTCAACCAAGTGAAGAGTGGCTCGCTGCCAGCCACTAAGCGGGGGGCTCCATGCTGCTTTGGGGGGCACTGACCGCTTTCCCTTCCTCTCTCTTCCCCCCCCCCCCCCAGTGATATGACCACCTTGGCGGCAGCTGCCTATCAGCAGGGGATGGCTGTGCACGCTGGGACCCACATCCTCAACATGCAAGGTGGGTGGCGGTGGCGGTGGGTCCGGCCTCCGTCAACGGGGTGGGTGGGGGGCTGAGATCCAGGCAGGGGGGGGGTCTGCAGCACCAGAGAAGCAAATGCACTGGGGGTGGTGCTGGGGGGGGGCTGGAGAAGCACCCCCAAAAACCTTCTTTACAACGGAGTCCCAAATCTCCGTCGCTGCACGAGAAACGGACGTTGTGAATTTCTGCCCCGTTTCGCCACCTTCCTGGCCACCGCCGTCGTTAAGCGGATCGCTGCAGTTTGTAACGTTAGCCACCCGGTCGTTAAACAAATCCAGCTTCCCCCCACCAATTGACTTTGCTTGCCGGCAGGTCGCAAAAGGGGATCGCGTCTCACACACACACACACACGCACGCACACACACACGGGATGCTGTGACCGTCATAAGTGCGAGTCGCTTGCCGAGCGTCTGAATGTTTTGACGGTAGGGGATGCTGCGACGGTCGCAAGGGCGAAACAGATGAGATCTCCCCTTTTTTTCCCCACGGCTGCTCTGATTTCGAACGGACACTAAATGAACGCTTGGCAAGTTGGAGACGCCCCCCCCGAACAGCTAGTCCTCAACATAACGACCGCAATCGAGGCCCCCCCCAGACTTCTGTCGTTAAGTGAGACATTAGTTGAATTTTGCCCCGTTTTTACCACCTTTCTCTCCACGGACGTTAAGCGAAGGCCGCAAAAAAAAGGGGGGGATCGCGTGACACACAAACACCCCCCCCCATGGACGCTACGTCCGTCATAAACGTGAGTCAATGGCCAAGCCTCTGGATTTTGGATCACGTGACCCGGGGGGGGAGAATGCAGCGACGGTCGTTAAGTGTGAAAAACAATCCTAAGTCACTTTTTCAGGTGCCACTATAACGTCAAACGGTCACATTTTTACATTTCTCGTATCTTCAAAAAAAGAGAGAGAAAACGGGGAAAAACATTAATTTAATATAAACCCTCCCAACATGTTTAGATATTTCTCAGGTCAAAAAAAAAACAAAAACCCCAAACACGAAAGGAAAAAAAGAAAGAAAGCGTACTATATTATTATTATTTTAGGCCAGTGGTTCTCCACCTGTGGGTCGGGACCCCATTTGGGGTCGAACGACCATTTCAAGGGGGTCGCCAAACAACGCAGTCCGCCATTTTTTTCCCCCTTTTCCTTAGCTGTGCTCCTCCCTTTTATTCTATTGGCTTTGGAAAGCCAATAGAATAGACTCTCTTGAATAGAGTCTAATTCTATTGGCTTTCAAAAGCCAATAGGAGTTGTCCAGGCTGTCTCTGCCCTGCTGAGCCCGCCCAAAGTCCCATTCTGCAAACGGTGCTGCACCAGTTGAGTAGTCCTCGACTTATGACCGGTGGAGTAGTCCTCGACTTACGACCGGTTGGGGGGGTCGCGGCATTAAAAAGGTTGAGAACCACTGTTCTAGCATAAGAAGAAGAGCCCAGCCAATAAATTTAATAAATTTACCATCTCTGTGCCTTCTCCGCAGGCAGTCCGAGTGGGCACAACCGGGCGGCCACCCTCATCCCAGCTGACCGGGCCAAGCAAATGTTCGGACCGCCGGTGATCACGGTAAAGACCCCAACAGGGGTGAACAAACGGAGGGGAGCCTGTTTTTACTCAAAATCGGGGGGTCGGTTTGGATCCCAGCCAGCCTTGTCTTACCTGGTGTGTGTGTATGCGTGTGTGTGTGTATGTGTGCGTGTGAATTCGGAATAGCAGAGCTAACCCTAATCTTATAGATCATCTAATCCAACCCTTTGCTCAGTTTACCATTTCGGACAAACGGCCGTCCAGCCTCTTCTTGAAAACTTCCAGTGTTGGAGCATTCACTGCTTCTGGTGGCCAGTAGTTCCACTGGTTAATTATTCTGTCAGGAAGTTTCTCCTTAGTTCTAGGTTGCTTCTCTCCATGATTAGTTTAATAATAATAATAAAGTTGGAAGGGACCTTGGAGGTCATCTAGTCCAACCCCCTGCTCAGGCAGGAAACCCTATCCCATTTCGGACAAATGGCTGTCCAGTCTCTTCTTAAAAACTCCCAGTGTTGGAGCATTCACCGCTTCTGGAGGCAGGTTGTTCCACTGGTTAATTGTTCTCACTGTCAGGAAGTTTCTCCTTAGTTCTAGGTTGCTTCTCTCCTTGATGAGTTTCCATCCGTTGCTTCTTGTCCTGCCTTCAGGCGCTTTGGAGAATAGCTTGACTGCCTCTTCTTTGGGGCAGCCCCTGAGATACTGGAACACTGCTATCCTGTCCCCCCTCGTCCTTCTGTTCATTAAACTAGACATCCCCAATTCCAGCAGCCTTTTCTTATGTTTTAGCCTCCAGTCCCCTAATCATCTTTGTTGCTCTTCTCTGCACTCTTTCTAGAGTCTCAACATCTTTTTTACATCGTGGTGACCAAAACTGGATGCAGTATTTCAAGTGTGGCCTTACCAAGGCCTTGTAAAGTGGTATTAACCCTTCACGTGATCTTGATTCAATCCCTCTGTTTATCCAGCCAAGGATTGTGTTAGCTTTTTTTTGGCTGCTGCTGCACGACCGGCCACCTCCTGTTTAAGGGATCGTCCACCAGGACTCCGAAGTCCATCTCACTGTTACTACTATTAAACCAGGTTTCACCTAATCAGTACGTGCACTTTGGGTTCTTCCTGCCTAAGTGTCAGACTTTAACTCATCTCTGCGTTTGAATTTCATTCCGTTAGAAAAGTAAATGTTGCGGCACGAAATGAAAATTTCACTCGCTGGTTACGGTTTGTGTGGAGATACTGTGGGTACCCCATCTGGATTTGCACCCAGTGCCCACTGCAGAACCCTTTGGTGCCCTCGCAGACGTCTGTGACCGGTTCGCACGTCGCGCTAAACCTGGTTTGATTCGTTGCAGCTGTTTGAACAAGCCACGATAAGCCAGGCTCAGCTGAGGCCACCAAGTGTTGTTTACAAACCCCGAGCAATTGAGTTCACGCAGCACACGAAACTCAGTTACAAGCCGGTTTATCAAAATTTGTGATCACGGCTAGCTGGGGAATTCTGGGTTTTGAAGTTCCCCGAGTCTTGGATGTGTAGTCCTCGGCCTCGCGACGGCAATTGAGGCCAGAATTTATGTGGCTAAGTGAAACATTTGTTTCGGTGAGTTTGACCCTCTGCTAGGACTTCGGTTAAGCGAATCGCCGGCGTCGTTAAATGAGTAACAGTGTTGTTAAGTGAATCTGGCTTCCCCTCCCCCCATTGCTTGTCAGAAGGTTGCAAACGGGAGAATCGCACAATCCCTGGACATGGCGACCGTCGTAAGTGTGAGTCGGTTGCCCAAGGCCTGAATTTGGATCACGTGACCCCCAGGGTTGCTGCAACGGTCGTTAAGCGTGAAAAATGGTCCTAAGTCTCTTTTTTTTTCAGTGCCAGACAGTCACTAAATGAACCGTTGTAAGTTTGTGCAACTTTGAGCAGGGAAAATTCCAGCTTTCGGGACTGGACCCGAGGCTGCTTCTGATCCCCACTTTTTTTGGGCGGGGGGTCTCTTCTCCCCGACAGACACGGCACTTTGCGACCCAGCCAGCTTTCCCGGCCGGCACCCCGGAACACGGGCAGTACCAGGGCAGCCAAGCCGGGCACAGCCCCTACGCCGTGGGGCAGGGCCAGCACACGGTGCCCGTCAGCTACGCCAGCAGTCAGTCCATCCGAGGTGAGCAGGAAGAGAGGACGGAGGGGGTGGCTGGCTCCTGCGACACCTGTGGGGTAGAACAGGCCAGGATTAAACCAACATCCCATCTCCTCCTCTTCTTCCTCCCCCTCCCCCCCTCCCAGGACCCTCGGCTTTCTCCACGATGCAGTACTTGCCCCAGCAGCAACCTGGTTACGCCATCCACGGTCACTTCCCCGCCGCCCAGGCAGGTGAGTTCCAGGATCGGGAGAGGGTCCGTGAGGTCATCCATCCCATCCCCACCGACTCGGAGCGGGCGGGCGGCCAGCCAAGGAATCGTTGCTCGTCTCCCCTTTTTTTGAGGATGATTTGCGCCCTTTTTTTGCCCCTGCTTAAGGATTCATCCCGCCCAGCACCACCATCCCTCTCCAGAAGCAGCTGGAACACGCGAACCAGCAGTCCGGGTTTTCCGATTCGGTGAGTTCGGATCCTGAGCGTTTCCTGGCGTGGCAGGATGTGGCACAGGCGTTTTTCAGAGGGGCGGGCTGTTAAAGCTGGCAGGTTGGTCTAGCGGTTGAGAGACCAGACTAGGAACCAGGAGGCCCTGGGTTCTAGTCCCACCTTAGGCATGAAAGCCAGCTGGATGAGTTTGGGCCAATCATCAGGAGGCTGTGAGTTCTAGTCCTCATTTAGGCATGAAAGCCAGTCGGTGACTTTGGGCCAATCATCAGGAGGCTGTGAGTTCTAGTCCCGCCTTAGGCACGAAAGCCAGCTGGGTGAATTTGGGCCCATCACCAGGAGGCTGTGAGTTCTAGTCCCGCCTTAGCCATAAAATCTGGCTGGGTGACTTTGGGCCAATCACCAGGAGCTGTGATTTCTAGTTCCACCTTAGGTATGAAACCTGGCTGGGTGATTTTAGGTCAATTACCAGGAGCTGTGAGTTGTAGTTCCACCTTAGGTATGAAAGCCCCCTGGATGACTTTGGGGCAATCACCAGGGGCTGTCATTTCTAGTTCCACTGTAGGTATAAAACCCGGTTGGGTAATTTTAGGTCAATTACCAGGAGCTGTGAGTTGTAGTTCCACCTTAGGCATGAAAGCCCCCTGGATGACTTTGGACCAATCATCAGGAGCTGTGAGTTCTAGTTCCACCTTAGGTATGAAACCTGGCTGGGTGATTTTAGGTCAATTACCAGGAGCTGTGAGTTGTAGTTCCACCTTAGGTATGAAACCTGGCTGGGTGATTTTAGGTCAATCACCAGGAGCTGTGAGTTGTAGTTCCACCTTAGGTATGAAAGCCCCCTGGATGACTTTGGGGCAATCACCAGGGGCTGTGATTTCTAGTTCCACTGTAGGTATAAAACCCGGTTGGGTAATTTTAGGTCAGTTACCAGGAGCTGTGAGTTGTAGTTCCACCTTAGGCATGAAAGCCCCCTGGGTAATTTTAGGCCAATCACCAGGAGCTGTGAATTCTAGTTCCACTGGGTGACTTTGGGCCAATCGCCGGCAGACGGTGACCGGTCCTTATTGAGCAACTCCACGCAGGACCTCATGTGGGAGGATCCGAAGCCCTGTTTTCCTGTTAAATCCGGAAGGCAGAAAGGCATCTATGGAATAAAAATATTTCGGGGGCCACCTGAGGGCATCTAGACGGGCTGAGTGCCCCCCCCCCGCCTCTGCCCTCCAGCGGAGGGGGTCCATTTCAGAGAAGGTGGGGGGCTGATCCTTTGTGCCTCCCCCCCCCTTTTGTCTTTCAGTCCACCCTTCGTCCGATGCACCCCCAGGCCCTCCACCCCAACCAGGGTCTCCTCCAGGCCTCTCAGCTCCCGGTCCAAATGCAGACCACCGCCAAGGTAAGGCCGGGATTGGCAGAGCTTGCCCCCAAATCTGTGTGTGTGTGTGTGTGTCTGTGTGTGTGTGTGTGTGTGTACGCACACCACAATTGCAGTTCAGTTTTGCTGCTTTCCTCCAGCGAGTCGAGTCACTGATTCCAGCCCTTTCCTTTCTCCGTTCTGCTCCGAACTGCTAGCTTTTATGGGCGCTTTTATTCTTTTTAGTTATTTATTATCTTTAGTTATTTATTACATTGGTCTGCCCCCCCCTCCCTCCCTCCCTCCCCGTGAGGGCTGGCAAGATAATCCAGCAAGCAGAGATGTAGAAACAGGCGATAAATGATTAAAAAACGGATGACAAATGCCGAAGGGAAACTGTTCAATCATCTTTCTTTCTTTCTCTTTCTCTTTCTCGCTTTCTTTTTCTTTCTTTCTCTTTTTCTTGCTTTCTTTCTTTTTCTTTCTTTCTCTTTCTTTTTCTTGCTTTCTTTCTCTTTCTTGCTTTCTTTCTTTCTCTTTCTTGCTTTCTTTCTTTCTCTTTTTCTTTTTCTTTCTTTCTTTTTCTTTCTTTCTCTTTCTTGCTTTCTATCTTTCTCTTTCTTTCTCTTTTTCTTTCTTTCTTTTTCTTGCTTTCTTTTTCTTTTTTTCTCTTTCTTTCTTTCTCTTTCTTTTTCTTGCTTTCTTTCTTTTTCTTGCTTTCTTTCTTTCTTTTTCTTGCTTTCTTTCTCTTTCTTGCTTTCTTTCTTTCTCTTTCTTGCTTTCTTTTTTTCTCTTTCTTTCTTTCTTTCTCTTTCTTTCTTTCTTTCTTTCTTTCTTTCTTTCTTTCTTTCTTTCTTTCATCTATCTATCGCGCTGCAGCCCACTTTGGCCTACACTCACCCGGCCCGGCCTGCCTCTCCGGGGACCTTCCCACAGCAGCCACATACGGTAGGTTTTGCTCTGACCGACAGTGGGGGGGGGGCGGCGAGGGAATTAAAGCAAAGGCCGCTGTGGGACTAGAATTCCCGGTGCCTGGTGACTTCTCCAAAGTCACCCAGCTGGCTTTCATACCTAAGGCGGGACTAGAACTGACCGTCTCCTGGCAACTGGCCCAAACTCACCTAGCTGGCTTTCATGCCTAAAGCGGGACTAGAACTCATGGTCTCCTGCTGACTTATCCAAAGTCACCCAGTTGGTTTTCATAAGGCGGAACTAGAACTCACCATCTCCTGGCGATTGGCCCAAACTTACCCAACTGCTTTCATGCCCAGGGTAGGACTAGAACTCACCGTCTCCTAGCGATTGCTTAAAGTCACCCAGCCGGCTTTTATGTCTTAAGGCGGGACTAGAACTCACCATCTCCTGGTTTCACGCCGAGGATGGGACTAGAACTCACCGTTGCCTAGTTATTGGCCGAGGTCACCCAGACAGCTTTCATGCCTAAATGAGGACTAGAACTCACCGTCTCCTGGTCATTGGCCCAAAGTCGTCCCAACTGGCTTTCACGCCCAAGGCAGGACTAGAACTCACCGCCCCCTAGTTTCTGGACCACCCCTTAACAGTTACATCATCCGCTGATAACGTTTTGTGTTTTTAAACCTCTTTTTTTCTCTCAGTCTGGCTTCCAAGCTTCACCCCAGGCCGCACCTCGGCACCCTTTTATACAGCACCCGCAAGGTCAGCGTTTCTACCACAAGTGAGCCCCGACAGACACACACACAGAAACACACACACATACACACACCGGCTGCTTCAGCGTCCTACCCCGCCCGCGTGCCCGGCCTGAATTTGAAAAGTCTCCCTCGGAACGAGTGTCTGCCCGGGAATCCTTGTCTGCCTTCCTCTCCAGAACTGTCATGCATTTTGCCAAATTGCAACCGTGGCGTTCTCCAAATACACTTGTGCGGCTTTCGTTTCACGCAGGACGAGCCTGGTGTGGTTTCTTCCAGCCTCCCGTCGCCCCGTGGAGCATTGGGGTGGGGAGGACGCGAGTGCAAATCACGCTGCAGCGAAGAAAGGGAAACCGGGTGTCTTTGCACACAATGTAGGGGTCTTCAAACTTGGCCCTTTGATGGCTTGTGGACTTCAACTCCCAGAATTCCTCAGCCAGGAATTCTGGGAGTTGAAGTCCATAAAAGGGTCCTAGTTCCCTCACGCTGACTGAGGAATTCTGGGATATGAAGTCCACAAGTCATAAAAGGGTCCTAGTTCCCTCACGCTGGCCAAGGAATTCTGGGAATTGAAGTCCACAGGTCATCAAAGGGTCCTAGTTCCCTCATGCTGGCTGAGGAATTCTGGGAGTTGAAGTCCATAAAAGGGCCCCAGTTCCCTCACGCTGGCTGAGGAATTCTGGGAGTTGAAGTCCATAAAAGGGCCCCAGTTCCCTCACGCTGGCTGAGGAATTCTGGGAGTTGAAGTCCATAAAAGGGCCCTAGTTCCCTCACGCTGGCTGAGGAATTCTGGGAGTTGAAGTCCACACATCTTTAAGGCTGGGAAACACTGAGGTGGCTTCACAATCCTGTGCCACTTACACAACAGGCTGCAATTTAAATCATTGCAACTGATCAAATCATAGTTTCCCCAAGATCTTCCAGGATAATCCAGGTTTTGTTTGTTCGGAAGCCATCCAAAGCGGAGCTAAACCTGCATCTGGGTGGTTCCACAGATGGACAATTTAACCATCTTCTGCATCCTTTTAGCTTACGTGTGGACAATCTATGGGTCAAAAAAGATCTCTGGACTTCAACTCTCAGAATTCCTGAGCCAGCCAGGCTGGCTCAGGAATTCTGGGAGTTGAAGTCCACCGGGTGTAAAATGGGCTCATGGGTGCCCATCCTGCTTTAGCTGAGGAAGATGTTACCTGTTGGACAGGTGGGTCTTCCTTAAGATGGTGAAATACAGAGTCTCCCTAGGACGAAGCCAACGGTTCTTAGATGTTGGCCACCAACGGAGATCCTTGACCACTAGGGAATACTGCCCCTGTTGGTTGACCTCTGATGGCAACCAGGCCACCATATTCCATATCCATGATGGGTTTTGGGTGGTCTTCCAAGGCCTGTCCATTTGGAAAGACGGCAAAGGGGCGGAGGTGGTAAGCTCCGGATAGGAAGCCATCATACTCCACATATCCATTTAGTGACCAAGGTCACAATGGCGCTGAGGAAAGCAACTTGTGATCCTTTTTCACATAACTGCGGCAACATCCCCGGAGCCGTGATCAAAACTTGGACGCTTGGCAACCGAGTCACATTTAATGAGTCTGGAACAAGAAAGATTTTAAACCTCTGTAGCCGTGTTTCTTAAAATACAGCCTCTCAACGTTTGTCTGCAACATCAAAATCATTTGCCATGCGTTGAATATATTTGCAAAGCTATATAAAGCAGTGTCTCTTTTTTATATTTTATGGGTTGAAAAATCACGTAGGGTTCTTGCGTGAAAAATATTCATGTTAATATCTAGTTATTTTTCCGTTAATTCGTTCAGCAGTGGTTCCTTTCTGGGGACGAATGCATTTTGAAAATTAAAAGGGTGCATCTCGATAAAGACAATGCATATAAAACAAAAGCTCCTTGGGGGGGTTTCTCGATTTTAAAAGTTTTAAAAGCAGGAAAGAGTCGTTAAGGATAAAAGGTTTTTAAGGAACACTTAGCCCAATTTCAGGGGGTTTTTTTGAAAACACTCGTCTCCTTTCTCAAATCTGAGCAGGGGGCTGGACTAGATGACCTCCAAGGTCCCTTCCAACTTTATTATTGTTATTACTATTAAACCTAACCATCCTCATCTCTTTCCGTGTCTTTTTAGTCGTGTGTGTACTAAGCGTTAAGACACCCAAAGATAGTATTTATAATACTTAGGTCACGCGATCCCCTTTTGTGACTTCCTGGTAAGCGAAATCAACGGGGAAATCAGGATTCGAACTCGGGATCCGTCGAATGAACTACGGCAAGTCGTTAAAAAAAAGGGGGCAAAATAACAGCTGTCCGTGCTTAGTGACGGACGCTCTGGGCTCCGTTGGGTTTGTAAAAATTACTGGCTTCCCATCTTTCTGTAGGGTGACTGGCCGGCTTACAGTTACATACATTGTCGTCGTAAATCAGGGACTCCCCGTATTTCCTCCTCTCACCCCCACCCTCCCAGGCCAGGCTCCTGCAAGGGTGTTTTCGCCTCTTCGGCCGAGCCGGCCCTTTTTGCAAAGGACAGTGCTGGCCAAAGACATCGGCAATCCACCCCCCCCAAAAGGAGGCACGTTGATGCGCTGACGGACGCGGCCAACCGCACCCCACCTTCTCTCTGTTGCTGCACCCCACATCCCTTCCCCTTGGGTCTCTGGGCAGAGCCCTCTCCCCTGGCCAGGGCAAGGCTGTCCCCCCCCCCCCCCGGCTGCCCCCTTGCAAGGGATGGGAGGGGGGAGAGAGGAGGAGGAGAGGGAAAGGGAGAGGGAGGGACAGTGGGAAGGAGGGAGAGGGGCAGGGAGAGGAAAGGGAAAGAGTGAGAGGGAAAGAGGCAGAGGAGAGGAAGGGGAAAAGGGAGGAAGAGGGGAGGGAGGGAAAGGGGGAGGGGAAAGTGAGGGAGAGGGAAGGAGGGAGGGGAAAGGGGAGGGAAAGGGAGAGGGAAGGAGGAAGGAGGAAGGGGAAAGGGAGGGAGAGTGGGATCGAGGGAGGAGGGAAAGGGAGGGAGAGGGGAGGTGAAAGGGAGAGGGAAGGAGGGGAAAAGGGAGAGGAAGAGGGAAGGGGAGGGAGGGAGGAAGAGGGAACGAGGGAGGGAGAAAGGGAAGGAGAGGAAGGGAGGGAGGGAGGGTGGGATCGAGGGAGGAGGGAAAGGGAGGGAGAGGGGAGGGGAAAGGGAGGGAGAGGGAAGGAGGGGGAGAGGGAGAGGGGAGGGAGGGAAAGGGACAGAGTGGGAACGAGGGAGGGAGAGGGGAAAGGGGGGAGGGACAGAGAGTGGGATCGAGAGAGAGGGAAAGAGGGAGGGGAAGGGGAGGGAGGGGAAAGGAGGGAGAGGGGGAGGGAAGGAGGGAGAGGAGAGGGAGGGGGAAAGGGAGGGAAAGGGAGAGGGAAGGAGGAAGGGGAAAGGGAGGGAGGGAGGGTGGGATCGAGGGAGGAGGGAAAGGGAGGGAGAGGGGAGGGGAAAGGGAGGGAGAGGGAAGGAGGGGGAGAGGGAGAGGGGAGGGAGGGAAAGGGACAGAGTGGGAACGAGGGAGGGAGAGGGGAAAGGGGGGAGGGACAGAGAGTGGGATCGAGAGAGAGGGAAAGAGGGAGGGGAAGGGGAGGGAGGGGAAAGGAGGGAGAGGGGGAGGGAAGGAGGGAGAGGAGAGGGAGGGGAAAAGGGAGGGAAAGGGAGAGGGAAGGAGGAAGGGGAAAGGGAGGGAGGGAGGGTGGGATCGAGGGAGGAGGGAAAGAGAGGGAGAGAGGGGAGGGGAAAAGGGAGAGGAAGAGGGAAGGGGAGGGAGGGAAAGAGAGGGACAGAGTGGGAACGGGGGAGAGGGAAAGGGAGAGAGAGAGGGAGAGGAAAGGGGGGAGGGACAGAGAGTGGGATCGAGGGAGGGAGAGGGAAAGAGGGAGGGAGAGGGGGAGGGAAGGGGAGGGAAAGAGGAAAAGGGAGGGACAATGGGAACGAGGGAAAGGGAGAGGGAGGGAGGAAGAGGGAAGGAGAGAGGGAGGGGAAGGGGAAAGGGAGGGAGGGAAAGAGGGAAGGGGAAAGGGAGGGGGGAGAGAGGGAAAGGGAGGAGGGAGGGAGAGGGAGGGAGAGGAAGAGGGAGGGACCCCGAAAGCCCCCATCGCACAATGAAGACACAGCCAGAGCCAGGCGTTCATATTAAACTTGTTTTTATTGAGGTTGATTAACAAATGGGTTGGATTAACAGGGCGGGGGGGGGGGAAAGGGGAGGGGGGGCGCCACAGCTTGACCTGTGAACAGCAGAGGAGAGTAAATATGAACCGAGGAGACCATTCGGGGTGCTAGTTGGTTACCCGGCCTGCACCCCCCCCCCAAGATTCCCTAACCTTAAAACAGCTCTTGGGTGGCGACAGTTACCCAGCATATGGGGGGGGGGGCCTGCTCAGGGCCGAAGAGATGCCGGCGATTTCTAACTCCCAAGAACGAGGAGGGGGCTCATAGGCAGCTACAAGCACTGGGGAGGGGGGGGAGAGGGGGAGGAAGGAGGGGAAGGGGGGGGGCGAGGAAAGGAAATCCAACATGATTGACAGGGAGCAGAGTAACCCCGCCCCTACGCCGCAGAGGGCAGTTCCCCATCGTCCCAGGCCTGGCGGGGGTCTTCTTGTCCCCCCCCCCACCGTTGCAGATAAAGAGGGGGGAGGGCTCCAGTGAGGAAGAGGAGGAAGAGGGTTTAAGCAGAGCTCAGCAACCAGAGTGGGGATCTCCCCCCCCCCCCAAAAAACAACGCACTTTGTTGGGAAATGACCCAAACCTGCTGCAATGCAACCATCCAGCAGACAGGTGATGGGGGGGGAATAAAAAAAAAATCAAACGGCCCCCCCACCCACCCTTTCAACAGAAAGGCTCATGGGGGGGAGAGGAAAGAGCGCAGCCAGGCCGACAAGCCTCCCTCCCCGGCGTCTTGCTTCGGGGTGGGTGGGGGGAGAAAAGGGGATGGCTTCGCAGCCCCCTCCCCTCTCAAAAACTGCCCTCTCCCGAAAAGAGGATGAAAAACAACGGGGGGGGGGTCAGAAAAAAAGGTTAAAACGAAAGAATCTCTCCCGGTGGTTTTCTTCTCCTGCCCCCCCCCCCTTCTCCCTTTCCAGCGGTTTAAATATTTTTTTTTCCTCTTTTTTTTTTTTAAGTGCAAATTTTCCCGAACTTCTCTTGGCCAGAAACAACAACAAAGAAAAAATCCACAAAAAATAAGCCTCAGCTGTAGTGTGACAAGCACCCGAGAGAGGAAGAGGAAGAAAGGGGAGGGGGGGAAAGCAGGGCAGAGGAAGGGGGTCTTGTGGGTGGGGGGGGGTCAAAACAAGGGAGAGAAAAAAAAAAACCCCGATTATGTCGACATCCAGCTCTTGTTGGGAGGGGTGTGGGGGGAGGACGTATTTATTTTTATTTATTCGTATGCCTCGTTTTTTGCTCTCTCTCTCTCTCTCTCTCTTTTTTTTTTGTAAAAAGACCACAAAATAAAAAGCTTGGTTTTCTTTGTTTTAATTCAAAAGGGGGAATGGGGGGGGGACGGGGACAGGGAGGATCAGAAAGGGAGGGGAGGGGCCTTCGTTCGTTTCGATGGAAGAGAAAGAGGAAGAGGAGGAGAAGAGGAAGAAGAAGAAGAGAGGAGGGAAGAAGGAAGGAAGGGAAAAAAAAAAAACCAAGATTTTGGGTGGTTCGGAGCCCAATCTGACAAGTCTGCGGGTTGCGATCCTCTCCGATTCGCGACAAGGTTGGTGGTTGCGGCTGCGGCAGTTGCCTGTGGGGGGGGGGGAAAGGGGGAGGTGATGGGGGGAGTTAAAGAGCCCCCCCAGGGAAAAAGAACCGCCTCTCCCCCCCACGCTGCTCCCCCCCCACCCTCACCTGGACTCACCTGTGGTTCCTTTATTTAGCCATGGCTTTGATAGCGACAGCAGCTTCCTCGGTCATTGCAGACAGAACAGTGATCTGGGGGGGGCAGGGGGGGAGGAAGAGAGCAGGTCAGGAGGAGGAAAACTTGGGGGGGTCCCCCCCAAATTGCTGCATCTTCCCTCCCCCCCCCCAAAAAAGCAAGAAGTCTTTCAGTGCTGGATCTGCTATGCTCGAATTTCTCAGCTTGGGAAATATTTGGAGGGGGAGAGAAAAGACTTCAACTCCCAGAATTCCCTGCTGCATCTTCCCCACACCCCCGGGGAGGCTGGCTAGGGAATTCTGGAAGTCCTCCCGCCCCCCATCTTCCAAGGTGGAGGAAACATCACCTTTGAAAACTTGCCGGATGGCCGTTTTCCCGCATCCCTGGTCCTTCCCCCCCCCCCTTGGTACAGGTAGCCCCTGGGTTTACGGCCACAACTGAGCCTGGGCTTTCTGCCGTTAAGTGAGACGTTGAACCAAGTTGATTTTGGGTCCCGTTTTCT
The DNA here is from genome assembly GCF_016545835.1 of Crotalus tigris. Taxonomy (NCBI): domain Eukaryota; kingdom Metazoa; phylum Chordata; class Lepidosauria; order Squamata; family Viperidae; genus Crotalus; species Crotalus tigris. Next base: position 768,986 of record NW_024096569.1, read on the forward strand.
GGACGCAGTGGTTAAGAGAAGCACCACAGCTGATAAGTCAGTAACCGGGATGTTAGTTATAAGGATTTATATCTCTATGTCTAGAGATAGATAGATAGATAGATAGATAGATAGATAGATAGATAGATAGATAGATAGATAGATAGATAGATAGATAGATAGATAGATAGACACAGACAGACATGGACAGATGATAGATAAATGATAGATAATACAGACATGGATAGATAGATAGATAGATAGATAGATAGATAGATAGATAGATAGATAGATAGATAGATAGATATAGATAGACACAGCAATTAACTACAGGGGGGAGAGAGATTTAGATACATAGATACACAGATAGATACAGATAGATAGATGATAGACACAGACAGATATGGATAGATGGATGGATGGATGGATAGATGGATGGATGGATAGATAGATAGATAGATAGATAGATAGATAGATAGATAGATAGATAGATAGATAGATAGATAGATAGATAGATAGATAGATAGATAGATAGATAGATATAGATATATATAGACACAGCAATTAACTACAGGGGGAGGGAGCTGAATAGACCAGTAACATGGTCATTAGCCAAACGCTTGGAGTCACAAAGACTATAAGAACGTGATTCTCAATCCTGACTAGAACTCTGTCGATGTCAGCAGACGCTGACAAAAGCGAAGTTTTTAAATACATTTTTAGTCTCAGTGATCTGTGTTTTAGTTTTTGAATATGAACGTACCCGAGTCTCGTATCTTCAAAACCATTTTAGATAAGACATAAATATATACACACACACACACACACACACACATTTCATTCTGATGCTTTAGCTAAGCACGTGTATCCGCCACTGCCCAGGCTCTGCGCCCAGTGAATGGGCCAAGCCCGATAGGCCCGGGGCTCCTCCTCACCAGTATTTCTTCTCCGCTGTCGTATTTCTGTTCGATCTCCTTGCCCAGGTCTCCCTCAGGGAGACGCAGATCCTCCCGGACATCCCCGCTGTCCTGGAGCAGAGACAGGTAGCCATCCTGGATGCCAATGAGCTGCGACACAAGAGCGGAACGAAGGAGAAACAACTCGACCGTGAGGACAAGTCACCAGTGGAACAGCTCGCCACATCCCATCCACCCCCAAACCCCCTGGGCCTACCTACCTGGAAGTCATTTCTCTTGATGTTGGGCACGTCCATGTTGTGAGTTGAGGGGCAGATATCTTCGTATTTTTTCCCAGTGAAGATGTCTATGCCGACGAGATGCACCTAGGATCCCAGCAGAGGGAGAGAACGGCCTCAGCACATTGCCAGAGGGGAGAGGGGGGGTCCACGTGGACACGGTCCATATGGGGGGGGAAGGAAGGAGGAAGAAGAAAAGGACTGTGGGGTCCTTGGTGCTCTCTGAGCTTGCAGACGTCTCTTGACCCAACTAGGGAACGTCATCAGTGCTAGAAGGGAGGGGGTTTGTGGAGAGGAGGAGGAGGAGAAACTGTGGTTTCCTTGCAGATGTTTCATGACCCAACCAGGGAACATCACCAGTGAAGGAAGGAGGAAGGAAGGAAGGGAGGGAGGGAGGGAGGGAGGGAGGGAGGGAAGGAAGGAAGGAAGGAAGGAAGAAGAAGGAAGGAAGGAAGGAAGAAGGAAGGACGGACGGACTGTGGTCTCCTTGCAGGCATTTCATGACCCAACTAGGGAACATCATCAGTGCTAGAAGGAAGAAGGGAAGGAAGGAAGGAAGGAGGGAGGAGGGAGGGAGGGAGGGAGGGAGGGAGGGAGGGAGGGAGGGAGAAGAACTGTGGTCTCCTTGCAGATGTTTCATGACCCAACTAGGGAACACCATCAGTGCTAGAAGGAAGGAAGGAAGGAAGGAAGGAAGGAAGGAAGGAAGGAAGGAAGGAAGGAAGGAAGGAAGGATGGAAGGAAGGAAGGAAGGAAAGAGGAGAACTGTGGTCTCCTTGCAGACGTTTCATGACCCAACTAGGGAATATCATCAATGCAGGAAGGAAGAAAGGAAAGAAGGAAGGAAGGGAGAGAGGGAGGGAGGAGAACTGTGGTCTCCTTGCAGATGTTTCATGACCCAACCAGTGAACATCATGAGTAAAAAAAAAAGGGGAGGGGGTTCGCAGAGAGGAGGAGGGGGAGAAGGACTCTCTGAACTTGATGGGTTTTCTGCAGACGTCTCTTGACCCAACTAGGCAACGTCCTCAGTGCCAGAAGGGAGTGGGGTTTGCAGGGAGGAGGGGGGGGGGGAAGCCAGCCCTGCCTGGCAAAGCAGCTCCAGGGAGCCCCTTTCCAACAGCAGCAGCAGCACACACACACACCCCCGGCTGTCCTGCTCCTCCGTTCTCCTCCCTCCCAGATTTTATTTTATAATGGAGGATTTTAATGTTTCACTGGGTCTACGTTGTAAGCTGGCCAGAATCCCTGCAAATAAAATGTCATAATAGATTAAAACTTTCAGGCATTCCAGCAGCATCCACACATCTTAAAAGAGTGGATGAGGTTGGAATATATGTCTCTGGGGCCTCCTCCTCTCCACACACCTCTCCCTTCTAGTACTGATGCCGTTCCCTAGTTGGGTCATGAAACGTCTGCAAGAAAACCACCCAGCTCAGAGAGCACCAAGGACCCCGGGGTCTGTCCGTCCATCCTTCCTTCCTTCCTTCCTTCCTTCCTTCCTTCCTTCCTTCCTTCCTTCCTTCCTTCCTCCCTCCCCCTCCTTTCCACAACCCCCCTCCCTTCTAGCACCGATGATGTTACCTACTTGGGTCATGAAATGTCTACAAGAAATGCGTTGAGACCCCCAAGGACCCCACAATTCTCCTCCTCTTCCTCTCTTCTAGTCCTAGTTCCCTAGCTGGGTCACCAAACGCCTGCAAGGACCCCTCAATTCTTCTCCTCCTCCTCCTCCTCCCTCCACTCAGCAAATCCCCCCTCCCTTCCTGGGGAAGGACAGCAAAGGCTACTATGCCCCCAGGTGAGTCCTGCGCCCAGCCTTTGGGACCTAACCACCCTATTTTGCATGGGGGGGGGAAGGAGGAGGAACAAAGGGTTTCCCTGGAAGATCAAGACCCCCCCCCCATAGTTTGCATCTGGGAAAAGTTGCAGACTACGACCCCGAGCACTGATGGTGTTCCCTAGTTGGGTCATGAGACGTCTGCAAGGAAATGCCCAATTTCAGAGAGCCCCAAGGACCTATAGTTCTCCTCCTCCTCCTCCTCTTCTTCCTTCCTTCCTTCCTTCCTTCCTTCCTTCCCTCCCTCCCTCCTCCTCCTCCCCCCTTCTTCTTCTCTGCAAACCCCACTCCCTTCCAGCACTGATGATGTTCCCTAGTTGGGTCATGAAACGTTTGCAAGAAAACCACCCAGCTCAGAGAGCACCAAGGACCCCACAGTCGTCGTCGTCATCCTTCCTTCCTTCCTTCCTTCCTTCCTTCCTTCCTTCCTTCCTTCCTTCCTTCCTTCCTTCCTTCCTTCCTTCCTTCCTCCCTCCCTTCCAGCACTGATGACGTTCCCTACTTGGGTCATGAAACTGCAGGCCACTTTAGCTGACTGTATTCAGCAGGTCAGCGGTTCAAATCTCACCGGCTCAAGGTTGACTCAGTCTTCCATCCTTCCGGGGTAGGTAAAATGAGGACCCAGATTGTTGGGGGCAATGTAAATATATATATATATATACATTGCTTACTGGTGTACGCCGCTTAGAGAGTGCTTGCACTTAAAGCGGTATATAAGTCTCATAAATAAATAATAAATAAATAAATAAACAGCTGCCAGAAAACAAGCAAGCTCAGAGAGCACCAGGGACCCCACAGTCCTCCTCCACCACCTCCTCCTCATCATCTCTGGAAACCCCACACTCCTTCTAACACTGACGATGTTCCCTAGCTGGGTCATGAAACGCCTGGAAGAAAACCACCCAGCGCAGACAGCCGCAAGGGCCCTGGGGTCCAGCTCCTCTCCCCCTAGCACTGACGACGTCCCCTAGGAGGGCCACGGAAACGTCTGCGAGGAAAAACGAAGATCGGAGAAAGCACACAAGGCAAGGACCCCCGGGGGTCCTGCACACCCTCCTCCTCCTCCTCCATCTGGCCAGCTGCACAATGGGACACACACACACACACACACACATGGGGCAAGCAAGGGGGAAGATGCCACTCAACGCGTGCCAACTCAGGCGCAACCAGGAGCGTCCCCAAGGGGAAAAAAAACCCCTCCCGCCGCAGTTGCCAAAGCCTTCTGCTCCCCCCCCTTTGCCGGGCACTTACTTTGGCGTGGCCGTGCTTGCCCGTCTTCGAGGTGGACATCTCCACAATCTTGCAGGGACGGCCTTTGAGCACCACAAAGCCGTTCTTGCGGAGGGCGGAGCACTGCATGGGAAACGTGGCGGAGGCACCGGCGTCCCCGGTCTCAAAGTCGAGGTCGTCAGCCATGGTGGATCAGGTGTTGTGGAAACCGCTGGTCGAAGAAGAGGAGGAGGAAGAGAGAGAGAGAGTCAGAACAACTGCTGGCCGGCTGGAATGAGAGACAAAGCCCGTCGGGGAAAAGACGGAGGCGGAAACCCCGGGCACAGCAACCGCTTCCAAGGCCGAGGAGGAGAAACACACCCACGGGAAGTCGCGATACCCGCCGGTTGGCACGTCACAAGCACACAAGCGCACACCCCCGGCTCGCCAAGCTGCAGGAGCCGGAAAAGGAAAGGTATAAAATACAGGATGGTGCCCTGGGATGCATAGAAAGCAAAGGAGGGGGGAGGTATCTTCTTCAAGGATGGGCCCTTTTAGGACTTCAACTCCCAGAATTCCTCAGCCAGCATGAGATTCAATTCTGGGAGCTGAAGTCCACAAGAAGGGGTCTTCAAATTCGGCCCTTTGATGACTTGCGGACTTCAACTCCCAGAATTCCTCAGCCTTTCGAACCTGGTCCGTTTTAAAATAGGGGGACTTCTACTCCCAGCTGGGGGATTCTGGGAGTTGAAGTCCAGCCATCTTTAAATGGTTAGGGCGGGTGGGGGTGTCTTCCAGCTTGGCCCTTGGATGACTTGTGGACTTCAACTCCCAGAATTCCTCAGCCAGCGTGAGGGAACTAGGGGGCAACTGGACTTTGTTTTTCTTTGAAGGCGTTTCCCTTTTCCTCCAAGAAGCTTCTTCAGCTCTGACTTCCATTCCCCACCGTCCAGTCAGAGCCGAAGTTGCTTCTTGGAGGAGAAGCAAAACGCCTTCAAAGAAAAACAAAGTCCAGTTGCCTCCTAGTTGAAGTCCACCAACGGGTCCTAGTTCCTTCACGCCGGTTGAGGAATTCTGGGAGCTGAAGTCCACAAGTCATCAAAGGGCCAAGTTTGAAGAGCCCTGCAGCAACTGTGAGAGGGACCTCGGAGTCCTAGTGGACAATCACCTAAATAGGAGCCAGCCGTGTGCTGCAGCTGCCAAAAAGGCCAACACAGTGCTAGGCTGCATTAACAGAGGGACAGAATCAAGATCGTGTGAAGTGTTAATACCACTTTACAAGGCCTTGGTAAGGCCACACTTGGAATACGGCATCCAGTTTTGGTCACCACGATGTAAAAAAGATGTTGAGACTCTAGAAAGAGTACAGAGAAGAGCAACAAAGAGGATCAGGGGACTGGAGGCTAAAACATACAAGGAAGGGCTGCTGGAATTGGGTATGTCCAGTTTAATGAAGAGAAGGACGAGGGGGGACAGGATAGCAGCCTTCCAGTATCTCAGGGGCTGCCCCAAAGAAGAGGGAGTCAAGCTTTTTTCCAAAGCGCCTGACAGAAGCAACGGAGGGAAACTAATCAAGGAGAGAAGCAACCTGGAACGAAGGAGGAATCTGCAGACAATTAGAATTAATCCGTGGGACGACTTGCCTCCAGAAGTTGTAGGCACTCCATCACTGGAGGTTTTTAAGGCTAGACAGTCACTTGTCTGAGATGGTGTAGGTTCTCCTGCCTGAGCAGGGGGCTGGACTAGAAGACCTCCAAGGTCCCTTCCAGCTCTATTCTAATGAAAAGGACTAGGGGTGACATGAGAGCAGCATTCTAGTATTTGAGGGGCTGCCCCAAAGAAGAGGGAGGGGGTGTCCTTCTATTCTCCAAAGCACCAGAAGGCAGGACAAGAAGCAACGGATAGAAACTAATCGAGGAGAGAAGCAACCTGGAACTAAGGAGAAACTTAGAACACTTAAACCAGTGGAACAGCCTGCCACCAGAAGTTGTGGGTGCTCCATCCCTGAAGCCTTTTAAGAAGAGACTGGATAACCCTTTGCCTGGGACTGTACAAAGTCTCCTGCTTGAGCAGGGGGCTGGATTGGAAGACCTTACGACATGCCGCCACAACTCAGCCCCAAATTTCCGTTCTTAAGGCATTCGTTAAGTCAGTTTTGCCCCATTTGAGGACGCAATTATTAAGCGACTCGCTGCGGTTGTTGCGTTAGGAACACGGCGGTTCAGTCAATCTGGCTTCCCCTCATGGACTTTGTCAAGTCGTAAAAGGGGATCACATCACACAGACACACACACACACACACACACACACACACACGGACGCTGCGACCATCATAAACATGAACCAGTTGCCGAAAGCCTGAATTTTGATCACGTGTGCACAGGGAGGCCACGACGGTCGCCAATGTGAAAAACGGTCGTAAGTCATGCTTTTCAGCACTGTTCTTGACTCTGAATGGTCACTAAACAAGCTGTTGGAAGTCCTGTAGCCCAGCTGCCTTTTGCAAAAAGCAACTTTGAGACCTCGATGACCGAGAAAATCTCCAGACATTTCTTTCGTCTATACCAGTGGTTCTCAACCTTTTTAATGCTGCAACCCCCAACCGGTCGTAAGTCGAGGACTACTCAACCGGTCGTAAGTCGAGGACTACTCAACTGGTGCAGCACCGTTTGCAGAATGGGACTTTTGGCAGGCTCAGCAGGGCAGAGACAGCCTGGACAATTCCTATTGGCTTTGGAAGGCCAATAGAATTAGACTCTATTCAAGAGAGTCTCTTCTATTGGCTTTCAAAAGCCAATAGAATAAAAGGGAGTAGCACAGCTCAGGAAAAGGGGGAAAAAAATGGTGGACTGCGTTGTTTGGCGACCCGTGAAATGGTCGTTCAACCCCAAATGGGGTCCCGACCCACAGGTTGAGAACCACTGATCTATACTAACTTTCTCTGCAGCTCTCAGTTCAGCTTGTAAGATTGCTTTCCAGGCGAGTCGTCAGGCCAAGATTTAGCAAAGATCAAGCCAGAATACTACTTCAACCACACCTTCCGCTCCTTGGATTCTCCCTGCTCTATTTTGGGATCCCCTGCTTCCCCGGTTGAAATGGATAAGGTTTTACAAGGCTTTCAAGCCCTGGATTCCATACGCCCCAGAGGGCCCCCTGACGACAAATCCAAATTTCGGTCAAATATTCTTGCAAAACGTGCCATTTTTAAAATCTGCCACTGCCGGAGAAAGCTCATTCAGCCTAGTTTTTGTTGGTTTGTTTTTAAACTTCCAACTTAGGTTTTAGCAAAAGACGGGAGACTTTACGCCCAAAAAAGAAAAGGGGAAAAAAATCCACCTTCCCAACAGGCAAATAAGATCAATTGCTCCGTCAAGCAAAGAATCTTCCCTAAGGCTTGAAAGGTCGAAGAATAAACAGAGGGTAGAATTGGGGAAGCCCCCCTCCCCCCAACCCAATCACCCTAGTTGTTGGGGAGGGGGGGGTCCAATAAAACCAGACCTACCCACTCTGGAAAGGCCTTTAAACCCTAGGCATCTCAGCTCTCCGGGAGGGGCTGCTCTGGAGGTGGGACAAGAGGGGCGGGGGGGGGCGCTCCGAGGGAAGGGGAGCCCCCTTACACCACAGCTGGGAAAACCCAACTCCCTCCCTAAAAGAAGTGCTGGCTGGAGGTTCACCCTCCACACAGCTGCTAGGTCCTTCCTCCATGCCGGCCCCCCACTCCCAGGAGCCCCCCCAAAGCACTCCTTCAACCGTGCAAGACATCAGCTGCCCCATCTCCTGCAAAAGCTACCCCAACCTGGTGGAGAAGAGGAGGAGGAGGAGGAGGAGGAGAACTGCCTGCTTCCCTGCAGACTGACAGCGGCTCCTTTAAATGGTCGTCAAAGCGGTAGTAGTGGTGGTGGCAGCCCTCTCTCTGCCACAGCTGGAGCCGCACGACGGGCCACGTGCTTCCGATTTTGTGTGTGCTGCAGCTCGGGAGCCAAGGGGAGAAAAAAGGAGGGGAGGCAGGAAGTTTGCACCCACTTTGCTAGAGAGAGAAAGCAGGAGAGAGAGAAAGGGAGAGAAGGAGAGCAAGGCGGCAGCCCTCCGGTCCACATGTCTGGAGGGAGCCTCCCCTCGGCGCTTGCCAACCCGAAGCATGATTCAGCTAAGCTGCCACTGCGGAGAGCCAGGCTCCACCATGTGACCGGCTCGGAGGTTGGGGAGAAAGGGGGGGGGGTAGGAAGGAAATGAGAAGCCACATTTAGGCGGAAAGGACCCCTCTTTCGGTCTTGAGGGCCCCCCCCCACCGTCCCAAGCTGCTACAATCACCAAATCTTGGGGAGCCGAGTGTATCCCGAGAAAAGGCTTCTGCACATGTGCTCCCCCAAGACTCCCGGCAGGAGCAGATATCCTGCCGCCCCGTGCCTAAAAAGTCTGCTCCGAGTTCAAATCCAGCTCCTCTCATCTATGGGGGGGGGAGGAAGGAACCCCCCCTCCCTCCTCACCTGATCTAGGTAGCCACGGAGGTAACAGGCGCAGCTAAGTTAGGAAGGTGAACTCCCCAAGGGCGCGTTGCATGGAACCAACCCCAAAGAGGGGGGAAAGGCGACTGTGAACGTTTCGAAACCCACCTTGGTGGACTTCGACTCCCAGAAATTGCTGGTCTGGGGAATCCTGGGAGTTGAAGTCCACAAGTCTTTTTTTTTTTAAACAAAAAAAAAGCAGCCCCTGCTTTACAGCCTGAAAAGGGGGGGGGGTTGTGCTCCCAGCCTGGAGGAAAAGTTCAAATCCAGCCGTCGCCCTTTTGTTCTTTTGCGCCAGCGTCGCCGTCCAGAAGTTCTGCTCCTATTTGTCCCCCTCCCCCCAAAAAAGAGTCACCTGTCTCCCCCCCTCAAGGGCCTGACCCCCCCCAAGTTGCAAAACAAAGCCGCCTTCCCAAATGCCAAGCCCTTCCAACCCACCCACCCACCCCACTTCGCTTCCCGCCGGGCTCCCCTCACCCCCCCCCTCAATCAGGGGAGGGGCTGGCGGGCCTTCCCTTTAAAGGGCAACCATGTGCTCTCCCTTCCCCCTCCCTCCCTCCCTCCTCCCCCCCCTTAAAGTAAGTCACACAACCGGCTCCACTGGGCGTAAGAAATTCGCTTATTGGGGGGGGGGGTTTTGCAGAAGCCACAAGCAAACCACCAAGACGGGGGGGGGGGAGAAAGCAAAAGGGAAAAAGAAACTAGCCAAGCTTTAACATTGGGGAAAGGCGGCCAGGCTGGCGGGGGGGGGGGAACAGAGCGGAGCCCTATTTGGGTCTGGGGGCGGGAGGAGGGGGGGTTGACTCTGAAACCCCCCCTGAACCCCCCCCCAAGGTGCCTCTCGCCCCCCCCGGATGGCTTCTCCCCAGTTTTGGGGGAGGGGGCGCCTCCAATCAGGACCCCCCCCAGGGGTCAAGCCAGGACACGCTCCCTTTAGCCCCCACCCCGCACAAAGCCGGGTAGCCCCCCCCCACCGTGGGGTCTGGGGGCTGCCACTGAGAGAGCCCCCCCAACCCCCCCTTCCCAGGGCCCTGCGGGACTACAGAGCCCATCAGGCGCCGCCCCCCCCCACCGAGCCAGCACACGTGGACCCCGCCAACTTTCCTCCCCGGAAGAAGCCCCCCCTCCTTCTCCTCCTCCCCAAGGCTTCCCCGCCCAGCGCAGGCCCCGGCCTGGCTCCGCACCACGCGAGCGGCGGCGGCTGTGGCGGCCGCCTCTTCCTCCGCCGCCGCCGGGCCACGCGGGGGCGGCCTCGGGGGCGCGCGTGCACGCGCTCGCGGCCGCCCCCCCTCTTCCGGCCTTTCGGCCGCCCCCTCCCCCCCCCCGCGCGCCGCCTCGGCGACTCACCCGCCCGCGAGCTCAACCGCCGCCGCCGCCGCCGCCCGCCGCTGCCTGCTGCAACCCAGCCCGCAGTGCGCACGCGCACTTATCGCCTCCGCCTCCGCCTCCTCCCCTTTTCGCGCTCGCGCCCCGTCGCCGCACGCGCACTGGCGGCGAACGCCCAGCCCAAAGCCGGGGGGAGGGAGGGGGAAGAGAGGGAGGAGCCTGGTCGCGCGCGGCGCCTGCGCCACAGGGGAAGCCCGGCCGGTTCCGAGCGGAGAGAAGCGACGCCGCGCATGCTCCGCGCCTGGGAGGGGGGAAAGGGCGGAGAGGGGGAAAGAAAAAAAAAAAGAGCACGAATCGTCAGTGCGCATGTGTTCCAAATCCCGAACTAGGAAACGTCCTACTACTTCACCAGGCGGGCGTTGCGTTCAGGCAGCGCGCAGGCGCGAGGAGCGGCCTTCTTCTTCCCTCCCCCCGCCCCGCGGCCATTTGCTGGAGAGCACGCATGCTCCTAGGCCCCGCACGCCTCGCGTTTGGCGGCCTGCGCGGACGCTCCCCCGCCCGCCCGGCGCGCGGACGCCCGCGAAAGCGCATGCGTGCCTCGGCTTGCGGGAGGCCGGACTCTTCCTCACCCCTGTACCACCGAGTGTGCGTGCGAGCGGCCCAGAGCGGCACGCCCAAATGGCTTGTTCCCCTAACCACGCGGGCCTCGGAGGCCATCTTGGCCGGGCCGCGGCCGCCATGGTTGCTACGGCAACGGCCGCGGCCTCCATTCCACGCCGATCCCCAACGGAAAAAAAAAATAAATATAAACTAGGACTTTGGGATGAACGATAGGAGTCTTCTTTCTGAACGGGACGCCAGACCCGTCACTACTGAAGCCAACCCTTCCTTACCCGACTCGGTGCCTGCCGATGGCCTGGACTCCAAGTCCCATGCTTCCCAGCCGAGAGACAGCAGAGGCCTATGGCGTCGCGATGGGGGGGGCGGGTGTCCCTTATTGAGGGTCCCCCGACAGGAGTTTCTGGAACCCAGTTAGGCCTGGACCCTACTGCTCTGTGGCTGTGGCTCTCAAAGGGGCTTGGACTACAAAACCCATGCTCCCCGGCTGAAGGCGTGCATTAGGGTGCTGGGAGTCGGGGGGACCACCCCCCCGTGCCCTCCAATGGGATCAGCAGCCTGAGTAGCATCCTGGCTGGGAGAAGCCAAAGCTTTTGGAGGCCAGGAGGGGAGTGGGGAGGCTAATAATAATAATAAAGATGGAAGGGACCTTGGAGGTCATCTAGTCCGACCCCCTGCTCAGGCAGGAAACCCTACACCATTTCGGACAAATGGCTGTCCAGTCTCTTCTTAAAAACTTCCAGTGTTGGAGAAGGGAGGGAGGGAGGAAGGAAGGATGGAAGGAAGGAAAAAAGAATAACAGAATAACAGACTCGGAAGGCACCTTGGAGGTCATCTAGTCCAACCTCCTGCTCAGGCAGGAAACCCTATACCATTTCAGACAAAATCGCTTTTGGGGGGGGCAAATATTGCCCCCCAAGTCATACTTGTTACCCTCAAGATGGGCAGGGGTCTCTCCCTTGCCCCATGCCCCTCCTCTTTTCCCCCCTCCCCCCCAAAAAATCGAGCTTCATTTAGGCCATGTTCTCCCAGCCCTGCTCGCCTCGCAGGGTTGTTGTGGGGAAAATAGCAGGAGTGAGGAAGATGACTCAATCATTTTATTTGATTGATTGTTGTCCCCAGGGAGTGTGGGGGCGTTACTTTTTATTTTTATTTATTTTTTACTGTTTGTCTATTGGGCTTTTTACTTTTGGCAAACCCCCCCATATTCAGAGAGCACGGGGGCTTCCCTAAAAATTCTCTAAATAAATATTTATTTATATTCTCTAAATAAATACTTATTTATTTATCGTATGGCACACTGGCGTTGTGTTTCAGTAAAAAAAAGGAACACGGGCAACAATGCAGAAGGCAGAAAGCCAAATCTGAAGTCTTAAATCTAAGCTGCAAACACGTATATTTTTTATTTCATTTTGTTACGGCCAAATCCTGGTAGTTTTTCACCTAACATGACCCCGGGACACTGCAACCATCATAAATACAAGTCAGTTGCCAATCATCCAAATTTTGATCTCACTATGGGGGTGCTGCAATGGTCATAAGTGTGAAAAATAGTAGTAAGTCCCTTTTTTCAACGCCGTTGTAACTTCGAACAGTCCTTAAACAAACTTGTAAGTTGAGGGCTACCTATAATAACAATAAATCTAAATAAATAAAAAATTAGATATGCTCGCCCCTCTGAGTTACTTTATAAAAATGCAATAAATGAAATTGTCTTTGGCACCAGGAACATGTTGCTTCTATACCAAGACACTCCGTGGTGCCACAGTTCAGGCCGTGTCTTCATTCTCACCCTGTTGCCCCTCTAAATAATGGAGCATGTCTAAAGTGCAGGCGGAAAACCAGGACCAGCCTAGAGTGTGCAGAGTATCTGGACAGCAGAGGGCAGAATGTGCCAGCCAGCCCCGTACAAAGTACAAGCCACCAGTCATGTTCTGCCAACACACTTTGTGCGTGTGTGCCCTTCAGTATACGTTGTGTGTGTGGCCAGCAGAATTGGGATAATTGAATAAACCACAGTTTGCCATGCAAACTAGAATTGAGAAGAGAAGAGAATAATGATTAGAATAGAATAACAAATAGAGTAGAATAGAATAGAATAATGATAAGAATAGAATAGAAATAGAATGATTAGAATAGAATAATAAATAGAACAGAAATAGAATAATAACAGAATAGAATAGAATAATGACAATAGAACAGAATAGAGTAGAATAGAATAGAATAGTAATGATAAGAATAGAATAGAAATAAAATAGAATAATGATTGGAATAGAATAGAAAAATAGAACAGAAATATAATAATAAGAGAATAGAATAGAAGAATGAGAATGAGAATAGAATAGAATAATGATTAGAATAGAATAGAAAAATAGAACAGAAATATAATAATGATAATAGAATAGAAGAATGAGAATAGAATAGAATAGAATAGAGTAGAATAATGATTAGAATAGAATAGAAAAATAGAACAGAAATATAATAATGATAAGAGAATAGAATAAAAGAATGAGAATAGAATAGAATAATGATTAGAATAGAATAGAAAAATAGAACAGAAATATAATAATGATAATAGAATAGAAGAATGAGAATAGAATAGAATAATGATTAGAATAGAATAGAAAAATAGAACAGAAATAGAATAATGATAAGAGAATAGAATAGAAGAATGAGAATGAGAATAGAAATAAAATAGAATAATGATTAGAATAGAATAGAAAAATAGAACAGAAATAGAATAATTAGAATAGAATAGAATAGAATAGAATAGAATAGAATAGAATAGAATAGAATAGAATAGAAGAATGAGAATAAAATAGAATAATGATTAGAATAGAATAGAAGAATAGAACAGAAATAGAATAATGAGAATAGAATAGAATAGAAATTCTTTATTGGCCAAGTGTAATTTGTCTCCAGTGCAGAAGCTCTCAGCTCTGGCTGAGGAATTCTGGGAGTTGAAGTCCACAAGTTATCAAAGGGCCAAGTTTGAAGACCCCTGCTCTAAGTCGCTGGTTCTCAAGGGCAGCCACTTAAAGATGAATGGACCTCAATTTCAACTGCCCAGCCAGCACTGAATTATGGGAGTTGAAATCCACCCGTCTTCAAGTGGCCATGGCTGAGACACACGGCTGCTACACATCCTATTCACCTGGTGGGAGGGGTCTTTAGGGATCCACCTGGAGGGGGGGTTCTTTCACTTTTAATTTACCCATAAGTTCTCTCCTCTTTCAGTCTGCAACTCCCATTAGAGCAGCGGTTCTCAACCTGTGGGTCGGGACCCCATTTGGGGTCGAATGACCATTTCACGGGGGTCGCCAAACCATGCTGTCCGCCATTTTTTTTCCCTTTTCCCTAGCTGTCCTACTCCCTCTTATTGGTGGCCACACCCACTTGGGGGTCACCACAACATGGGGAAATGTATTATGGGGTCACGGCATTAGAAAGGTTGAGAACCACTGCATTAAAGCATGCTGGACGTCTCCACCTGAACCTCAGCCGGGAAGGGACTTTGTGGGGATTTAAGTAAAGAGAATATTGGCAGCTCAAGGTGGAGTTGAGTTGAACTGTGGGGTCCTGGGTGGTCCCTGAGCCGGATGGTTTCCTTGCAGATGTTTCTTGACCCAACTAGGGAACATCATCAGTGCTAGAAGGGAGTGGAGCTGGCGAGGAGGGAGGAGGACCATGGAGTCCTTTGGTGCTCTCTGAGCTTGGCAGTTTTCTTGTAGACATTTCCTGACCAAGCTAGGTAACAACATCAGGACTAGAAAGGAGTGGGGTTTGTGGAGAAGAGAAAGGAGGAGGGAGGGAGGGAGGGAGGGAGGAGGGAGGAGATTAACCAGTGGAACAGCTTGCCACCAGAAATCGTGGGCGCTCCATCACTGGAAGTTTTTAAGAAGAGGCTAGGCAGTCGCTTGTCTGAGATGGTACAGGGGGATGGACTAGAAGAACTCCAAGGTCCCTTCCAGCTTCTATTCTATTCTATTCTATTCTATTCTATTCTATTCTATTCTATTCTATTCTATTCTATTCTATTCTATTTTCATCCATTCTCTATTCTATTCTATTATTTCTTTATTCCTATTCTATTCTATTCTATTCTATATTCTATTCTATATTCTACTCTATATTCTATATTCTATTCCCGTGGTGGCGAACCTATGGCAGGGGTGCCAGAGGGGTCACTCAGAGCCCTTTCTGTGGGCACCCGCACCGTCGCCCCAGTTCTAGGCCTTCAGCTGGTTTTATGAAACCTTTTCGCTTTAGGCCTCCGCCACCATGTACAAAAAAAAAAAAAAGCTTCAATCAGTCAATTTCAACTTCTCGCGGGGGAAAAAAAAGATCTTGCAAAGTTGGAATTGATTAGTTGAACTTTTTAGTCCCACCCAGTCTGCCGTTACCACCGCAGCCACGCCCACCCAATGGGCCACACCCACCCAATGGGCCACACCCACCCGGCACCCGCCGATGCATGTGGGTTTTGGGTTGCAGTTTGGGCACTCGGTCTCTAAAAGGTTTGCCATCGCTGGTATAGGGTTTCCTGCCTGAGCAGGGGGTTGGATTAGATGACCTCCAAGGTCCCTTCCAACTTTATTTTATTGTTGTTGTTGTTATTATTATGAAATGGTGTAGGGTTTCCTGCCTGAGCAGGGGGTTGGACTAGATGACCTCCAAGGTCCCTTCCAACTTTATTTTATTATTGTTGTTGTTATTATTATGAAATGGTGTAGGGTTTCCTGCCTGAGCAGGGGGTTGGACTAGATGACCTCCAAGGTCCCTTCCAACTTTATTTTATTATTATTACTGTTGTTGTTGTTATTATTATTATGAAATGGTGTAGGGTTTCCTGCCTGAGCAGGGGGTTGGACTAGATGACCTCCAAGGTCCCTTCCAACTTTATTTTATTATTATTACTGTTGTTGTTATTATTATTATTATGAAATGGTGTAGGGTTTCCTGCCTGAGCAGGGGGTTGGACTAGATGACCTCCAAGGTCCCTTCCAACTTTATTTTATTATTATTACTGTTGTTGTTGTTATTATTATTATGAAATGGTGTAGGGTTTCCTGCCTGAGTAGGGGGTTGGACTAGATGACCTCCAAGGTCCCTTCCAACTTTATTTTATTATTATTACTGTTGTTGTTATTATTATTATTATTATGAAATGGTGTAGGGTTTCCTGCCTGAGCAGGGGGTTGGACTAGATGACCTCCAAGGTCCCTTCCAACTTTATTTTATTATTGTTGTTGTTATTATTATGAAATGGTGTAGGGTTTCCTGCCTGAGCAGGGGGTTGGACTAGATGACCTCCAAGGTCCCTTCCAACTTTATTTTATTATTATTACTGTTGTTGTTGTTATTATTATTATGAAATGGTGTAGGGTTTCCTGCCTGAGTAGGGGGTTGGACTAGATGACCTCCAAGGTCCCTTTCAACTTTTTTATGATGATAATGATGATGATGATGATGATGATGATGAAATGGTGTAGGATTTCCTGTCTGAGCAGGAGTTGGACTAGATGATCTCCAAGGTCCCTTTCAACATTATTATAATTATCATTATTATTAAGTTGAATGTATGAATGGGACACGCAACACAAGCAACTTTATATATATATATAAAATCTTGTATTAATTTTCCAATTTTACATTTGAGTATTTAAAAAGCAGCGTGGTGACCAGGTTAGTCAATAGTTCAAGAACAAAATCCTTAGTGCAAATCTCAGGTTACAACATCAGATATTTCTTCTCTTTTTCCCTTCACATTCACTATCTGGTATTCAAGCGAGTATATTTCTAATTACATCCACTCCATAAAAATGCCATTATTGCATTTACTGATAGATTTTTGGCTTATACCTGTCTTAATTGCATTCAATCTTCACAAACGATCCCTATCCTGTTATTAATTTTACATCATTTTTAGCTTCTCATCCATATTCCAATTTAACCTTTAATGTCCATACTTTTCAGACTCCGGGTCACCCAGATTTTTCCCTTATCTCACTTCATAACAAACTATAATATCCAAAACACACATTTTATCTATTGGAACACGATCTTGTTCTACTTGCTAAGAGTTATCTATTTCCCACCATTTTAAATCATCGACTTAATAATACAATATCAGCTACACAAGCCACTTTGGACTCCCAGCGTCCAGAGGCAAGGAAATGGCGTGTCCCCAACTGACCAAGCTGCTTTTCTAATTTTTTTCCCTACTCAGGGAACACCACACCCTCCTGGGTTAATGGTTATCCAGACAAACAAGCTGGCTGGACTTTTACCTGGCCAAAATCACCCCAAAGGAGATTACGATACACAGTGGGGGAGGAAGCAAATAAATAAATTAAAAAATAAATACATTTTAAACCTTCATTTCCCCCCCCCCCTCTTTTAATGCTCTCCTCCTAACCCTGTTACATTAGCCTTAATTTATGTTGGCTCTGCTGGGGAGAAAAATCAGGTTGTATTTAGAAGTGCAAATATCTTGGTTTACAGCAGGCCTGGGAGAGGAAGACTCATGGACTGCAACTCCCAGAATTCCCCAGCCAGCCCCATGCTGGCTGGGGCATTCTGGGAGCTGAAGTCTACAAGTCTTCAAAGCTGTCAAGCTTTGCAATCAGCTACATGTCTGAAAAAGAATGAAGAATGAAGGCAGGCATCTGGCTCAGAGACGGTCGAAGTTCATTTTCCACTCCAGCTAGTCCTCATTTAGTGACCGATGTTAGAACAGCCCTGAAACAAGCAACTGACGGCCGTTTTTCACCCTTACAACTGTCACAGCGTCCCTGTGCTCACCTGGTCAACTACTCAGACATTTGGCATTTATAAAGTTGGAAGGGACCTTGGAGGTCATCTAGTCCAACCCCCTGCTCAGGCAGGAAACCCTATACCATTTCATATTTATGACAGTAGCAGCGTTCCTGGGGGTCACATGACCCCCCCTTTGGTGACCTCCTGACAAGCAAGGGGAAGCTGGATTCACTTAACGACCATGCTCCTAACTTAACAACTGCAGTGTTTCACTTAACAAGACAGGTCATAAAGCAGGGCCAAAACTCTCTTTGCAACTGTCTTGTTTAGCAACCTACGGCTCACCTGTAGGTCACAAGCCGAGGTCAGCCCTAAAGCCGTCCAACGCACGAAGGCTCTATTTTGTCAGCAATTCGCAGGCATTTTGGCTGGGGTCTCATCCAGCCCGAAACTTGCAAAAGTTGAGAAAAAAGAGAATTTCACGCCAGGGCGACTGGGGGAGTTCCACGCGAGGCCGAATCAAGCCCAGTTTTGGCGGGGTGGCGCATTCCGACGACCCCAGGTCCCGAAACGGGACGGATCCGAGGAAGCGTGTTCGTGTGAACGCAGCACATTCGAAGCGCTTCACGGGACCCGGAGGCGCCGCCCCGCTTCAACCGGGGTCTCTACTCGGAAGTAAGCCCCGCCCCCGTCCACGCCCGCTCTTCCCCCGCCCCTTCGCAGGCCACCCCCGACCCAACTTTTTTGAGGGGAAAAGCGGCACGGCGAGGCCATCCGATCGAGCCCAGCTCCGGCCCACGGGGGGGGGGAGGGGGCGTGGCCGTGCCAATGCACGTAAATCGATGCAAACGCGAGGAAAGACACGCGAATGCACGCGTACGCAGGCAAACACGAGGAAATGCACGCGAAGAGGAAAGAGGATTTGTAGATCCGGATTTCTGGGCTGGGGGTACTCGGCTGCTTTCTCGCAGGCTTTGGGGCGCTGAGGGTCGCGGACGCCCCACCCGCGGGAAAAAACTCTGGGGTAGTGGGGATGGGGGTGCCTAGCTGGGTCATGGAACGTCTGAGAGGGAACCACCAGGTTCAGACAACACCAGGGACCCCAAAGCCTTCTTCCTCCTCCTCCTCCTCCCCCCAAACCTCCCTCCCTTTTAGCACTGATGATGTTCCCTAGGTGGGCCCCGAAAAGTCTGCCAGAAGACCCCCCCCCATGCCAAGCTCAGAGAGCACCCAGGACCCCACAAGTCCTCCTCCTCTTCCTCTTCCTCTTCCTGCCCCCTCCTCCTGCAAACCCCCGCCCCTTCCACCATTCATGATGTTCCCTAGTCAGGTGCTGAAACGTCTGCCTGAAGACCCCCGCTCAAAGCTCAGAAAGCACGGAAGACCCCCACAGTCCTCCTCCCCCTCTTCCCCCCCCAAACCTCCCTCCCTTCTAGCCGTGATGATGTTCCCTAGTCAGGTGCTGAAACGTCGACCTGAAGACCCCCCCACCCCCAAGCTCAGAGAGCCCCCAGTCCCCAGAGTCCACCTGCTCCCTCTCCCACTACTCCTCCTCCTCTCTCCTCCCCCTCTCTGAAGACCCCCCCCCCAAAGCTCAGAGAGCAGCCAGGACACCACAGCCCCCCCCCATCTCCTCCTCCTCCACAACCCCCTTCTGGCACTGATGATGTGCCCTAGTTGGGTCATGAAACGTCTGCAAGAAACCCACCCATCTCAGAGAGCACCCAGGACCCCCCAATTCTCCTCCTCCCCCTCCCCTTCGTCCTCCTCCTCCTCTCCACACATCCCACTCCTGTCAAACGTTGATGATGTTCCCTAGTTGGGTCATGAAACGTCTGCAAGGGAAAAAAAACCCAGCTCAGAGAGCACCCAGGACCTCACAGTCCTCCTCTTTCTCCTCCTCCTCCTCCTCCTCTTGCACATCCCACTCCCGTCAAACATTGATGATGTTCCCTAGTTGGGTCATGAAACGTCTGCAAGGAAAAACTCCCAGCTCAGAGAGCACCCAGGACCCCACAGTCCTCCTCCTCCCCCTCCCCTCCCCCTCCCCCTCCTCTCCGCACATCCCACTCCCGTCTAGAACTGATGATGTTCCCTAGTTGGGTCATGAAACGTCTGCAAGAACAACCCCCCCCCGCAGCTCAGAGAGCACCAAGGACCCCCCACAGTCGTCGTCATCGTCGTCCTCCTCCTCCTCGCAAACCCCCCTCCCTTCCATCATTCATGATGTTCCCTAGTCGGCTCCCGAAACGTCTGCCTGAAGACCCCCCCCCCGTCTAAAGCTCAGAAAGCAGCGAAGCCCCTACAGTCCTCCTGCCAACCTCCCTCCCGCCAACCCGGATGACGTTCCCTAGTCGGGCCCCGAGACGTCTGCCAGAAGAAAGACCCCCCCACCCCCACCCCAAAGCTCAGAGAGCCCCCCTTCCCCTCCCCTCTCTTCCCCCCTCCCTCCCTCCCGCCGTCCGGGCTCCGCTCGGGCAGGCAGCCCCACCTGCAGCTGCCCCCCCCACGTGGGGGGCGCCCCACACCTGGTCGGGGCGGGGCGGGCGGGCGGCCAATGGGGCGGCGCGGGGGGCGTGTCCGGGCGGGGCATAAAAGGCCAGGTAGCGGCCGGTGGTGGTGGGCGGCGGCGGCAGGCGATTGGCGGGCGCGCGCGTGGGCGAGGGGCCGGCGGGAGCGGCCGTTGCTGATTGGGCGGGGGCGGCGCGAGGAGCGAGGGTGTGTCCCCGGGCACGAGGCGCGGGTTCGGCGGCCGGAGCAGCGGCGGCGGCGGCGGAGGCACCAACGGGCGGCGGCGGCAGCAGCACCGGCGCGGGGATGCTGAGCGAGGCGGAGAGCGGCGGGGCCCTTCCCGCCACCGGCGAGATTCCCGCGGGGGAGCCCGCGGCCGGCGTGGCCAAAGCGGCGGCGCCCACCGGGGGCGTCCCGGCTCGGAGCCAGGCGGCCAAGCGCGTCCTAGGTGAGGGGGCGGGGCCGCGGGAGGAGCCGTTGCCGGGGGGGGGGAGAGAAGGAAGGACGCGGGGCGGGGCGGGCGGAGACCCTCGCGTGGGCGGCCGCCCGGCGTCGCCCGGACTACAGGTCCCATCGTCCGGAGTGACGGCAGGCGAGCTGGCTGGCCGTCCGCTGCGGCTGGGCGTGATGGGTTTTTCCCGGGTGGGGGAGGACTACAGGTCCCATCGTCCGGAGGGACGGCAGGCCAACTTTCTGGCCACCGCTGCGGCTGGGCACGATGGGCTTTTCCCGGGTGGGGGAGGACTACAGGTCCCATCGTCCGGAGGGACGGCAGGCGAGCTGGCTGGCCACCGCTGCGGCTGGGCACGATGGGCTTTTCCCGGGTGGGGGAGGACTACAGGTCCCATCGTCCGGAGGGACGGCAGGCCAGCTTTCCTGGCCACCACTGCGGCTGGGCACGATGGGCTTTTCCCGGGTGGGGGAGGACTACAGGTCCCATCGTCCGGAAGGACGGCAGGCCAGCTTTTCCGGCCACCGTTGCGGCTGGGCGTGATGGGTTTTTCCCGGGTGGGGGAGGACTACAGGTCCCATCGTCCCGCGGGACGGCAGGCCAGCTTTTCTGGCCACCGCTGCGGCTGGGCGTGATGGGTTTTTCCCGGATGGGAGAGGACTACAGGTCCCATCGTCCGGAGTGGCGGCAGGCGAGCTGGCTGGCCGTCCGCTGCGGCTGGGCGTGATGGGTTTTTCCCGGCGCTTGTCCGGACTGGCGGGTATGGGCTGGCGCAGGAGTCCAGCTTTTCTGGCCACCGCTGCGGCTGGGCGTGATGGGTTTTTCCCGGATGGGAGAGGACTACAGGTCCCGTCGTCCGGAGGCGTGGGAGGTGAGCTTTCTGGCCACGCTGCGGCTGGGCATGATGGTTTTTTTCCCGGCGCTTGTCCGGACTGGCGGGTGGGAAGTGGGGGCGCCGCAGGAGTCCCATCATCCGGAGTCGCCGCAGGTGGGCTCTCTGGCGGCCGGCTGGGCATGATGGGTTTTCACGCCGCTTGTCCGGACTGGCGGGTGGTGGCGCAGGACTATAGGTCCCATCAGCCGGAGTCGTGGGAGGTGAACTTTCTGGCGGCCGGCTGGCCATGATGAGTTTTTCAGGGCGCTTTTCCCAACTGGACGGTTTGGACGGGGGGGGGGTCACAGGACTCCAGTTCCCATTTCCAGCCACGCGGAAGGTGGGCTTCGGAGCAGCCAGAGCACGCCTCTATCCTCGGGACTGCGCGGCTGGGCATGATGGGTCGCGGGGCAGCCGCGGGAGTTTTCTCAAACTGGAGGAGGAGGAGGAGGGGGGGCGGCGCGGCGCAGGACTACAGTTCCCATTTCCAGCCGCGCGGAGGGTGGACTTTCTCGAGAAACCGTGCTGACTTCGGGACTGCGCGGCTGGGCATGATGGGCGGCGGGGTAAGCCGCGGCGGCTGCTTTCCCGGACTGGCGAAGGGGAGGCGGGGAGGAACAGTCCGGGGAGGGGGGAGGGGGAGGGAGGCCGGGGGTCCCGCTGAAAACTGGAACTTGCGCTGCGCTTGGGGGGGGTCTTTCTTGCTCCGAATTGCACCGATTCGCTTGCTTTTTGGAGCAAGCCTTAGTCCCCCGAGCCCCCTCCCCTAATTCCCCAGCGTGGGGTCCGCAATGAGCGGGTGGCAGGTGCTCTCACGTGTCTGGGAGTTCCAGAGGCTGCTAAGACTCCCCCAGCTACCAAGAGGCCAGGATATCAACAGCCAGCCGGGTGTCCTTGACCAGGATGATGGGCTCCAGCTGGCCTTGGGGGGGGGGCAGGGGGAGGAAAATGGCTCCAAAACTAGCAGCTCTTTTTTTCGGGGGGGGGGGCACAGAAAGGTCCTTTGGCCAGTGTCACCAGTCTTCTCTCTTTCTTCCCTGATCCCCCCCCCCTCGGCTTCCAGCCACCCAGGTACAGGGCACTGTGAAGTGGTTCAACGTCCGCAATGGCTATGGATTTATAAACAGGTGAGTTTTCCCCCTCCTGGAAGGTGTAAAAAAAGCAAAAACCTTTTAACTGGGAGGGGTTTTATTTTATTTTATTTTATTTTATTTTATTATTTTATTTTATTTTATTATTTTATTATTTTATTTTATTTTATTATTTTATTTTATTTTATTTTATTTTATTTTATTTTATTTTATTTACAAAGCCTCCAGGTCAGGGGGTCTTCTAACTCAGCCACTCCCACCATTCTGGGAGTTGAAGTCCACCAGTCTTAAAAGTGGCCACGTTTGAAGACACCCCCCCCCACACACACCTGGTCTGGATGGACATTATCTTTGCTTGTCTTGCAATGGGGAGGGGAAGGTTTAAAGAAAAAAAAAACAACCACAAAATTCATCATGGTTTAATCATGGTTAATTAAGCCACTTGTTGGCCGTGTTCAGCTGTTAACTTTGGGGGTCCAATGAAGAACCCAACCAGGAGATTCTCTCCATTGGGGTGGTTCTTTGTAACAAGCTGGCCTTCCTTAGTGGGGGAGGGTGTGTGTGTGTGTGTGTGTGTGTGTGTGTGTGTGTGTGTTATAATTCAAGATGGGGCCCGATCCCCCCGGGGGTTTTGGCATTTCTACCCCTACTGTGGTCACGGCGTGGGTCAAGCCTAAATTAACTCCCAAAGGCGGCTTGTCTGAAGCCTAAATTAACTCCCAAAGGTGGCTTGTCTGGAGAAGCTCAGAGCTCCTACTTCGTGTCAACTTCCTTCTCCTGGGGAGAAAAGCAACTGAGTCAGGAGACCAAAGTTTACCTGGCAAAGGTGACGGCTGGTCAGATGACCTGCTATCGTTGTTGTCGTTTTTTCCCACCCCCAGTTTGTGTGGTTTGTGAAAGCTGGCTTGCTGGGCTGCCCTGCCAGAGAGACCAATGTTTGTCGGAGGTGGCCTTAAGCAAACAGCTAGC
The DNA here is from genome assembly GCF_016545835.1 of Crotalus tigris. Lineage (NCBI taxonomy): Eukaryota > Metazoa > Chordata > Lepidosauria > Squamata > Viperidae > Crotalus > Crotalus tigris. Next base: position 792,310 of record NW_024096569.1, read on the forward strand.
CGGGCCAAGTTGGAATAGCCGGCAGGCCTTATCTCTGGGGTCTGTCCTTGTACCAAGATGCCCCCTTGGGCTGCTCTGCTTATGCTTTAGGGAAGGGGCGAAGCGCCCCAGGCCCCTGTGCCCTGCTTTTGGGACCAGGCTGATGGGGCAAGGCTTCCAGCAAAGTCACAAAGTTCTCTTTCCCTGGGGTCCTTGGTGCTCTCTGAGCTTGCTGGTTTTCTGGCAGACGTTTTAGGACCCAGCTAGGGAACATCATCAGTGCTAGAAGGGGGTGGGTGGGTTTGCAAAATGGAAGGAGGAGGAGGAGGAGGAGGAGGAAGGCAAAGGGGAGGGGGAGGGGGACTGTGGGGTCCTTGGTGCTCTCTGAGCTTGCTGGTTTTCTGGCAGACGTTTTAGGACCCAGCTAGGGAACATCATCAGTGCTAGAAGGGGGTGGGTGGGTTTGCAGCATGGAGGGAGAAGGAGAAGGAGGTGGAGGAGGACTGTGGGGTCCTTGGTGCTCTCTGAGCTTGCTGGTTTTCTGGCAGACGTTTTAGGACCCAGCTAGGGAACATCATCAGTGCTAGAAGGGGGTGGGTGGGTTTGCAAAATGGAAGGAGGAGGAGGAGGAGGAGGAGGAGGAGGAGGAGGAGGAGGAGGAGGAGGAGGAGGAGGAGGAGGAGGAAGGCAAAGGGGAGGGGGAGGGGGACTGTGGGGTCCTTGGTGCTCTCTGAGCTTGCTGGTTTTCTGGCAGACGTTTTAGGACCCAGCTAGGGAACATCATCAGTGCTAGAAGGGGGTGGGTGGGTTTGCAGCATGGAGGGAGGAGGAGGAGGAGGAGGAGGAAGGCAAAGGGGAGGGGGAGGGGGACTGTAGGGTCCATGGTGCTCTCTGAGCTTGCTGCTTTTCTGGCAGACATTTTAGGACCCAGCTAGGGAACTTCATCAGTGCTAGAAGGGGGTGGGTGGGTTTGCAGAATGGAGGGAGAAGGAGAAGGAGGTGGAGGAGGACTGTGGGATCCTTGGTGCTCTCTGAACTTGGTGATTTTCTTGCAGACATTTCATGACCCAACTAAGTAACATCATCGGGGCCAGAAAGGAGTGGGTGGGGGGAGGAGAAAGGGGAGAAGGAGGAGGAGGAGGACTATGGAGTCCATGGTGCTCTCTGAACTGGATGGTTTTCTTGCAGACATTTCATAACCCAACTAGGTAACGTCACCAGCGCTAGAAGGGAAGAGGATGTGCTCTCTGTTTGTATACAGCCCCTTCTAGCACTGATGAGGTTACCTAGCTGGGTCATGAGACGTCTGCAAGAAAACCACCCAGCTCAGAGAGCGCTGAGGAGCCCCACAGTCCAATTCCTGAGCTACGAATATTCCGTGTATCTTTCTGTTGGCTTGCTTCTTTTATTTGGGCGGAGCCAGTACTCCTTCCTGGTAGAATTCCACTGGAAACGGAGGGACTTTTTTTCCCCCTCCTGTGGCTTGGAAGATTTAAAACTTTCACGCTGGGCCTCTCTGTGCAGAAGAGGCATCAAGTTGCAAAAAAAAAAAAAAAACAACAACCCGAAAACAAATTTATAATCAATTTGGGGACAAAGGCTAATTGGATGCCGTCCCCTTTGAAGAGAGATAAACCAGGCTTATCGGTGACCTTCATTCCTTTAATTAGTCGGCATAAGCTTTGATCAAGCTGACATCTTTTGGATGTTGGTTTCTAGCTAGACCAGGTTCCCGGGTTTTCCAGTGCTTTGGCCAAGCATAAATGGAGTAGAATTTGGAGACGGGGCTGGTAGGTCTCCTTAAAGCTCCCAATTTCCCTCGTAATTTTAGTCCTGGTTCGATGCAAACAAAGCTCAGCCCGATTAAGGATTTCAAAGTTTCTATTTTTTCCCCTTTCTCTCTCTCTCTCCCCCCCTCCTTTGCAGGAATGATACCAAAGAGGATGTGTTTGTGCACCAGGTAAGAACTAAGCATCGTGTAATGTAATTTCCTTTTTAATTTCCTTTTTTTTCCCCCCATGTCACTGCTCCCTTTAAGCCTTCACCTTGGTCAAAGCGAGGAAATTTTGAGAAATGTTGGTGTTAAAATTGATCCTTGCTTAGATCAACAGTTAACCTTTCCTTTAGATTCGGGGATGTCCAAGGATGTCCAATTCTGGGAGTTGAAGCCCACAGATCTGAAAGTTGCCAAAGTTACCAACACAGATGCAAAATAATGCCCAGCATTAAAAACAGAGAAGAGCAACAAAGATGATTAGGGGACTGGAGGCTAAAACATACAAGGAACGGTTGCTAGAATTGGGTATGTCTAGTTTAACGAAGAGAAGGACAAGGGGGGACATGATAGCAGTATTCCAATATCTCAGGGGCTGCCATAAAGAAGAGGGAATTAAGCTATTTTCCAAAGCGCCTGAAGGCAGGACAAGAAACAACGGGTGGGAACCAATCAAGGAGAGAAGCAACCTAGAACTAAGGAGAAACCTCCTGACAGTGAGAACAATTAACCAGTGGAACCACCTGCCTCCAGAAGCAGTAAATGCTCCAACACTGGAAGTTTTTAAGAAGAGACTGGACAGCCATTTGTCTGAAATGGTGTAGGATTTCCTGCCCGAGCAGGGGCTTGGACTAGATGACCTCCAAGGTCCCTTCCAACTTTACTACTACTACTATTATAAAATTTATCCGTCAACTCGGTTTCGCTTTTCGGCTTACTGTTTTTTTCAGTTTAAAAAGCCCACCTTTCAGGGGCTCTCCTAATAATTCCTGCCAACCCAATAATTCCTCTCTCAGCCAGCAACAGCACCAATTCAGCACAATTTAGCGGTCCCCCCTGGGACTCGCTGATATCCTTATCTCCCTCCCTCGGATAGTAACGAACTCCCTCGTTTAATTGCACGTCTGTCCTTCGCCCGGCTTGCCAGTTCTTAATTGCCTGCCTTGCAAAAAAAAAAAAAAAAATGGGCGGTCTCCCATTTTTTGTGCAGTTGGCTAACTGACTTGTCCAAGTCTTAATTGTCAAAGCCCACAACCAGGGATACACGTCCCGATCCCGCTGGCCTTCTCACAACTTTTTAAAACTTCTCTGTTGTGCCCCAAAGTCCGGTACAGCTCGTTATTCAACTTTACTCTTAGTTAGGTTTAAATTATCTTGCATTTATTTTTCCAGATGCTTTAAACGATATATATATATATATATATATATATATATATATATATATATATATATATATATTTAGCCAGTCCTCAATTATCTTGTTTGTAACGATAATTTGCGTTAATTGATTTTGCAGCCTTAGCTTTGTAACCCGCCCAGGATCACTTGGTTTATTTAATTGGTTTTGTAAATGGTGATTTGCCTTGGCTGTTTTCCAGTTTTAGAATTTGTAGCATGCCCACAATCCCTTGGTTTATTTAATTGGTTTAGATAAACAGAACGGGTGCCAGGTTTTTGGCTTTTCGCTAGACATGTGCACACCTGCAGGCTTGGGAACTTAGCACCATGTACATCAGGGATGTCCAACCCTGGCCACTTTTAACCGCTGTGGATTTCAACTCCCAGAATCCAGCAGTCATCTCGCCAACCTTTCAATCTGAATTGACCTTGTCCTGGGTTATTTTATTTACTTACTGTTGCACTTTGCTGAAGTCCAGGTCTGTTATGTCCTACTGCGTTCCCCTCGTCTAATTAAGAAAGTTAAATTAATTAAAATTAATTAATTTAAATTTAATTAATTTAAAAATTATTTATTTAATTAATTAAATTAATTAAAAAAGATGTTGAGACTCTAGAAAGAGTACAGAGAAGAGCAACAAAGAGGATCAGGGGACTGGAGGCTAAAACATATAAGGAACGGTTGCTGGAATTGGGGATGTCTAGTTTAATGAAGCGAAGGACGAGGGGGGACATGATAGCAGTCTTCCAGTAACTCAGGGGCTGCCCCAAAGAAGAGGGAGTCAAGCTATTCTCCAAAGCGCCTGAAGGCAGGATAAGAAGCAATGGGTGGAAACTAATCAAGGAGAGAAGCAACCTAGAACTAAGGAAAAACTTCCTGACAGTGAGAACAATTAACCGGTGGAACAACCTGCCTCCAGAAGCAGTGAGTGCTCCAACACTGAAAGTTTTTAAGAAGAGGCTGGACAGCCATTTGTCTGAAATGGTATGGGGTTTCCTGCCTGAGCAGGGGGTTGGACTAGGTGACCTCCAAGGTCCCTTCCGAGTCTGTTATTCTTCCTTCCTTCCTTCCTTCCTTCCTTCCTTCCTTCCTTCCTTCCTTCCTTCCTTCCTTCCTTCCTCCCTCCCTCCCTCCCTCCCTTCTCCAACACTGGAAGTTTTAAAGAAGAGACTGGACAGCCATTTGTCTGAAATGGTGTAGGGTTTCCTGCCTGAGCAGGGGGTTGGACTAGATGACCTCCAAGGTCCCTTCCAACTTTACTACTACTACTACTACTACTACTACTATTATTGTTGTTGTTATTATTGTTATTATTATTAAGTTGCCCTCTCAAAACTGCTGAACTGGGGAATTCTGGGATTGTTTGCCAAGTGGCCAAGGTTGGACCCTTGGATGCCCGTACGCCAAAGGTCATTCTGCTTTTTCATGTGGTTTTTTTCCCCCCTAGACGGCGATCAAGAGAAACAATCCTCGCAAATTCCTGCGAAGTGTTGGAGATGGGGAAACGGTGGAGTTTGATGTGGTGGAAGGCGAGAAGGTGCGGGCCGTGCGGTGGGTGGGTGGCTTCACCGGCTACCGAGCAGAGTTGACGGGGTGGGGGGGGGTCTCCCAACTGACCCTCTCCTCTTTTTCTTTTTTTTTAAAAATCTTTCGCAGGGGGCCGAAGCAGCCAACGTCACCGGCCCCGGCGGGGTCCCCGTGAAAGGCAGCCGCTACGCCCCCAACCGCCGTCGCTTCCGCCGGTTTGTCCCCCGTCCCCGGCAGACCCAGATGCCCCCAGATGGTGCCCGGACCGAGGGGGGTGCCGAGACGGTCAGCGAGGGGGAGAGAGCGGACGAGGCGGTACAGCAGCGCCCACGCCGGAGGCGCCCCCCGCCTTTTTTCTTCCGCCGGAGATTTGTGAGGGGGCCCCGGCCTCAGGCCCAGCAGGCCCAGATGGTGGAAGTGAGTCTGGGGGCTACAGAGCCGGTCCCGGGGGGGGGGGTCAAAAAAGAGACCCTCTTTCGTCCTTTGGACTTTTTGTGCCACATCATTCCCTCCTCTCCCCTCTTCCAGTCCTGCTCTGGTAAGAATGAACCCAGTTGGACCCCCCCACACACAAACACACACACACCCAAAAAGGGGAAGGGGCTTTTGCAGCTCCAGCAAAAGCAAAGGCTGAGAGTCTATGCCAGCGTTTCCCAAACTTGACCATTTTAAGGCATGTGGACTTCAACTCCCAGAATTCCACAGCCAGCAATGCTGGCTGTGGAATTCTGGGAGTTGAAGTCCACATGCCTTAAAATTGTCCAGGTTGAGAAACACTGGTCTATGCCAAAGTCTCTTCCCCAGCCGGTGTCTTTGGTTTTGAGGGTGATCTGTGTGGGGGTTTCCCCTGGTTTTGGGGTGCAGTGGGAGGAGGGGTCTGGGTGGGGAAGGGTCTTTGCTGGCTTCTTGCACTGTTGATGGAAGAAACCTTTTGGGACGAGGGGCAGATTTGGCCCTGGAGAACGGGCCATCCTGCCCCTGTCGCCGTTTCATGGCTCCGTTGTTTCTCTTCCTGCTTGGCTGATGTGTCTTTTGGATGTTTTTTTGGGGGGGGGCTTTGATGAGATTTCCCCCCCCCCACTTCCCAGCCCTCCCAGAATTCCAGATGTGCCAGAGGCTGGACATCTCTCTCAGCTCGGACCCCATCTGGAACGGCGTAGGGTTGAGCAGGGGCTGGACTAGAAGACCTCCAAGGTCCCTTTTAGCTCTGTTCTGGTTACTTTATATATTTGTGTCTGAAATGGTACAGCGTTTCCTACTTGAGCAGGGGGTTCGACTAGAAGACCTCCCAGATCCCTCCCAGCTCTGTTTTTCTGTTGTTACGCTGTGTGGAACAGACTAGGGGCTCCCCCTTGAGCAGCGGGCTGGACTAGATGACCTCCGAGGTCCCTTCCTGCTCGGTTGTACTATGATTCTGTAAGGGGCTCCCGCTTGAGCAGGGGGCTGGACTAGATGACCTCCGAGGTCCCTTCCAGCTCTGTTATTCCATGATTCTGTAAGGGGCTCCCGCTTGAGCAGGGGGCTGGACTAGATGACCTCCGAGGTCCCTTCCAGCTCGGTTGTACTATGACTCTGTAAGGGTCTCCCGCTTGAGCAGGGGGCTGGACTAGATGACCTCCGAGGTCCCTTCCAGCTCTGTTATTCCATGATTCTGTAAGGGGCTCCCGCTTGAGCAGGGGGCTGGACTAGATGACCTCCAAGGTCCCTTCCAGCTCTGTTATTCCATGATTCTGTAAGGGTCTCCCGCTTGAGCAGGGGGCTGGACTAGATGACCTCCGAGGTCCCTTCCAGCTCTGTTATTCCATGATTCTGTAAGGGGCTCCCGCTTGAGCAGGGGGCTGGACTAGATGACCTCCAAGGTCCCTTCCAGCTCTGTTATTCCATGATTCTGTAAGGGGCTCCCGCTTGAGCAGGGGGCTGGACTTGATGACCTCCGAGGTCCCTTCCAGCTCTGTTATTCCATGATTCTGTAAGGGGCTCCCGCTTGAGCAGGGGGCTGGACTAGATGACCTCCCAGCCCTGTTCTTCTCCTCTTCTGATCCTGCTCTCCCTTCCCAGGGCTCTGACGGCGCAGATCCCAAAGATGCCACCCAGCCTGAAGGAGACCAGCCTCAGCAGATCCAGGCGGGCGAGAGAGCCGCGGCACCTCGGTTCCGCCCCAGATACCGCAGGCAAGACTTTGTCCACACACATACACACACACACACACAGGGAAACTAACCAGGATCCAAGCTTGCCTTCCCCTGGTTAAGATGGGGCTGTCTTGGCACGGCGCATTTGTCCTCACGGGTTTGGGGGGAAGAGGGCAGAATTGTGGGCCACAGGGCTGGTTTAGGAAAGAAAAAGTGGCTAGTTTGCCAGCCAGGCAGGTGGGTCAGTGGGACAAGCCAGGATTCCCAGCCCCAGGATTCCCAGCCCCAGGTTGGGCATGGTGCCACTCAAACAATGGGCACAAACGGAATTTGGGAGGTTTTTCTGCCCTTGTAACGCAGCAACATTCAGCAGAATAACTCCATCCTAAGTCAGCAATTTGCTAAATCTCAGCCTGGGCAGCTGGAAGGCGGATGGGCTTCAACCCCCAGAATTCCCCATCCAGCATTATCCGTTTCCCTTCTAATTGTCATGCCAGCTAGCTTACCTTTAACCTATTTATTAATGGTAGCTTGTCACGTTTTTCCCCCCCCCCCACTTTGCTGAAGTGAAGGTATATTGCGTCTGCCGCGTTCCCGCCATCTATTAAGAAAGTTACCCGGATCAAAACATGCGATAAAAGGAATCCCATTTGTTCTCGTCCTGGCCGTGCTGAATTTTGGTAAACTCTTGATGGCTGGGGACTTCTGGGAGTCGAAGTCCATCCGTCTTCTGGTGGCCCAGGTTAAGAGAGGCACTAGTAAGCTTTTAGATTAGGCCTGCCGCTCCAAAGTTTTGCAAACGGCAGTGCTTTCTTACCTCTCTCCAGCCACCATGTCTTTATTTAAGGTTATATTTAGTGGTCTGTCTTATGATTTATGATGGTATTTTATGATTGCGATTATGATTTATCGCTTGTTGCTTGTATGTACACTGAGAGCTTCCGCACCAGAGACCAATTACACTTGGCCAATAAAGAATTCCTATTCTATTTTCTATTTTCTATTTTCTATTTTCTATTTTCTATTCTCTATTCTCTATTCTCTATTCTATTCTATTCTATTCTATTCTATTCTATTCTATTCTATTCTATTCTATTCTATTCTATTCTATTCTAATCTAATTCTATTCTATTATCATTATTCTATTATCATTCTATTCTATTCTATTTCTATTTCTATTATTCTATTCTATTCTCTATTAATTTTCTATTCTAGTTTCTATTCTCTATTCTATTCTATTCTCTATTAATTTTCTATTCTAGTTTCTATTCTATTCTATTCTCCATTCTCTATTAATTTTCTATTCTATTTTCTATTCTATTATTTTCTATTCTCTATTCTATTCTATTTAATTTTCTATTCTAGTTTCTATTCTGTTCTCTATTCTATTCTCTATTAATTTTCTATTCTATATTCTATTCTATTCTCTATTAATTTTCTATTCTATTTTCTATTCTATTTTCTATTCTATTCTATTTTCTATTCTCTATTCTATTCTATTCTCTATTCCCTATTAATTTTCTATTCTATATTCTATTCTATTCTCTATTAATTTTTTATTCTATAGTCTATTCTATTCTATTCTATTCTATTCTATTCTCTATTTTCTATTAATTTTCTATTCTATTCTATTCTATTCTATTCTATTCTATTCTATTCTATTCTATTCTATTTTATTCTATTCTATTCTATTCTATTCTAGAGATTATGGAATTGCGATGGGCAATTCCTGGAGGGAATTTCCTATGCAGAAAGCTTATTCTGCTCTAGGGCACCCCCAGTTCTTTGCCTCCCCGTCTTTTCCTCCACGGGGGAAGAAGGCTGCCAGTTAATTCACACCCACCCCCCCTCTCTGTGTCCTGCCCAGACCTTTTCGCCCCCGTCCTCCGCAGCAGCCCACCCCGGAGGGAGGAGACGGCGAGACAAAAGCCGCCCAGGCCCCAGCGGACGGGATCCGTCCGGAGCCTCAACGGCAACGTAACCGGCCTTACTTCCAGCGTCGACGCCAGCAGCCATCTGTGGCTCGCCAGACGGCCACTGAGGTGAGGGGCAGGGACGTTGGGGAGGGGGGTGACGGGTGGGGTGCAGGAGGACGAGGCCTTGCCCCAAAGGCCTCAGAGACCCGGCCCAGCCGACTTCTGATTTTGACACCCTTGTTCTGAGTTCAAGTGAGGACCGCAAGGCCGAGTTAAAATTTTGCCGTCTTTGCGATGGTCTTTTTATTTTATTTTTTCCAGAACGGCTCTGGACCCCACAAATTTTGGGGGGATGGGTTCTCCTAAGGGATCCCTGATTTCCATTCTGGAGAATCCACAGGCACCCCCCCAGGCAGGCAGGACGGAGGCAAAGCCTTTTTGAAAGTCTGGCCTCCCACCCCAAATTTTGCTTTTTCTCTTTAACGGATTTAAATTCTCTTCGCTTCTGGTGATGCTTCAGGTCGTCCTTGCTTAACGACAAGGCTAATTGGGACCAGCAACTGTCATTAAACAATAGTGTAAATCAGTGGTTCTCAACCTTTTTAATGCCGCGACCCCCAACCGGTCAAGTCGAGGACTACTCAACCGGTCGTAAGTCGAGGACTACTCAACTGGTGCAGCACCGTTTGCAGAATGGGACTTTTGGCAGGCTCAGCAGGACAGAGACAGCCTGGACAATTCCTATTGGCTTTCGAAAGCCAATAGAATAAAAGGGAGGAGCACAGCTAAGGAAAAGGGGGGAAAAAATGGCGGACTGCGTTGTTTGGCGACCCCCGTGAAATGGCCGTTCCACCCCAAATGGGGTCCCGACCCACAGGTGGAGAACCACTGGTGTAAATGGAGAAAAAAAAACAAACACCCAGGCTATTTAGGGATGGCAGTTCCAGCAAACCTTCAAATGTTAATTTTGGAATTGAGGAATTCCTGGCCGTCTGCTTCCCTTGGTGTTTGCGATCCGCAGATCTCCTTCGACTCATTTACCCTTCTCCTTTTCTTCTCAGCTTTTCTTCTTCTGGAACTTGCAAACTTTGGATCGCTGCATAAACGTCCCCCCCAGTCGCCTTCGCTCGCATCAGCCAGGAAGGAGGAGGGATGGGGGGGGGAATCTCCCTGGCCCTGCGGGGGCCAGAAACTGACCGATCGTGTTCAGTGCAGGTTTTATGGACCCAATCGTCTTCTGTGCAGGGTCTCTCCGCGCCTCCCCTTCCCACAAAATCCAAGCCCTGTCCTCTTTTGCTCTAGGCAACTGCCAATGCAAAGGAGCCGCCGGCCCCCAGCTCCGCAGCGGCCGGGGGGGACACCCCAGCTGCCAGCACTCCTGTGATGGCTCAAGACACTGTGGTCGAAGCCAGCAAGCCTGCTTCCCCAGCCCAGGAAGGGGGTGCTCAGCCCCTGCTGGAAATCCAGCAACAGCTTGTGGATGTAAGCAACAGGATGGGGGGGCCTTGAATCCCGGGTTAACCCCCCCCCCTCTGCTCTCAAGGAGAGTCCCCATCTCCAGCTTCTCCCCACGGCCTGCAAAAGGGCCCTGCAAGGCCTCAACAGGCCACCAGGGGTCGCCCTTGAGCCACATCTGGGCCAGCAGGGCAATTTTTTTCCCCCATTTGGGTCGGAATCTGAACCCACGGCTTTGCCTTGGCAGATTTCAACACCCGAGCCAGGGGGAGAGCTCGCCCCCGCTTTACTGGCATGAAGAGCCTGCACACACCGAGGGGATGCCGAGAGCTGTGATCTGGTAAGGGGCTTCCATTGGTCTGAAACGGGGTAGGGTTTCCTGCCTGAGCAGGCGAGGGGGGGGGTTGGACTGGATGACCTCCCAGGTCCCTTCCGACTTTGTTGTGGTGCTTATTTTTTACGGCTTGTTGGTTGGGTTGATGGGTAAGGGGCTTTCATTTGTCTGACGTGGGATAGGGTTTCCTGCCTGAGCGGGAGGGGGGGGGTTGGACTGGATGACCTCCCAGGTCCCTTCCCACTTTATTGTGGTTGTTGTTTTTTATGGCTTGTTGGTTGGGTTGATGGGTAAGGGGCTTTCATTTGTCTAACGTGGGATAGGGTTTCCTGCCTGAGCGGGAGGGGGGGTTGGACTGGATGACCTCCCAGGTCCCTTCCCACTTTATTGGTGGTGGTGTTGTTGTTGTTTACAGCTTGTTTGGGTGGTGGCTTCCTTAAACTCCAGTTTATTTGTCACGCCGGGCTGGGTGAAAAGAGAGGGAGGGATTTGCCATCAAATCTCTGCTTAGTCGGGACCCTCCGAGCAGCAGGAATTTTAACTTTTTAGAACCCATCTTTTTGTTTTGACAAATTGTTTTGATAAATTGAGGAGGGTGTGTGTGGGTGTGTGTGTCTGAAAGCTGCCAGACATCAGGAATGCAAAGGAGAAGGGGGTTAAATTGATAAGACGTGTGTTCTGAATAATAGATTTTGTGAGGAATGGTGATAGAGCAATCGGGAGTATTTGAAATCCTGGGAATGATAAATACCAAACATTAAACTTAAATATTAGTGGAAATTTAAAAATGGAAAAAGGGAGTCCAGCTATTCTCCAAAGCACCTGAAGGCAGGACAAGAAGCAACGGGTGGAAACTAATCAAGGAGAGAAGCAACCTAGAACTAAGGAGAAACTTCCTGACAGTTAGAACAATTCATCAGTGGAACCACCTGCCTCCAGAAGCGGTGAATGCTTCAACACTGGAAGTTTTTAAGAAGAGACTGGACAGCCATTTGTCCGAAATGATACTATAGGATTTCCTGCCTGAGCAGGGGGTTGGACTAGATGACCTCCAAAGTCCCTTCCAACTTTATTATTATTATTATTATTAGTAGTAGTAGTAGTAGTATCATAATCATCATCATTAGGTCATTGATTGTCTAAAAGATTATGTATGTTAAAATAATTAGTATACACATACATACATACATACATACAAACTAAAAACTATTGATATATATAAGAAAACGATGTTTTGTGTGATTGACAGATTAAGAATTGTGTTAATTTACATCTGGACAGTATTAAGGTAAAGAGAGGAAATGTTTATGGTAGTAATTTGAAATCAGCACTAGTGATATCTGTATGTAATAATAATAATAATAATAATAATAATAAAGTTGGAAGGGACCTTGGAGGTCATCTAGTCCTGCTCAGGCAGGAAACCCTATATACCATTTCAGGCAGATAATCATAATGATAAAGTTGGAAGGGACCTTGGAGGTCATCTAGTCCAACCCCTTGCTCAGGCAGGAAACCCCATACCATTTCGGACAAACTGAATTATTATAACTCAGCCGCCACGTTGCTTTTCTAATACGTGAATGTTGTATTAGAAAAATCAATAAAATTTGTAGGGAAAAAAAAGGAATGCAAAGGAAGGGGGTTAAATGTTTTTTTTAAAAAACAGAGCCGATTTCTTTCTCCTGATGCTTCCTTGGCTGGGCGTTTCTCAAATGCACCAAGATTATTTTTGGGGTGTGTGTGTGTGTGTGGAAAACAATAATAAACCTGGTTTTTTTTTCAGCTTCCTACAAACCTCCTCCATCGTTGTCTGATTTTTACCTTTCCTTCCTTTGGCAGGTATCCAGAATGTGCCTCCAAACCCAAGTTACCTCATCCTGCACTTGAAGAGACCCCAGACTTCACCAATTAAACCCTCTTTGCTGCTGTTCAAGCCCTAAAATGTTAAAAAAAGAAAGAAAGAAAGAAAAAAGGATAAACCTGACCGGGGTGGGGGGAAAAAACTTTGCTTTAAAAAAAAAACAACACTTCAGAGGGGTTTGTCTGTTTCCTCCCCACAGTTTTGCCAGTTTAAAAGGGAAAAAAAAAGAGAGAAAATGAAAAACTGGCTGTTAAATCTTGAGTTAATTTTTTTTTCTCCTCCCCCCACCCCACATTGTTTGAAGAACACCCCCCCCGTGTGAACCGTTGTGTGCAGTTTGGGCGTCAGTAAAAAGACAAAAAAAAAAAAAAAAACTTTGCACAGAGCTTGCGTACGTCCCCCGTTTTTCTGTCGGCCATTAAAAAGGTCTTTTTAAACTTGGAGGCAGGGTTTCTTCCGTCGCCATCTTTGCTCTGAAAAGCTGTCCCCAAAATCTTCCTGGTGACGGTCACGGGGAGGGGTGTGCGGGCAAGACTCGGTTTGGCAAGACTTAAAACCAAGGGAAACGGCGGGGGGGCGTCGTGCGGTTGAAGCTTTGGACTAGAAACTTGGGAGGCTCTGAGTTCCAGTCCTGCCTTACCCACAGATGCTCCAACACTGGAAGTTTTTAAGAAGAGACTGGACAGCCATTTGTCTGAAATGGGATAGGGTTTTCTGCCTGAGCAGGGGGTTGGACTAGATGACCTCTGAGGTCCCTTCCAAGTCTGTTATTCTGTTATTCTGTTATTCTTTTCCTTCCTTCCTTCCTTCCTTCCTTCCTCCCTCCCTCCCTGCTCCAACACTGGAAGATTTTAAGAAGAGACTGGACAGCCATTTGTTTGAAATGGTATAGGGTTTCCTGCCTGAACGGGGTTGGACTAGATGACCTCCAAGGTCCCTTCCAACTTTATTATTATTATTATTATTATGGATCATCGCACAGTCAGCCAGATGTTCAGACTGGATTTGGCATTTTGTCTACCTATCGAGTCCTTACCCAGGACCTGGGATAGGCAGATGTGGATGTTTGATGGTATTACAGGTATCGTCGCAGGATGGAAGCAGTTCCTAGTAAGGCCGCCTTTTGCAATTGACTAATAGCGAATTTGTCAATGCCAATGGTGTTCAAGTGGTGCTCCAGTTGTTTTGGGATTGCACCCAAGGAGCCTATGACTATTGGTACTACCCTTGCTTGCTTTTGCCACAGTCTTTCTATTTCTATTTGTAGGTCTTTGTATTTTGTTATCTTCTCCAGTTCTTTCTCTTCTATTCTGCTATCTCCAGGCACTGCCACGTCCACTATCCAGACTTTTTTGTCTTTCTTATCGACAATTGTTAAGTCTGGGGTGTTATGTTGCAGGTGCTTGTCTGTTTGAATTCTGAAGTCCCAGAGCAGTTTAATTTTATCATTTTCTATGACTTTCTCTATTTTATGATCCCACCAGTTTTTGCTTACAGGCAAATGATATTTTTTGCAGATCTTCCAATGCACCATTGTTGCTACTTTGTCATGCCGCTGCTTGTAATCAGTCTGTGCAATCTTCTTGCAACAGCTTACCAAGTGGTCCACTGTTTCTTCAGCTTCTTTGCATAGGCGGCACTTACTATCTGTTGCTGTCTTCTCAATTTTGACTTTGTATGCATTTGTCCTTAAGGCTTGGTCTTGTGCAGCCAGAATTAGTCCCTCGGTCTCTTTCTTCAATTTTCCTGCTCTTAGCCATTGCCAGGTCTTCTTGTTGTTGTTGTTATTATTATTATTATTATTACTACTACTACTACTACTACTATTATTTTCTCTCCGCCCTGGGAAGGAGACAAGGAGAGGAGGCAGAGGGCAAACCATTCTGGCAGAGAGTTGTCAGGGCGCTTTCTTGAAAATTAGACTTGAGAAGAACGAAAGAGTTGGAAGGGACCTTGTAGGTCATCTAGACCAACCCCACCCGCCCTGGCCCAGAAGAGAAACAAACACGGAAGGGAAAACAAACTTCGCACAGAAGGGAAACACACTTTTACCGGGTGGAGCACGAAAAGGGTTGTGAGTTGGTTTTCTGGGTTCCAGTTGTGGTGTTAAGGAAAGGAAGTCGACAATCTTGGCCACCTTTTTGCCTTGAAGGAATTGCAGCCAATGCTTGACGGGCAGGCCGAGGGTGAAGAAGGATGCCAGGGCTTTGTAGTCCCTTCTGGAAAGACAGATGTGGCCGGCAAAAGTGGCCCTGTTTGAAAGGGGCTGCTGAGTGGTTAGAGCAGGGGTCTTCAAACTTGGCAACTTTTAAGACTTGCGGACTTCAACTCCCAGAATTCCTCAGGGCTGGCTGAGGAATTCTGGGAGTTGAAGTCCGCAAGTCTTAAAAGTTGCCAAGTTTGAAGACCCTTGGGTCAGAGCAGTGATTCTCCACCTGTGGGTCGGGACCCCATTTGGGGTCGAACGACCATTTCACGGGGGTCGCCAAACAAGGCTGTCTGCCATTTTTCCCCCTTTTCCTTAGCTGTGCTCCTCCCTTTTATTCTATTGGCTTTTGAAAGCCAATAGAATAGACTCTCTTGAATAGAGTCTCATTCTATTGGCTTTCAAAAGCCAATAGGAATTGTCCAGGCGGTCTCTGCCCTGCTGAGCCCGCCAAAAGTCCCCTTCTGCAAACGGTGCTGCACCAGTGGAGTAGTCCTCGACTTACAACCGGTTGAGTAGTCCTCGACTTACGACCGGTTGGGGGGGTCGCGGCATTAAAAAGGTTGAAAACCACTGGGTTAAAGCTTTGCTCCACCATTCCTGAGCCTGACAATGAGGACAATTAGCCAGTGGAACGATGTGCCACCAGAACTTGCAGGTGCTCCACCACTAGAAGACATTGGACAGCTATTTGTCTGGTATGGTCCGGGGTCTCCTGCTTGAGCAGGGGGCTGGATTAGATGACCTCTGTTAGGAAGGGACTCTGTTTAAGTTGGGGGTGTCTGCAGCCTTGCCCCGCCTCAAGGGTCGAGCCTCGCTGGCTTTCCCAAATTTGCCTCCTTTTCCAGTGCCCAAGAGTGGGAGCATCTGCCTGCCCAGGAAATGCCATGTTGACACAGGTAGCAGTATAGGGTTTCCTGCCTCAGCAGGGGGTTGGACTAATGACCTCCAAGGACCCTTCCCTCTTTATTTTTATTACTATTATTAGTGCTTGGCGCTGGTCTGCCCAGGAGAAGCTGTGCCCCTGGGTGGGACTGTTTGCCTCCCACCCCAAATGTCAGACAGGTAGTTCCTACCCACATTTCCTGCAGCACAATACAAAAAAGATGCTAAGAGTCTTGAAAGTGTGCAGAGAAGAGCAACAAAGAGGATCAGGGGGCTGGAGGCTAAAACATATAAGGAACGGTTGCGGGAATTGGGGATGTCTAGTTTAATCAAAGGAAGGAATAGGGGAGACATGGTAGCAATCTTCCAATATTTGAGGGGCTGCTCCAAAGAAGGGGGGGTGTCCACCTATTATCCAGGCAGGAGAAGAAGCAACGGATGGAAACTCATCAAGGAGAGAAGCAACCTGGAATTAAAGGAGAAACTTCCTGACAGTGAGAACAATTAACCAGTGGAACCACCTGCCTCCAAAAACTGTGACTGCTCCAATATTGGAAGTTTTTAAGAAGAGACTGGACAGCCATTTGTCTGAAATGGTATAGGGTTTCCTGCCTGAGCAAGGGGTTGGACTAGATGACCTCCAAGGTCCGTTCCAGCTTCTATTCTATTCCATTCCATTTCATTCTTCATATTTCTATTCTATTCTAATTTCTATTTTATTCTATTCTTCATATTTCTATTCTATATTCTATTGTATTCTATTCATATTTCTATTCTATTCTATTCATATTTCTATCCTATCCTATTCTATCCCATTCCATTCTTCATATTTCTTTTCTATTCTATTCTTCTTATTTCTATTCTATTCATATTTCTATTCTATTCTATTCTATTCTACTCTATTCTTCATATTTCTATTCTATTCTTCATATTTCTATTCTATTCATATTTCTGTTCTATTCTACTCTATTCTATTCTACTCTATTCTTCATATTTCTATTCTATTCTTTATATTTCTATTCTATTCATATTTCTATTCTATTCTACTCTATTCTATTCTACTCTATTCTTCATATTTCTATTCTATTCTTCATATTTCTATTCTATTCATATTTCTATTCTATTCATATTTCTATTCTATTCTACTCTATTCTTCATATTTCTATTCTATTCTTCATATTTCTATTCTATTCATATTTCTATTGTATTCTATTCTATTCTATTCTTCATATTTCTATTCTATTCGTATTTCTATCCTATCCTATCCTATTCTAAATCTCCAAGGTCCCTTCCTTAGAATTTATGTTCTAAGAGCCAATGTGGGAGGGGGGGAGAAAATCTGAGTCCTTGGCCGGGAGGAGAAAGACCAGGCTGCAAGACACACACACACACACACACACACACACACACACACACACACACACACACACACACACACACACATCACAATGGGCCAAGTCTTTGCAGCCCATCAAATGTTGCTGGCTGGGGAGCTGATTCAGCTACTTCGCCTAAAGATGCCAGAAATATGTCTCTTTTTTTTTTTTTCTTTCTCCCCCCTTCCCTGTTCTGGGAAAATGGAAGCCATGGGGGTGGGGGAGGATGTGGGGGGATTGGGATAAAAAGCCACATTCTCCCTGTCAGAGAGGTCAGACGTTTCTCAAAAAGGAAGCCTTGTGAATATCAGCCAAAAGGAAGTTCCAGGATTGTTCCAATGCTCTTCAGGAATAACTCTTTGCACGGACCAAAGACGCATTTGGGAGAAAAAATTCTCCTGGTTGGTCTTAAAAGAGATTAACCGAGATTTGGCGTGGCATCTTAACATTCCCAAGGCCTTCACTGTCTCGCCTTTTTAGGAAAGAGCCGAGCATCCAAATAGGGTTTAGCCATCTATTCTTAATATACAAATATCCTTTTTTTCTTCTTCTAGAAATACAAAATTAAACATGCACACACGCGCACGCAAAAGCCCACCGGCCCTGTTAAGACATTTTTCTCTCTTGACACAAAGCCCCCAAAGTAACTCCGTTGGGCAATTATGCAAATTTGGAGGGGAAAAAAATCCTTTTTTAAAAGAATGTTTAGAGTCTCGCATCTTTTCATTTTTCCCTTCTGACTTTCCCCGCACCGGGTGGTCAAATTTTCCAAAAAGTGACGCAGTCTGTCCGGCTTCTGTTTCTAAAATTCCACGATCTCATAGGGAAATAAAAAATAAAATAAAATAAAAATAAATAAAATAAAATAATAAAATATAAAATAAAATAAAATAAAATAATAAAATAAAATAATAAAACGAAATAATAAAATAAAATAAAATAATGTAAAATAAATAAAATAAAAATAAATGAAATAATAAAATAAAATAATAAAATGAAATAAAATAATATACTGTAAAATAAAATAAAAATAAAATAAAAATAATAAAATAATAAAATGAAATAAATAATAAAATAAAATAATAAAATGAAATAAAATAATTAAATTAAATTAAATTAAATTAAAAATAACCAAATTCTAGGCACTCTGTGTAGATGCAAAAAGGTTCTTGAAAATTGCAGGGGTTTAAAAGTGCAGAGGAATCAAAGGAGGAATTGAAACCTAAGGCAATTTTAGAAAGTCTGAGACAATCACCGACCTTTGCTCCAAAATTAATTCCATTAATTAATGTTCCCATATTTGAAAAACTGGGAGTTCCTGAGCTGGGGATGGGGGAGAATTAAACCAGGTTCAAACCAGCTTAGACCTGAACAAACCCCACTCCTAATTAGCACTGATGGTGTTCCCTAGTTGGGTCATGAGACGTCTGCAAGGAAACACCCAATTTCAGAGAGCCCCAAGGACCTATAGTTCTCCTCCTCCTCCTCCTCCTCCTCCTCCTCCCTTCTAACACTGATGATGTTCCCTAGTTGGGTCACGAGACGTCTGCCAGAAAACCACCCAGCTCAGAGAGCACCAGGGACCCCCCCCCTCATTTCAACCCTGAGCTATAAATATTCTCCTTTATTGGTATGTGCTCAGCAAAATAAATCCTTTTTTGCAAAACCATCCTTTTTGCAATTTGCAGCTTTCTTTTTTTTTTAATCCTAACGGCTCCAGTATAAGGTTTTTTCCCCCCTTTTAATCTCAGGGCAAACATCTGTAGTGGTTTTGGGGCAGGGGGAGGGGGGCGCCAGTGGCCTCATAATCACGGGGAGGCTGAAGAAGGCCGGGTGGGGGGGGGTTGAGCTGTGCCCCCAAATCAGCCGCCCAGTTGGCACCAGGCACGGGCCGTGCGGTGTGAGGCTTTCATTGCAAGAGGTCCCTTCAGCTCTCTGGGAGTTAGTTGAAGCCCAAAAACTCTATCCAGGGAATTCTGGGAGTTAGTTGAAGCCTACAAACGCTGGTCAGGGAATTCTGGGAGTTAGTGGAAGCTGCAAGTGCTGGCTGCGGAATTCTGGGAGTTGAAGTCCAGCCTTCTTAAAGTTGCTGAGGCTGAAAACACTGGCTCATAGAAAGCGGCCTCC
Organism: Crotalus tigris; assembly: GCF_016545835.1. Classification (NCBI taxonomy): domain Eukaryota; kingdom Metazoa; phylum Chordata; class Lepidosauria; order Squamata; family Viperidae; genus Crotalus; species Crotalus tigris. The sequence continues at coordinate 811,284 of NW_024096569.1, forward strand.
CTCTCAATCGTGCAGGCCTTGGCATGGGTCTTGTAGTCCTTTCTCCGTGCAGAACCAGAGAAGGCCTATATCAGTGGTTCTCAACCTTTTTAATGCCACGACCCCCCAACTGGTCGTAAGTCGAGGACTACTCAACCGGTCGTAAGTCGAGGACTGCTCAACCGGTCGTAAGTCGAGGACTACTCAACTGGTGCAGCACCGTTTGCAGAAGGGGACTTTTGGTGGGCTCAGCAGGGGGAAGACAGCCTGGACAATTCCTATTGGCTTTTGAAAGCCAATAGAATTAGACTCTATTCAAGAGAGTCTATTCTATTGGCTTTCAAAAGCCAATAGAATAAAAGGGAGTAGCACAGCTAAACAAAAGGGGGGGGAAATGGCGGACTGCGTTGTTTGGCGACCCCCGTGAAATGGTCGTTCGACCCCAAATGGGGTCCCGACCCCCAGGTTGAGAACCACTGGTCTAAAGTCATCCCAAGCTGTCACTCTTTCACCTCTCCAATCACCCTCTTCTTGTTTGGCCTCAGCCTTAATCACACATTCAGGGTTTGATGTCTAGACTGAGGTTGTCCTATCTTGGCCACTTTAAGACTTCTGGACTTCAACTCCCAGAATTCCTCTGCCGGCAACCTTTTACCAGAATTCAGTGCGGATAGGACAGACCGGACTACTCTATTTTTTTTGATCGGGTAACTTTCTTCATAGATGGTGGGAATGCGGTTGGCGTAATCTATCTTGACTTCAGCAAAAAAAAAAAATTTTTAAAAATGGCTGGGGAATTCTGGGAGTTGAAGTCCACAGGTCTTAAAGGGGCCACGTTTGGACACCCCTGGTCTGGAAGGTGTCCAACATTTACTGGAAAAAAACGGATGTTCTGGATCAGGGGAAAGAGTAAGCCTGCCTGTGGAACCTCCTGAAGGGTGAGCAAGGAACTCTGCCCATGCTCTGGGGTGCTCTTGGGCGACACACACTCAGGACTTAGCATGATCCCAAGTCAGCCAGGTACAAAAGAAGAAAAGTCTTTGGAAGATGGTTAGTTGGCAGCCAGGATGTCTCTCTCTTTCCTGGGGGGCGGGAGGGGGGGGACTGGTTCCTGCTTCCGAAAGTGCTCTGGGAAAATGGGGGGAAATCTAGGCCAATCAGGGCTACCCAGAGGGCATCTTTCCACCCCAAAGCCTTATTTACAGCGGTGACCGTGACCCCTGCGCTCCCGGACCGTCCGGTTTAAAAACAATCGATTGCTTTTCTCTTAAAAACGAACAATTAAAAAATAATAATAATAAACGCAACCGGACCCAAGAAACCGTTTGGCCGAGACCCTGAGATCTTCCAGCCAGGCCTCCCGGCCGTAAAGTGCTCAGCAAACCCTGCTCTTTCTGCCACCGTCCCTAATTCCATGCCTTGTGGTCTCCTTTCCCTCTCCGCAACTCCCATCCCGGCCACAACCCCCGTCTTCATTCGTGACCGTCCGGGCTCAGCTCGTCCAGCTCCGTGTAGGGCTTGATCTCCCGGTCCAGCAACGACGGGGTGCGTCGGAATGTGGCGGCGATGTCATCAAAGGTGCGCCCCCTAGTCTCGGGCACCTTGAGGTAGGTGAAGGCGGAGAAGATGAAGAGGAGGATGGCGAAGAGGAGGAAGACGTAAGGGCCGATCGCCTCCTGCCAGGGGTAAGAGAAGGACAGGGTTGGGAGGGACCTTGGAGGTCTTCTAGTCCAACCCCCCTGCATGATGGTCATAGAAAACGAAGGCCTAGAAGGGACCTTGGAGGTCTTCCAGTCCAACCCCCTGCCCAAGATCATAGAAACACAGGGCTAGAAGGGACTTTGGAGGTCTTCTAGTCTAACTTCCTGCCCAAAATCATAGAAAACATAGGGCTGGAATGCAATAGACTAGACTAGACTAGACTATACTAGAACAGAACAGAACAGAATAGAATTATAGGATAGGATAGGATAGGATAGGATAGGATAGGATAGGATAGGATAGGATAGGATAGAAGTAGGAATGGAAGAATAGAGTAGAGTAGAGTAGAGTAGAGTAGAGTAGAGTAGAGTAGAGTAGAGTAGAGTAGAAATAGAATAGAAATAGGAATGGAAGAATAGGATAGGATAGGATAGGATAGGATAGGATAGGATAGGATAGGATACAATAGAAATAGGAATGGAAGAATAGGATAGGATAGGATAGGATAGGATAGGATAGGATAGGATAGGATAGGATAGGATAGGATAGGATAGGATGAAATAGAAATAGAAATGGAAAAATAGAATAGAATAGAACAGAACAGAACAGAATAGAATAGAAATAAGGAATAGAATAGAATAGAATAAAAATAAGGAATAGAATAGAATAGAACAGAATAGAATAGAAATAAGGAATAGAATAGAATAAAAATAAGGAATAGAATAGAATAGAATAGAATAGAATAGAATAGAATAGAATAGAAATACAGAATAGGATAGGATAGGATAGGATAGGATAGGATAGGATAGGATAGGATGAAATAGAAATAGAAATGGAAAAATAGAATAGAATAGAACAGAACAGAATAGAATAGAAATAAGGAATAGAATAGAATAGAATAAAAATAAGGAATATTTATTTATTTATTTATGAGACTTATATACCGCTTTAAGTGCAAGCACTCTCTAAGCGGTGTACACCAGTAAGCAATGTATATATATATATATTTACATTGCCCCCAACAATCTGGGTCCTCATTTTACCTACCCCGGAAGGATGGAAGGCTGAGTCAACCTTGAGCCGGTGAGATTTGAACCGCTGACCTGCTGAACACAGTCAGCTAAAGTGGCCTGCAGTACTGCACTCTAACTGCTGCGCCACCTCAGATATAGAATAGAATAGAATAGAATAAAAATAAGGAATAGAATAGAATAGAATAGAATAGAATAGAATACAATACAATAGAATAGAATAGAAATAAGGAATAGAATAGAATAGAATAGAATAGAATAGAATAGAATAGAATAGAATAGAATAGAATAGAATAGAATAGAAATAAGGAATAGAATAGAATAAAAATAAGGAATAGAATAGAATAAAAATAAGGAATAGAATAGAATAGAATAAAAATAAGGAATAGAATAGAATAGAATAGAATAGAATAGAATAGAATAGAATAGAAGCTGGAAGGGACCTTGGAGGTCTTCTAGTCCAGCCCCCTATACCATCTCAGACCTAAGCTTAAGGGTTGACCTCCGAGATTTTCGTTTTCCTCCTCCCTCACCTCCCTCTCTCCTTTCGTGCTATGCCATTCGGATAATCGGCTGAAAGCTTTTTTACGCGCCCTCCTTCGACCCCAGAGATCAGGGACTAAAAACATGGCCTTACTGCGGCCTCAGACTCACCTGGATGGAGGGGAAACTCATGCCCACGATGAAGTTGCTAGTCCAGTTGGCAAAGCCGGCCACCGCCATGGCGGCCGGCCGGGGCCCCTGGCTGAACAGCTCGGCCACGATGAACCACGGGATGGGGCCCGGCCCGATCTCAAAGAAGGCCACGAAGGCAAAAATAGCCACCATGCTCAGGTAACCCATCCAGGCAACACTTTTCTGCCAAGAGAGGGAGACGAAATTTTTCTGAGCGGATTTTTCGGGCTGGCAAAAGTCCCGAACACGCCGGTCCTCAATTTACAACCGTTCGTTTAGTGACCGAGCTTACCAACGGCGCTGAAAAAAAAAGGGACCTGCGACCGTTTTTCACGCTCAACAACCGTCGCAGCGTCCCCGCGGTCAGGCGATCCAAATGCGGGCCGCTCGGCAAGCGACTCGTATTTACGACGGCCGTATTCACGCGATCCCCCTTTTGCGACCGTCCGACCAGCCACGTCCGCGGGGGGAGAACCCGGGTTCGCTTAACGACCGGGTGACTAGCGAAACGACGGCAGGGACTTCGTTCGGAAAGGTCGCACAACGGGGCAAAACCCACTTCACGACGTGTCTTGCTGAGTGACAGAAAAGTGGGGGTGGGTGGGGAGCGTCTTTTAAGGTCCCTGCGGTGAAAAAGGGTCCTTTCGGGGACCGGCTGGAGTGGATTTTTCCCGCCTCGCAAAAGGAAATGGGATCCCTGTTGGTTCGGATTAAGGGACGGTGGAACTCACCGCCACCAGATGTGGCTGATCGGTTTGGGAGTTGCTTTGCAGCGAATTCCAGCTCTCAAGTGGGACACCCTTGGTCCAGTTACTCACCAAGAGGAGGAGCGAAGTCATCATCAAAAGGGCACAGATGCCCATCCCGAATAAGCCCACCAGGTGTAGCGTCCGTCTTCCCGCCCGCTCGACCAGGAACACCTGGAAGGGAGCAAACAGGTGGGCGATCCTAAGAGCTGTTTTATTTCGGTTGCAAGTTATGGATAGCAAATTGAGTAGGGGGTTGGACTAGAAGACCTCCAAGTTCCCTTCTGACTCTGTTATTCTTTTATTCTGTTATTTTAATTTCTGGAGCAAATTATGGATAGCAGAGTTTATGACTGGTGGACTTGCAACTCCCAGAATCCTCCAGCCATATTCTCTTTTTTCCCCCACTTTGCTGAAGTCAAGTTATATTATGTTCACTTCCTACCCATCATCTATTAAGAAAGTCACCCTATCCCCCCCAAAAAATAAAACGCAATAAAGGAGCTTAACCACATTTGCTCTTATCCACCAGCCATGCTTAATCATCATCATCATCGTCTTAAGAACAATGATGAAGACGCACTGAAATTAGTATATCAGGAAGGCTTACTGATACTGGAGAGACCAAACTGGTCTACAAGAAAGACCAAATGAAGAACAGAATAGAGGCATGGGAAGACAAAGCACTACATGGCCAATACATTAAAAAAATAGCTGGGAAAGCAGATATTAACAAGACCTGGCAATGGCTAAGTGCAGGAAAATTGAAGAAAGAGACCGAGGGACTAATTCTGGCTGCACAAGACCAAGCCTTAAGGACAAATGCATATAAAGTCAAAATTGAGAAGACAGCAACAGACGGTAAGTGCCGCCTATGCAAAGAAGCTGAAGAAACAGTGGACCACTTGGTAAGCTGCTGCAAAAAGATCGCACAGACTGACTACAAGCAGCGGCGCGACAAAGTAGCAACAATGGTGCGTTGGAAGATCTGCAAGAAATATCATTTGCCTGCCAGCCAGAACTGGTGGGACCATAAAATAGAGAAAGTCATAAAAAATGATAAAATTAAACTGCTCTGGGACTTCAGAATTCAAACAGACAAGCACCTGCAACATAACACTCCAGACTTAACAATTGTCGATAAGAAAGACAAAAAAGTCTGGATAGTGGACGTGGCAGTGCCTGGAGATAGCAGAATAGATGAGAAAGAACTGGAGAAGATCACAAAATACAAAGACCTACAAATAGAAATAGAAAGACTGTGGCAAAAGCAAGCAAGGGTAGTACCAATAGTCATAGGCTCCTTGGGTGCAATCCCAAAACAACTGGAGCACCACTTGAACACCATTGGCATTGACAAATTCGCTATTAGTCAATTGCAAAAGGCGGCCTTACTAGGAACTGCTTCCATCCTGCGACAATACCTGTAATACCATCAAACACCCACATCTGCCTATCCCAGGAAGGACTCGATAGGTAGACAAAATGCCAAGTCCAGTCTGAACATCTGGCTGACTGTGCGATGATCCATAATAATAATAAAGTTGGAAGGGACCTTGAGGGTCATCTAATCCAACCCCCTGCTCAGGCAGGAAACCCTACAGCATTTCAGACAAACAGCTGTCCAGTCTCTTCTTAAAAACTTCCAGTGTTGGAGCCTTCACCGCTTCCGGGGGCAGGTAGTTCCACTGGCTAATGGTGGGGGAATTCTGGGATTTGAATTCCACCGCTCTTAACGTTATCTGGTTTGTAGACTCCTGTTCTTGGGGGGACCCCCCCCCGAGGGTCGGGGTGAGGCAGGAGCTCTTACCGAAATGATGGTGAAGATGGTGTTCACCACGCCCGTTCCGATGGTGGCGTAGATGGGCTGTTCCAAACCGGCTTTGGTCAAGATGTCAGTTGAGTAGTAGAAGACCTAAAGAGGAATGGCGAAAGTTCTTCCTGGTTCTTTGGGGGGGGGGTCCCCTGGCCCCGCTCCCCTTTTGCCCTCCCTCCCTTCCTCACCGCGTTGCCCCCACTCACCGCGTTGATGCCCGACAGCTGCTGGGACAGCTGGAGGACCACGGCGATCAAGAGCGGCTGGCGGTAAATGCGGGAACGGAACAGCTGGAGGATGGAGACCTTGTGTTCCATGTCCATCCGCCGCTTCTCCTCCTTCATCTCTGTCAACGCGGCACTGACGTCCTGACAGCCGGTTAGCCGCTTGAGACCTAGTGAGGGGGGACCCGTGGACGTGAGCAAGGGTGGTAAGGATAAATAGGGAACCCCAGAAACAGTTTTCCCAGTGGCAATGCAGGGCTGTGAAAGTTGGACCGTAAGAAAGGCTGAGCGCCAAAGAATGGAGGCCTTTGGACTCTGGTGCTGGAGAAGACTCCTGCGAGTCCCCTGGACTGCAAGGTGGTCCAACTGGTCAGTCCAAGAGGAGATCAACCCCGACTGCTCTTTAGAAGGCCAGATCCTGAAGTGGAAACTCAAGGACTTTGGCCACCTAATGAGAAGGAAAGACTCACTGGAGAAGAGCCTGATGCTGGGAAAGATGGAGGGCAAGAGAAGAAGGGGACGACAGAGAATGAGATGGCTGGATGGAGTCCCTGAAGCAGCAGGTGGGAGCTTAAATGGACTCCAGAAGATGGTGGAGGACAGGAAGACCTGGAGGAACGTTGTCCATGGGGTCGCGATGGGTTGGACATGACTTCACAACTAACTCTCTCTCTCTCTCTCTCCCCCTCCCTCTCTCTCTCCCCCTCCCTCTCTCTCTCTCTCTCTCTCTCTCTCTCTCTCTCTCTCTCTCTCTCTCTCTCTCTCTTTATCTATCTATGTGTCTATCTATCTATCTATCTATGGGTCGGACATGACTTCACAACTAACAACAACTCTCTCTCTCTCTCTCTCTCTCTCTCTAGCTAGCTAGCTGTTGAGGCCTTTGGACTATGGTGCTGGAGAAGACTCCTGCGAGTCCCCTGGATTGCAAGGCGATCCAACCGGTCGGTCCTAGAGGAGATCAACCCCAATTGCTCTTTAGAAGGCCAGATCCTGAAGTGGAAACTCAAGGACTTTGGCCACCTAATGAGAAGGAAGGACTCACTGGAGAAGAGCCTAATGCTGGGAAAGATGGAGGGCAAGAGAAGAAGGGGACGGCGGAGAATGAGGTGGCTGGATGGAGTCCCTGAAGCAGGAGGCGTGAGCTTCAATGGACTCCAGAAGATGGTGGAGGACAGGAAGGCCTGGAGGAATGTTGTCCATGGGTCGCGATGGGTCGGACACGACTTCACAACAACTCTCTCTCTCTCTCTCTCTCTCTCTCTCTCTCTCTCTCTCTCTCTCTCTCTATCTATCTATCTATCTATGGGTCGGACATGACTTCGCAACTAACAACAACACTCTCTCTCTCTCTCTCTCTGTATCTACCTACCTACCTACCTACCTACCTATCTGTTGAGGCCTTTGAACTCTGGTGCTGGAGAAGACTCCTGCGAGTCCCCTGGACTGCGAGGCAATCCAACTGGTCAGTCCTAGAGGCTCTGTAGAAGGCCAGATCCTGAAGTTGAAACTCAAATACTTTGGCCACCTAATGAGAAGTAAGGACTCACTGGAGAAGGGCCTAATGCTGGGAAAGATGGAGGGCAATAGAAGAAGGGGACGACAGAGAATGAGGTGGCTGGATGGAGTCCCTGAAGCAGGAGGCGTGAGCTTCAATGGACTCCAGAAGATGGTGGAGGACAGGAAGGCCTGGAGGAACGTGGTCCATGGGTCGCGATGGGTCGGACACGACTTTGCAATTAACAACAAAATCCCACCTGGCTGGCTGTCATCCCATAAGGACCAAAATGCTTCATTTGGTGAATTTTCATGATTGCTTCAGTGGCTAAAAGTTCTCTTTTATTAGGGGATAAGGGTGTTATTCCAAGCCAGAAAACTGAATAATTTATCCACTCACAGGAAAATCCCAAGTGTGCTCCAGTTATTATTAGTAATAATAATTGAACACCCCTTGCATTAAGAAAACTAGCCTGGCGGTTTATTCCCTGACAAGCTAACTTTTTAGAGGTAGGACGGTTTTTTTGAGTTTCAGAGAAATTGTTTTATGCTGAATTATAATCCATCCAATTTAAATATCCTGTCCTGTGAAACGCCAGCTAACAGTTTAATCCCAAATAAGTGAAATCCATCTTAAATTTTCCAGCTTGGGTGGGGTTTCAGAGAGTGTGAACATCCAAACAGGAAAAACAGCCCTTGGTCAACACAGTTTATTTCACTTTTCTTTCTAAAAACACCAAGTACCTACCGAATTTGGACTGCAGAGAAAAATAATCACACGCTATTACGGTAATCTGCAAGGAAGCCAAGGCTGAAACAGTGCTAAAATAAAATCAACATCCCCAAAAGCTGAAAAAAGGAAGAAATGAATCTATTTTTTTTTTCAGGCATTGTGGCAGGCAGATTGGAAAAGTATTAAGCTGGGCGATCACAATGGGATTGTGCGCCCACAACGCACAACTTCAAGAAAGAATCAAAAGTAAAACATGGCAAAGGATTAAAAACTTAACATTTCTGGATGCAAAACAGACAATTATATGATAAGGGAAGGAGTCAATAACATCCATCGGCACAAAACAATAAAATCCATCGGACATGATAGCAGCCTTCCAATCTCTCAGGGGCTGCCCCAAAGAAGAGGGAGTCAAGCTATTCTCCAAAGCCCCTGAAGGCAGGACAAGAAGCAACGGATGGAAACTCATCAAGGAGAGAAGCAACCTAGAACTAAGGAGAAACTTCCTGAGAGTTAGAACAATTAGCCAGTGGAACCACCTGCCTCCAGAAGCGGTGAATGCTCCAACACTGGAAGTTTTTAAGAAGAGACTGGATAGCCATTTGTCCGAAATGGTCTAGGGTTTCCTGCCTGAGCAGGGGGTTGGACTAGATGACCTTCAAGGTCCCTTCCAAGTCTGTTATTCTGTTATTCATTTTCCTTTTCCTTCCTTCCTTCCTTCCTTCCTTCCTTCCTTCCTTCCTTCCTTCCTTCCTTCCTTCCTTCCTTCCTTCTGTTCTTCCTTCTTCCCTCCCTCCCTCCCTCCCTCCCTTCTCCAACACTGGAAGTTTTTAAGAAGAGACTGGATAGCCACTTGTCCGAAATGGTGTAGGGTTTCCTGCCTGAGCAGGGGGTTGGACTAGATGACCTCCAAGGTCCCTTCCAACTTTTACTAAAAACCACAAAGGTTCAAGTGGAGAGGCTGGCTGGAGTCCCCTGAAGCAGGAGGCCAAAAAAAAGTTGTAAAACGGGGCAAAGCTCGCGTCGTCAGAACGGTCTCACTTTGCGACGGAGGTTTTGGCCTCGTCCGTGTGGAGGGCAATCGGTACTCACTCTCTTTGGCCTTGGATTCCTTGTTTCGGATGATGTACAGGTAGCGCGGGCTCTCCGGACAGAAAGGGAAGAGCAGCAGCTGCAGGATGGAGGGCACCACGGTGATGCCCATCAAGAGCGGCCAGTAGGTCTCATTGCCCAGTAGGGTGTCCAGGCCGCACACCTGTGGCGAGGGGGGGGAAGAGGCTGGTTCAAGACCGACGCGCAATCAACGGGAAGACGCCAGGCTAAATATCGGTGCCCAATGGAGAACATTTGTAGCTCACGGTTGGAAGGAGGGGTCCTTGGCGCTCTGGGTTGTTTCATGACCCAACTAGGTAACATCATCAGTACTAGAAGGGGGGAGGAGGAGGAGGAGGAGGAGGAGGAGGAGGAGGAGGAGGAGGAGGAGGAGGAGGAGGAGGAGGAGGACAACGACGATGACTGTGGGGCCCCTGGTGCTCTCTGAGCTGGGTGGTTTCCTTGCAGACATTTCATGACCCAACTAGGGAACAGCATCAGTGCTAGAAGGGAGGAGAAGGAGGAGGAGGAAGAGGAGAAGGAGGAAGAGGAGGAGGAGGAGGAGGAGGAGGAGGACAACAACAACAACAACGACTGTGGGGCCCTTGGTGCTCTCTGAGCTTGGTGGTTTTTTTACAGACGTTTCATGACCCAACTAGGGAACAGCATCAGTGCTAGAAGGGAGGAGGAGGAGCAGGAGCAGGAGGAGGAATGAGGGGTCCTTGGTGCTTCCTGAGCTTCAAGGCACTGCCTGGCTGAGGAATGCTGGGAGTTGAAGTCCACAAGTCATCAAAGGACCCAGTTGGAAGACCCCTGCCCTTATCACGCAAGGGGGAACCCCACATTTTTGTCCCAAGTCAGGGCAAGTCAAGGCCAGCTTCCCCCTCCCTCCCATCGGTGCCGAGCCCTCTCTGACCTGACCCCCTCCATGCAACCCAACCCCCCCCCCAAAAAATCTCAAACATAGGCTGCTTACCTGGGCAAATAGGATCCCGATGACAATGGCCAGCTGGTTCAGGGTCCCCAAAGCCCCCCGAAGCTTGGTGGGGGCGATCTCCCCCACATACATGGGAACAAGTCCAGAGGCAAATCCTGGCAACACAGAGAGGGAGAAAGTGTGTGTTTGTGTGTGTGTGTGTGTGTGTGTGTGACCGCTACATTGCGTCTACCCACAGGAGGAATCCACAGAAGGGCTTCCTCTCCGACAAAAAAAAAAAAAAAACGATCTTGAGAAACCATCACTGGCCCAGCATAGAGGCACGCTGCTCCTGAACATGGAGGTTCGACAGGAAGGACTTGCCAAATTGAGGGTCATCCTGGGTTGTCTCAACCCCCCCCCCAGCTCCTTTTGACCTTAGGGTATTTTTTTTCCCACTTTCTCATAGCGTAGATAAGTAGGCAAGTGGCTTGGCTGATTGGAAAGTTGGTTCGTTGGGATGATATTCACTCGTGCGTTCGCTCATTCATTTGTTTATTCGTTCGTTCATTCATTCGTTCCTTGACTGCACTCAGATGTCATTTTAATCAAGGCTGATTCGGTGCCACTGAAATAGTGAATTCTAGTCCTATTTAAAAGCCGGCTGGGTGACTTTGGGCCAGTCACCAGGAGACGGTGAGTTCTAGTCCCACCTTAAGCGTGAAAGCTGACTGGGTGACTTTAGCTCAATCACCAGGAGATGGGGAGTTCTAGTCCCATTTTAGCCATGATAGCCAACTTGGACCAATCGCCAGGAGACGGTGAGTTCTAGTCCCGTCTTAGGCACAAAAGCTGGGTGCCTTTGGGCCAATTGCCAGGAGATGGTGAGTTCTAGTCTCACCTTAGGCATGAAAGCCAGTTGGGTGCCTTTGGGCCAATCGCCAGGAGACGGGGAGTTCTAGTCCTGCCTTAGGCACGAAAGCCAACCGGGTGACTTTAGCCTAATCATCAGGAGACGGTGAGTTCTAGTCTCACCTTAAGCATGAAAGCTGCCTGGGTGACTTTAGCTCAATCACCAGGAGATGGGGAGTTCTAGTCCCATTTTAGCGCTGATAACCAACTTGGTGATTTTGGACTAAGCACCAGGAGGCGGTGAGTTCTAGTCCCACCTTAGGCACAAAAGCCAGCTGGGTGACTTGGGGCCAATCACCAGGAGACTGGGAGTTCTAGTCCCGCCTTAGGCATGAAAGAGGCTGGGTGACTTTGAGCCAATCAGCAGGCGACTGGGAGTTCTAGTCCCGCCTTAGGCACAAAAGCCAGCTGGGTGACTTGGGGCCAATCACCAGGAGACGGTGAGTTATAGTCCCGCCTTAGGCACGAAAGCCAACCGGGTGACTTTTGCCTAATCACCAGGAGATGGTGAGTTCTAGTCCCGCCTTAGGCATAAAAGCCATCTGGTGACTGAGCCAATCGCTAGGAGACGGTGAGTTCTAGTCCCCCCCCCCTAAAATCTCCTCCTGTGGGCTCCCTTTCGCCTGCAGGACCCACGGTCCGACGGGAGGAAAGGCCGCCTCCCCCTTCATCTTCCCCCCCCCCCCCGTGAGCCTGTCCCCCCCCTCCACCCCGTACCTGAGAAAGCCCCGATCACAAACCGGCCGAAGATCATCATCTCGTACGATTTGCCCAGCTTGGCCAGCCCCATCAAGCCACCGCCGAGGAAGGCCAGGCCATTGTTGACGATCATGGCTCTCTTCCTGGAAGGAGAAGAGAAGAGACCCCCCTGTATGGACAAAGAAGCTCTCTCGGGGTGGGGGGGGCACAGAGCCTCTAACGCAGTGGTTCTCAACCTTTTTAATGCCGCGACCCCCCCCAACCGGTCGTAAGTCGAGGACTACTCCACCGGTCGTAAGTCGAGGACTACCCAACTGGTGCAGCACCGTTTGCAGAATGGGACTTTTGGCGGGCTCAGCAGGGCAGAGACAGCCTGGACAATTCCTATGGGCTTTTGAAAGCCAATAGAATGAGACTCTATTCAAGAGAGTCTATTCTACTGGCTTTCAAAAGCCAATAGAATAAAAGGGATTAGCACAGCTAAGGAAAAGGGGGAAAAAATGGCGGACTGCGTTGTTTGGCGACCTCCGTGAAATGGTCGTTCGACCCCAAATGGGGTCCCGACCCCCAGGTTGAGAACCACTGCTCTAAAGGCCAGCCTGCACCCAACTGGGGTGGGGGTCCCTGCTCCCTTTCCAAAACAAACCCTGATCAGACCGTGTTGCGACCACCCATTTATCTGGGATTAAACCCAGCTCAGGTCTGGTTCCCCCCCCCCCCACAGCTGCAGAGCCGTAGGAAATATTTCCCGACAGGCAGTCCTCCACTTACAACGCTTCATTTAGTGACTGTTCGAGGTTGGAACCGCACGGAAAGAGATAACAGCTGTTTTTCACACTTTACGACTTCCTGGCAGTCCAAATTTGGACGCTCAGCAACTGACTCACGTTTACGACGGTCGCAACGTCCCGGGATCACGGGACCCTGTTTTTGTGACTTTCTGAAGAGCAAAGTCAAGCAGGGGGGAGACCAGGTTCGCTTAACGACCGTGAGACTCGCTTAACGACTGCCGCGATTTGCTTAACGACCGTAGCCAGAAAGGTCACCAAACGGGGTGAAAGTTACTTAACAGCTGCCTGGCTTGGCCACAGAAATTTTGGACTCACTGGTCGTCGTACGTTGAGGACCACCCGTCACGTGTGAAATGAGCCCCTTTCAAAGGAAGTTTTGCACAGGGCTGCAATTATAGATAGTCCTCAGCTTATGACCAGTCACACCCCCCCGAAGGTACTTACCACCCCCTTCTGAATTACCCTGTGGTCACAGGCCTGCATTTGGGGCATCCAGCGTGTAACCGTAAGTTGAGGACTACCAGCTTGTAGCCATAAACTGAGGACTAACAGCATGTAACTGTAAGTTGAGGACTACCAGCTTGTAGCCATAAACTGAGGACTACCAGCATGTAGTTGTAAATCAAGGACTATTTGTAAAGTTGCCAACTTCTGCCATCCGTGCAGGGCTCCGGTTGCTTAGGCCTGATCTCTTCCCCGTTGCAGTGCACTCTGCCCATGCTCAGAGGGAGGGAAGGAGGGAGGGGGGTCTCACCTGCCCAGCCATTCGGAGACCACGCCCACCAGGAAGGAGGTGAGCATCCCCCCCAAGGAGAAGATGGAGACCGAGAGGGACCACAGGATGTTGAGCACAGCCGGGTCGATGGAGGAGCCGTTGGCCACGCCCTGCCGGTGCATCCAGGTGGCGTTGTAGCTCTGCTCGATGATCTGGGATATAATAATAATAATAATAATAATAATAATAATAATAATAATAATAATAATAATAATAATATCCAGTCTGAACATCTGGCTGACTGTGCGATTAATAATAATAATAATAATAATAATAATAATAATAATAGACGTAGCAGTGCCTGGAGATAGCAGAATAGACGAGAAAGAACTGGAGAAGATAACAAAATACAAAGACCTACAAATAGAAATAGAAAGACTGTGGCAAAAGCAAGCAAGGGTGGTACCAATAGTCATAGGCTCCTTGGGTGCAATCCCAAAACAACTGGAGCACCACTTGAACACCATCATCGGCATTGACAAATTCACCATTAATCAATTGCAAAAGGCGGCCTTACTAGGAACTGCTTCCATCCTGCGACGATACCTGTAATACCATCAAACATCCACATCTGCCTATCCCAGGTCCTGGGTAAGGACTCGATAGGTAGACAAAATGCCAAATCCAGTCTGAACATCTGGCTGACTGTGTGATGATTCATAATAATAATAAAGTTGGATGGGACCTTGGAGGTCATCTAGTCCAACCCCCTGCTCAGGCAGGAAACCCTATACTACTTCAGATAAATGGCTGTCCAGTCTCTTCTTAAAAACTTCCAGTATTGAAGGAGGGAGGGAGGGAGGGAGGGAGGGAGGGAGGGAGGAAGGAAGGAAGGAAGGAAGGAAGGAAGGAAGGAAGGAAGGAAGGAAGGAAGGAAGGGAAGGAAAAAAAGAATAACAGAATAACAGACTCGAACGGACCTTGGAGGTCATCTAGTCCATGTATGTATAGACCTACACCCTTACATATAAGTAACATCTAAATATTAATCTCTGTCCATCTTGAAAGATTAGATTAGATTAGATTAGAGTAGAGTAGATTACCCTTATTGTCATTTTTTTTTCCTGTGTTCATAATGGCACACATTAAAAATGAAATTTAGTTGCTCGCTCTCAAAGCGTACACATACAAAACACACATTTAAACATACTTTATACAACATATATATAGACCTACACCCTTACATATAAGTAACATCTAAATATTAATCCCTGTCCATCTTGAATATATAGATTAGATTAGATTAGGATTAGGATTAGGATTAAATAACCTTTCTTGTCATTTTTTTTTCCTGTGGACACAACGGCACACATTAAAAATGAAATTTAGTTGCTCGCTCTCAAGGGTTACTTACATAATATACATTCTCCCCTGTGGAATTTACAGAATTTTACTTAACATAAATTTTGGGGACCCCCGTTGTGTTCATAAGCCGAGAACAACCTGTGCGGAAATAGAACGGAGTAGAAAATGGTAGAAAATTATTGAAATAAACACCCTCTTCAGCCCCTAACTAAGACATTTTTCCTGTTGCAAAGACTGCAACGGCTCTTTTTTGGTTTTTAGGAGATTTACAACTGCCACAAAACATGGCCTGTTGCGCCTTTGGGAACAAAATCACAACAATAAGGGTTTCCTGCAGCTTTCCGTTCCTTTCCAGGAGCAGCCAAGGAGCTCGAGTGTCTGATATTTCCTTTGTCACACACTGTGGGATTTGCACGGTTGCGTACAAGAGGGGAAGTTCTCCAGACAAAGAGTTTACGGAGGGAGGGGTCCTCGACTTATGACCACAACTGAGAACAGAACAGGAACAGAACAGAACAGAATAGAATAAAAAATATGGAATGGAATGGAATGGAATGGAATAGAATAGAATAGAGCTGGAAGGGACCTTGGAGGTCATCTAGTCCAGCCCCCTGCTCAAGCAGGAGAACCTATACCATCTCAGACAAGTGACTGTCTGGCCACTTCTTAAAAACCTCTGGCGATGGAGCGCCCACGATTTCTGAAGTCTTCCTGGAGAAGATTCAACTAAATCAAGTGTTTTCAACTATGGACCCTACTGACTTTGCCAACCCCCCTAGCCCCAGCCCCAGGACCCCCCCCCGGGGTACCTTTTGGGGTGCATTGATCACCCCGATGTTGTATCCGAATTGCAAGGATCCCAAGATGGCCGTGAGAACAGACAGGAGTAAAACGGGGGTCATTCCATTTCCAGCTGCCTCGCCGCCCTGGAAAACAGAATTCCCTGGTTAATTTCGCAGCACGGAGAAATGGGGGACCCCGGCACATTTGGGGCGAATTGTCCCCCCCCAAAAAAGCAATAAAATAATAAAATAATATAAAACATTCCCTTCAATAAAACGGGTGTTTTGTTTTTCTTCGTTTCGAACCTTATCCGGTTTAAAACAGGGGGACTTCAACTCCCAGAAGTCCCCAGGCACCAGTACCAGCTGGGGGATTCTGGGAGTTGAAGTCCAGCCATCATTAAATGGTTACGGCAGGGGGTCTTCAAACTTGGCCCTTTGATGACTTGTGGACTTCAACTCCCAGAATTCCTCAGCCAGTGTGAGGGAAATAGGATCCTTTTATCACTTGTGGACTTCAACTCCCAGAATTCCTCAGCCAATGTGCCTGGTTGAGGAATTCTGGGAGTTGAAGTCCACAAGTCATACAAGGGCCAAGTTTGAAGACCCCTGGGTTAGGGTGTGGATGGGTGGACTTCAACTCCCAGAATTCCTCAGGCAGCAACGCCAGCTGGGGAATTCTGGGAGTTGAAGTCCAGTTATCTTCAAATGGTGGGGGGGGCAGGATGGACTTCAACTCCCAGAATACTCTAGGCAGCACTGCTGACTGAGGGATTCTGGGAGTTGAAGTCCACCGATTTTAAAATAGCTTCAACTCTCAGAACTCCCTGGAATTTTCCCAGAATCCTCCAGCCAGCTGCTTATGACAGCCCCTGAAATCAAATCGCTTAGTGGTGGCCTTTTGGCACCACCGATTAACATGTTTTTCCAACTTGGCACTTTGAAGATGGGTGGATTACAAGGCCCAGAATTCCCCAGGCCTCAAATCTGGCTGGGGGCCTTCTGGGAGTTGAAGCCCACCCTTCTTAAAACGGCTCAGGTTTTGTACCTGCCGCTCCTACCCGTTGCTCCACCGGATTGCAAAACAAGAGGCGAAAGGGCAGGCCGATTCGGAAACATGCAGCCACAGGCCCATAATCCACAGCCCCTAAGGCAACGTCCCTCTGCGCAAGACAGGGCACGCACTCGGGCACAGAAGATGCCCTATTTTTCTTCCCAATCCTTCAACCCTCCCCGTTTTGGAATTCCTGGCGAATAAAACACCTTGGAGGGAGGCCAGATCCAGCCTTAAGGAGTCCAAAAAATCATCTATTTCCTGCTGCAATTATTTTTTTTTTCATTTTTTGCTACACCCTGCACAAACACACACACACACACACCCCAAAAAAGATCAATTCACAGGGCAGAAGCAACGCCAATTGTCCAAACAATGGAAGGAGGAGAATTATGAATAATTCTGTAATTAATTCTGTAATTGCTATCCTCCGGGAATCGGCCAGGAACCCAGCTTGCTCAGAATTTTGGGCAAAAAAGAAATCAATATTTTTATTTAAGTATTCGACTGGAACCACCCTGTGGCGGCCCTCGTGTGGCCCACACCTTGCGCGACAAGGAAGAGAGAGAAAGGACGGCAAACAGCACACAACCACACAGGAAGAAAGTTGGCAAGGAGGGGCTTGCACTGTCAGAAATGGAACGCTCTTGTGTTGTGTTTGTGTGTTGCAGTGGAAGCTCTAAAACAACTCAAGCAACAACCTGCCTCTACCGGTTAAATCCTGGAGAGATTTAGCCACGGAAATTTGGGGCTCATAAATTGAGGACTACCTGTAATAATAAGCGGTAGTGACAGATTTTATCTTCCTGGGCTCAAAGATCACCTCAGATGGGGACTGCAGCCAAGAAATTAAAAGACGCTTGCTCCTGGGGAGGAAAGCTATGGCAAATCTAGACAGCATACTAAAAAGCAGAGACATCACCCTGCCAACAAAAGTGCGTATAGTCCAGGCCATGGTTTTCCCAGTTGCAATGTATGGCTGTGAAAGTTGGACCATAAGAAAGGCTGAGCGCAAAGAATTGAGGCCTTTGAACTATGGTGCTGGAGAAGACTCCTGCGAGTCCCTTGGACTGCAAGGCGTTCAAACCGGTCAGTCCTAGAAGAGATCAACCCCGACTGCTCTTTAGAAGGCCAGATCCTGAAGTTGAAACTCAAATACTTTGGCCACCTAATGAGAAGGAAGGACTCACTGGAGAAGGGCCTAATGCTGGGAAAGATTGAGGGCAACAGAAGAAGGGGACGACAGAGAATGAGATGGCTGGATGGAGTCACTGAAGCAGTAGGTGTGAACTTAAATGGACTCCAGAAGATGGTAGAGGACAGGAAGACCTGGAGGAACGTTGTCCATGGGGTCGCGATGGGTCGGACACGACCTCGCAATTAACAACAACAAAAAATAATAAGCACCACTTCAACACCATTGACAGATTCACCATCAGTCAATTGCAAAAGGCAGCTTTGCTTGGAAGAGCTTAAATCTTCAGCCCCACCAAACATCCACATCTGCCTCTCCCAGGACCCCGGAAAGGGCTGGAGAGATGGATAAAAAGGCCAAATCCAGTCTGAACCTCTGGCCGATGGTGTGACCGACCATAATAATCCCAAAACATCTGGAGCATCCCTTGAACACTGTCGGCATTGACGAAATCCCCGTCGGTCAATTGCAAAAGGCAGCTTTGCTCAGAAGAGCTTAAATCCTACCAGAGAAAATCTTCAACCTCATCAAACATCCACATCTGCCGAACCAGTGGAACAACTTGCCTCCAGAAGTTGTGAATGCTCCAACACTGGAAGTTTTTAAGAAGAAATTGGACAACCAGGTATAGGGGGTTGGACTAGATGACCTCCAAGGTCCCTTCCAACTCTGTTATTCTATTCTATTCTATTCTATTCTATTCTATTCTATTCTATTCTATTCTGTAATTCTATTCTCTTCTTCTTTCTTCTGTAATTCTGTAATTCTATTTTATTCTATTCTGTTCCGTTCTGTTCTCTTCTGTAATTCTGTAATGCTGTAATTCTCTTCTCTTCTGTAATTCTGTAATTCTGTAATTAATTCTGTAATTCTATTCTATTCTTTCTATTCTATTCTATGATTCTATTCTATTCTGTAATTCTATTCTATTCTATTCTATTCTGTGATTCTATTCTATTCTGTAATTCTATTCTATCCTGTAATTCTGTTCTCTTCTCTTCTCCTTTCTTCTGTAATTCTGTAATTCTATTCTATTCTACTCTGTTCCGTTCTGTTCTCTTCTGTAATGCTCTAATTCTCTTCTCTTCTGTAATTCTGTAATTAATTCTGTAATTCTATTCTATTCTATTCTGTGATCTATTCTATTCTATTCTTTATCCATCTATAAAGTCCTGGGGAAGATGGACAAAAATGCCCAATCCACTGTACACATCTGGCTGATTGCAACGAACCACGTAATAAGGATGCAAAATCTGGATTAAAAACGTCGAATCCGGTCCAAACCTCTGGCTGACTCTTGTCCCCAACCCTAATCATCACGGATGGCACCAGCTTCAAGGCCAAAGTGCAATGGACACCCAGCCCCATGTTCTCCAGCCCTTTCCATAACCCTTCTCCCCAATGACCCCAGGTAACCTCGGCCCAGCGCTGGCTGTCGTCCTGAAAGCACACACTGGCTGCCAGTCCCTGGGGTCCCACTGATCCTTTATTTTATTTATTCTTATTTATTAAATATATTTGCTGCCCTGGTTTCAGAATGACTCTAGGCACCATGGAAACACATTCGCATCCCAAATCAGTCAATTATACAGGCAGTCCTCAACTTACGACCACATTTCCGTCGCTCAATGAGACAGCTGCTAAATGAACTTTGCCCCATTTTATGACCTATCTTGCCACAGCAGTGAATCCCTGCAGTTAGTAAGTCGGTAATACGGTCGTTAAGCGAATCAGGCTTTCCCCCCCCCCCATTGACTTTGCGTGTCAGAAGGTCACAAAAGGGGTTCACATGACCCCCCCCCGGGACGCTGCAACCGTCGTAAATACGAGCCAGTTGCTGAGTGTCCGAATTTGGCTCACGCGACCGTGGGGATGTTGCGACGGTCGTTAAATGTGAAAAACAGCCCCCGGTTCCCTTTTTTTTCAGCGCCGTCGTAACCGTCACTCAGTGAACTTTGTGGCAAGCCGGGGACTTAACCGGTAATGCAACTAAGCTCTACCCGCGATCGGAAAGAAATCATAAACTTTTATTCCCACCCAATCGTTCGCGTCAGAGACGCCAAAAATACACAATGGCCGATTTATGGCAGAAGGTCATAAATATGTGACGCCATTTGCAGAAGAGATGTTTGAATTTGAGAGGCGGGATTATTAAGGGATCTTACTGGGAGGGCTTTCCTTAAACTACAACATTCATTCATTCATTCATTCAAAAATTCATTTCTTTTACATTTCCTGTTTCTATTTATTTAAAAATTCGTTTATTTTACCTTTCCTGTTTCTGTTTGGTTTTTTATTCAAAAATTCATTTATTTTACATTTCCTGTTTCTGTCTGTCCATCTGTCTGTCTGTCTATCTATATCTCTCATTTATAAATTCATTCATAAATCCATTTATTTTACATTTCCTGTTTGTTTATTTAAAAATTTATTTATTTTACATTCTATCTATCTATCTATCTATCTATCTATCTGTCTGTCTATTTATAAATTCATTCATATTTATTTTACATTTCCTGTTTGTTTATTTAAAAATTCATTTCTTTTACATTTCATCTATCTATCTATCAATTCATTCATAAATTCATTTATTTTACATTTCCTGTTTGTTTTTTATTTAAAAATTCATTTCTTTTACATTTCCTGTATCTATTTATAAATTCATTCTTATTCATTTTACATTTCCTGTTTGTTTATTTAAAAATTCATTTCTTTTACATTTCCTCTATCTATCTATTTATCTATCTATCTATCTATCTATCTATCTATCCACTACCATCCATTTATAAACATTCATAAATTCATTTCTTTTACATTTCCTGTTTGTTTATTTAAAAATCCATTTCTTTTACATTTCATCTATCTATCTATCTATCTATCTATCTATCTATCATCCATCTATTTATAAATTCATTCATAAATTCATTTATTTTACATTTCCTGTTTGTTTATTTAAAAATTCATTTCTTTTACATTTCCTCTATCTATCTATCTATCTATCTATCTATCTATCTATCTATCTATCTATCTATCTATCTATCTATCTATCTATCCACTACCATCCATCTATCTATCTATTTATAAATTCATTCATACATTCATTTCTTTTACCTTTCCTGTTTCTGAAGCCGCCCCCTCTTCGCCCGAGACGGAGGGAGGGAGGGAGGAATCAAATTCTCACGCAAACTTTTCTTGCCTGATTTTTTTTGGGGGGGGGGGGAGACCCGTTTTGCAATCCGGGGTGCTGAAAAACTCCAGCCGCCAACCCGCAGGTTTCACACGACTAACTCGCGGGCCCTCTGTTTGCTTACGAGCAAAAGATGGATGGACTCGCATTGCCCCGTTGAATTGCTCCAGGAAAGCTTCCCACTCGCGGGCTGCGCTGCGCTCGGCTGGGTCCAGAGCCGCACCTGGAGAATCCAGGTGAGAGTGCCAACCTGCCCAGGTGAGGCAGGCGGGAGATTGGACGAGCTCGCCTTTATGACAAGGCCCCAGGGAAGGAACCTCGCGCGTCTGAACGTGCCCAGCGGCTCCCGGGCTCGCTTCCCTTGGGCTTCCCCCCTCGGACCGTTACGCCGCCGACTCCCTTCTCTACACGCATCCTAAGCGGCGTCTCTTTCCTTGCGTCCTCCTCCGCCCTCCAAGGTCATTCTGCACGTTCCACCAAAGCCCCCGCTTGCCCTTGGCTCTGCCCCCCCCAAAGGCCGGGACCCCCGACCCAACGCCGAGCCCGTTCACACGTGCACAACGCCCCGAGTCAGCCCGACTTGGCACCGTCGGCGCGCAAAACCCCCCACCCACCCACCCAGCCAGCCAGCCAACCGGGGAACAGAAGCAGGGTTTTTTTGTGGTGGGGGGGCACCACCCTCGAAAGGGGGGGGCTCCGAAGCAGTGGCACCTACCCTCCTCCTTCTGCCCAGCCCCATCCTCAGCAGCGGCCGGCCGGCGACAGTCGCCCACTCTTAGCAACTGGCGCTGGCAACTACACAAAAAGCGTTTGCGAGCGACACACCCCGTGTCCGCCCTTTCCCCTCCCTACTTTTCGTAGGGAAGGGTTGAGTTCACAGGGAGGAGCGCCGGCCAGGATAAGCGCGGAGTCGGCGGGGCAGGGGGGGATAAGGGAGAGGAAGCCGCCAGGAAGAGACACGCAATAGCAAAAGTATCTGCGGATTGTGGGTCATAGAATCATACAATAGAATAGAGCTGGAAGGGACCTTGGAGGTCTTCTAGTCCAGCCCACCCGCCCTGCTGCTCGACCAGGAGAACCTAGGCCGTCTCAGACCAGTGACTGTCCAGTCTCTTCTTAAAAACCTCCAGTGATGGAGCGCCCACGATTTCTGGTGGCAAGCAGTTCCACTGGTTCATTGTCCTTAAGTTTCTCCTTAATTCCAGGTGGCTTCTCTCTTTGGTCAGTTCCCAACCACTGTTTCCCGTCCTGCCCTCTGCTGCTTTGGAGAATAACGTGACTCCCCTCCTCTTTGGGGCAGCCCCCCAAATACTGGAATACCGCTATCATGTCTCCCGTTTTTTCTTTTCTTTAGACTGGCCAGACCCGAGTCCCGCAGCTGTTCTTCACATGTTTTAGTCTCCAGGCCTTGGATCATCTTAGTAAGTTGCTGTTCTCTGGATCACGTCCTTTAGGTCAGAAGCCCCACCCCCACTTTTTTTTATTTCCTCCTGGCCCCAGATTCTGGGTGAGACCTGGGAATAGAATAGAATAAGATATAAGAATAGAATAGAATAGAATAGAATAGAATAGAATAGAATAGAATAGAATAGAATAGAATAGAATAGAATAGAATAGAATAAGAAATAAGAATAGAATAGAATAGAATAGAATAGAATAGAATAGAATAGAATAGAATAGAATAGAATAAGAAATAAGAATAGAATAGAATAGAATAGAATAGAATAGAATAGAATAGAATAGAATAAGAAATAAGAATAGAATAGAATAGAATAGAATAGAATAAGAAATAAGAATAGAATAAGAAATAAGAATAGAATAGAATAGAATAGAATAGAATAGAATAGAATAGAATAGAATAATAATATAGAGTAGAATAGAATAGAGGAATATAGAAATAGAATAGGATAGGATAGGATAGGATAGGATAGACCAGTGGTTCTCAACCTTTTTAATGCCGCGACCCCCAATCGGTCGTAAGTCGAGGACTACTCAACCGGTCGTAAGTCGAGGACTACTCAACTGGTGCAGCACCGTTTGCAGAATGGGACTTTGGCGGGCTCAGCAGGGCAGAGACAGCCTGGACAATTCCTATTGGCTTTTGAAAGCCAATAGAATTAGACTCTATTCAAGAGAGTCTATTCTATTGGCTTTCAAAGCCAATAGAATAAAAGGGAGTAGCACAGCTAAGGAAAAGGGGGAAAAAATGGTGGACTGTGTTGTTTGGCGACCCCCGTGAAATGGTCGCTCGACCCCAAATGGGGTCCCGACCCACAGGTGGAGAACCACTGGAATAGAAGAATAGAATAGAATAGAATAAGAAATAAGAATAGAATAGAATAGAATAGAATAGAATAATATAGAGTAGAATAGAATAGAGGAATATAGAAATAGAATAGAATAACAATATAGAATAGAATATAGGCATATAGAATAGAACAGAACAGAATAGAATAGGAATAACAGAGCTGGAAGGGACCTTGGAGGTCATCTAGTCCAGCCCCCTGCTCAAGCAGGAAACCCTACACCATTTCCAGCCTCTTCTTAAAAACTTCCAGTGTTGGAGCATTCACAACTTCTGGAGGCAAGTTATTAACAGGCGGGGTTCGTTTCCATGGCATTTTCATTCATTTATTTATTTTTTAACTGTAATTGGAGAAACGAGCCCCTCAAAGCAAGACTCCCCACGGAAGGAACTGGACTGAAACAAACAGATATTTTGCACGAATGGGTGCGTGTGTCATACAGGAAGAACTGTGCTGCCAGCCTCCCACATTTGCACAAACGTAGTTTGTGCGTGCGTGCGTTTGTGAACGTGTGTGAGTGACGGGGGGGGGGGGAATGGGAGTATTCTGCTGTCAGCCTCGCTTATTGACCTCAACGTAGTTCGTGTGTTATATGTGCGTTTGTGTCTTTTTGTGCCGTCAGAGTCCCTCTGGTTTAGGGTTTCCTGGCTGAAAGTATTGTGTGTCCGTGTGTGTATGTTTGTCTCTTTTTGTGCGCCTCTGAAATATTTGAGCCTGTCTGCTTGAAACAGGAAATTCGCCTCTTTGCATAAATGTACTGCGTCCGTTCGTGTGTGTGTGTGTGTGTGTGTGTGTGTGTGTGTGTTTTTCTGGGTTTGTTGTGTGCGCGTGTGTCTTTTCCCGCTGCCCAACGTCTCCGCCTGCTTCGGCACTAAGCAAGGAAATTCGCTGGGGAAGACCTCTTTTTTTTTTTTTTTTCCCTCCGTCCCTGTTGCATTTCTGCCTGGGTCCAGGCTCCTGGGAGCAACTCAAGAGAGTTTAAATACGGGGGGGGAGAGATGGGGGGGAGAGAGACCCCGGAAATGGGGCGAGGGAGGGATGGCGTGCGCCCCCCTCCCCAGGAAACTTCGCAAGACTTCTCGCAATAGAAAAAGGGAGCTGGCCAGCAAAGCGCTGCAAACGGCCAATTTTGACTTTTTCCCCCTCCTTTTTAAAGACTTTCCTCGCAAGCCTCAGGCGTGGGAAGGCTTGAGTATTTGGGGGGGGGTCAGCGGGTGGGGGGGGGTGAGGAGGCGGAGTCTCCTTCCCAAATTCAGCGCTGCCCACCCCTCCACCCCCGCATTTTCCCGGACTTGCAGCCCCCAAGTCCTTATTAGGGAATAAACTCAAAAGCCAGGAAGCTTTACTCGGAAACAGCTATCTTAGGAATGAAGAGCTGTCCCTTTAAGGCATGGCCTTCTGGGTAATGTAGTTTTGAAGTGACCTGGTCTCACATCTGGGTTTCGGATTGGCCACTGGAGGGAGGGGCTTCGGATTAATTGCGGGAGTTCCTGGCTACGTGCCAGCCAGCGAGGGTCTTTGTGGATTCCAGCCACGAGGACTTTTTGTTCCGTTCGCACGGAAGAAACTCGGTTCTTTTCAACTACGTGTTGGGTCCAGATTGTGCAAGCAACGCCAGGAGAATCTCTTCAGTAGCTGTGAGTTGATGTTTAGAGAACGCCTGACGAATTGAACTAACCTGCGTGAAACTTTTCCGTGGAGTTTCTCTGCCTGTTATCAAGCGATAGCCAGCAACAACCCCCCCCCCTTGCTTGATACAGGATAGTAAAAAGAGATAAGGTCTGAATCCTATCTACCTGGCTAAAATAATAATAATAATAATTAATAATAATAAATAATAATAAATAATAATAATAATATCATTTGCCTGTAAGCAAAAACTAGTGGGATCATAAAATAGAGAAAGTCATAGAACAGTGGTTCTCAACCTTTCTAATGCCGCGACCCCATAATACAGTTCCCCATGTTGTGGTGACCCCCAACCACTTATACATCACCGGGTGCCAGGGGCATGGCCAAAGAAAAGGGGGAAAAAATGGTGGACAGCCTTGTTTGGCGACCCCCATGAAATGGTCGTCCCGACCCACAGGTTGAGAACCACTGTCATAGAAAATGATAAAATTAAACTGCTCTGGGACTTCAGAAGTCAAACAGACAAGCACTTGCAACATAACACCCCAGACTTAACAATTGTCGATAAGAAAGACAAAAAGTCTGGATAGTGGACGTGGCAGTGCCTGGAGATAGCAGAATAGAAGAGAAAGAACTGGAGAAGATAACAAAATACAAAGACCTACAAATAGAATTAGAAAGACTGTGGCAAAAGCAAGCAAGGGTAGTACCAATAGTCATAGGCTCCTTGGGTGAAATCCCAAAACAACTGGAGCACCACTTGAACACCATTGGCATTGACAATTTCGCTATTAGTCAATTGCAAAAGGCGGCCTTACTAGGAACTGCTTCCATCCTGCGACGATATCTGTAATACCATCAAACATCCACATCTGCCTATCCCAGGTCCTGGGTAAGGACTCGATAGGTAGACAAAATGCTAAATCCAGTCTGAACATCTGGCTGACTGTGCGACGATCCATAATAATAATAATAATAATAAAATTGGATGGGACCTTGGAGGTCATCTAGTCCAATCCCCTGCTCAAGCAGGAAACCCTACACCATTTCGGACAAACTGCTATCCAGTCTCTTCTTAAAAACTTCCAGTGATGGAGAAGGGAGGGAGGGAGGAAGGAGGAAGGAAGGAAGGAAAAAAAGAATAACAATAACAGAGGGAGGGACCTTGGAGGTCATCTAGTCCAATCCCCTGCTCAGGCAGGAAACCCTACACCATTTCAGACAAATGGCTGTCCAGTCTCTTCTTAAAAACTTCCAGTGATGGAGGAGGGAGGGAAGGAGGAAGGAAGGAAGGAAGGAAGGAAGGAAGGAAGGAAGGAAGGAAGGAAAAAAGAATAACATAGTAACAGATGGAAGGGACCCTGCAGGTCATCTAGTCCAACCCCCTGCTCAGGCTGGAAACCCTATACCAGAGGTAGGCAACCTTGGCTCCTTTGTGACTTGTGAACCTCAATTCATAAAAGCCAAGGTTGCCTACACCTGCCCTATAACATTTCAGACAAATGGCTGTCCAGTCTCTTCTTAAAAACCTCCAGTGTTGGAGCATTCACCGCTTCTGGAGGCAAGGAGTTCCACAGGTTAATTGTTCTAACTGTCAGAAATTTTCTCCTTAGTTCCAGGTTGCTTCTCTCTTTGATGAGTTTCCATCCGTTGCTTCTTGTCCTGCCTTCAGCTGCTTTGGAGAATAGCTTGACTCCCTCTTCTTTGGGGCAGCCCCTGAGATATTGGAACGCGGCTATCATGTCCCCCCTCATCCTTCTTTTCATTAAACTGGACATACCCAATTCCAGCAACCGTTCCTTATATGTTTTAGCCCCCAGTCCCCTAATCATCTTTGTTGCTCTTCTCTGTACTCTTTCTAGAATCTCAACCTCTTTTTTACATCGTGGTGTCCAAAACTGGATGCAGTATTCCAAGTGTGGCCTTACCAAGTCCTTGTAAAGTGGTATTAACCCTTCATGTGATCTTGATTCTGTCCCTCTGTTAATGCAGCCTAACACTGTGTTGGCTTTTTTGGCAGCTGCAGCACGCGGCCGGCTCCTATTGAAGTGACTGTCTACTAAGACTCCGAGATCCCTCTCACAGTTGCTACCATTGAGCAAGGTCCCACCTTGTAAAGAGACAATTTAAAAACGGAGAAAAGATGCAGATGCGTGTTCGAATCCTGTGGCCTGCCTAAAGAAAGGAAAAGACTCTTTTGCTAAGACACGGCGGATAAAGCCAGCTAGTCAGCTCACTCTGAATGTGAAAAGTTCAGAGCCCCTGCAGATGTTTCTTCCCGCAAGATAAAATAATAACCAGCCTACATTGATCCACAACCACCATTCAGCCCCCCTCTTGATTCTTGCTTAAAGGAACTAACGAAGCCAACCCCCCCCCTTTAGAATTGCAAACGCCCACAGTCCAAGTTGGGATCTTAATTTCGGGTGATCAAACCCTTAAAGAGATTCCAGAATCGGACGGCCAGCCTTGCAACTCTCATCAAAGGGAAGTCAGCAGCCAGTTTATCCTAGTGGTCTAGGCGCAGCGCCCTCTGGTGATCAATCTCCAAACAACAGGCCTGTGTTCCTGTGTACAGCGCACCCTAGTGGTTTATACGCAGCGCCCTCTGGTGGCCAATCTCCAAACAACAGGCCTGTGTTCAAGCTATCTGTGTACAGCGCACCTTAGTGGTCTAGGCGCAGTGCCCTCTGGTGGCCAATCAGCAAACAACAGGCCTGTGTTCAAGCTATCTGTACAGTGCACTCTAGTGGTCTAGGTGCAGCGCCCTCTGGTGGCCAATCTTCAAACAACAGGCCTGTGTTCAAGCTGTGTACAGCGCACCCTAGTGGTCTGGGCGCAGTGCCCTTTGGTGGCCAATCAGCAAACACCAGGCCTGTGTTCAAGCTATCTGTGTACAGCGCACTCTACAATATCTACACAGCATCTATGGATCCCCCAACACCCTTGAGCAGAAGGAGAGACGGGTCACCTTGGAGAGGAAATTTAGATTTGGCATCCAGGTGTGTGCACCAATTCTCTGACAAGCTGGGGAAGGAATATATATTATGGAAGCGATTTTTCGGGAATGCCATTCGCAACGAAGGGTTGGAGCCCGCCGAAGAGCTCGGGCTTATGATAGCATGGCTGGGACTAGAATCTGCAGAAGTAGTAAAGGACATCTACTCGTCCCACCTGGGTAACCCAGACACCGCCCTCAAGGAAGCGTGGGATATGCTGGATCGACACTATGGGGCACCTATGTTGATGGAGTCGTCCTTCTTGGATCCTATCTACGAATTCCCTGACATCCGTCTCAGAGAACCTCGCAAACTGCTATCATTCGAAAGCTACCGCGGAAGTTAGCTGAAGAATGGATCCACTTATCTCAAGATTACGAGACAAAGAATCAAGATGGGGTTCCCCCCTTTGCTGTCCTTGAAGAATTTGTGGCCCGCCAGGCCGAGCTGTACAATAACCCTGAATACATCAACATCAGAGAAGGAGAGTTCCCTGCAGCCAAAAAGGCCAGTCAGAACTCCGGCGCGAGCAAGGGTCTGTTCCAAAGTGCAAAGGGGAAAACCCTTGCATCCGTGCGGAAGACAGTGGCTGCTCCTTTGCCCACGAAGAATTCAGACGAGCGATTGTGGAAGAAAGCTCCAGCTAAACCTCTGCCAATAAAGGAAGGCCCAGTCTGTCCGTTCCACAAGTCCTCACATTCCCTGAACAAGTGCCGAGCGTTCGGAAAGAAGCCCCTGGACGAACGCAAGGCTTTGCTCAAGGAGTACAAGGTCTGCTACAAGTGCGGTGAGTCTACGCAACACGTGGCCAAAGCTTGCGCGGCTCAGGTGAAGTGTCCCCTATGCAAGAGCGACAAGCACCCGGGAGCCCTGCATCCAGACTCTGAGCAGCTACAACCAGCGACTTCTACTCCTCCTTCCAGCGAGGAGCCTCAGCGTGGCTCCAAAGGGCACCCAGAGTTGATCGCGATGGTCAATTGCACGTCAATATGTGATGACTCACCACCCCGTCGTTCATGCACCCACATACCAGTTAAACGCAGTCAGATCGCAACGCCGGACTGTCCCAGCGACTTCCAGCTACAACCAGCGACTTCTACTCCTCCTTCGACCGAGGAACCTCAGCGTGGCTCCAAAGGGCACCCAGAGTTGATTGCGAGAATCAATTGCCTGGTAGCATATGGTGCCTCAATACCTCCTCCTTCATTCAGCCCGACCTGCTTAGCTAAAGTCTACCCCGCCGGGCGCCCAGAAGAAGCCGTGAAGGTGTACGTATCGGTGGCTCCACTAAGCACTCATTCAATAGCCAGGTCAGCGGTCTTCGACCTCTTTGATGTCCCAAGTGAAGAGATGCCTTACACATTATTAACGTACACTGGGTCCCTGCGCACGGTGGGGAGGGTCATCGCTGGACTCTGCATCGAGTCATTGGATGGCAGTTCGCGGTTCCCACTGCCGCCATTGCTCGAATGGGACAACATACCAATTGATCACAGTCAGATTGGAACGCGAGAAACAGCAAGGGCCATACCTCACCTGAGGCACATGGCGGATCTCTTTCCTCCCCTGGATCCTGAAGCCGAAATCCTACTTCTGTTGGGACAAGACGCCCCTCTGCTCCTTGGTTGTGAGAGAAGGATCAGAGGCCCACCAGACACCCCAGTTGCCCTCAAGACGGAACTCGGATGGGTCCTCGTAGGAACGGTCAGTGTCCCATCGGCTGCAAGCTCCGACCAGGCGAACGTCCCAGCAACTTCCATTCTTCGTAATGGGAGAGCGTCCCCCTTGAAACCATGCCAAAGAACACTTTACGCTTTCGAACATTAAGCCTCAACTAAAAGAGCCCCAAACATCAAGCACCCTGTCATCCTTCCCGCTCGTCAACATGTCACGAGCCTGCTGGTCCAACACTACCACGAAACCGCCCACCATCAAGGTCGGCACTTCGCAGAAGGTACCATCAGAAGCTGCAGGACTCTGGATCGTGGGAGGCCAAAGGTGCGTCGCTACTGTCTTGTACAGGTGCCTGTGTTGTCGCAAACAACGGGGCGCGACACAACACCAGTTGATGGTTGACCTGCCACCCAAGTGCCTTAGTCCCAGACCGCTATTTACCAACATGGGCCTAGACGTCTTTGGCCCGTGGTCCGTGACTGTTCATCAGACCAGAGGTGGTCAAGTCAACAGCAAACGCTGGACCGTCCTCTTCACACGTCTTAGCATCTGATCCGTTCACATCGAAGTCATCAAATCCATGGACACTTCTTACTTCATCAATGCCCTAAGGAGGTTCCAAACCTACAGAGGTCCAGTTAAGGCTTTTAGATAAGTGGTTCTCCACCTGTGGGTCAGGACCCCATTTGGGGTCGAACGACCATTTCACGGGGGTCGCCAAACAACGCAGTCCCCACCATTTTTTCCCCCCTTTTCCTCAGCTGCGCTACTCCCTTTTATTCTATTGGCTTTTGAAAGCCAATAGAAGAGACTCTCTTGAATAGAGTCTAATTCTATTGGCTTTCCAAAGCCAATAGGAATTGTCCAGGCTGTCTCTGCCCTGCTGAGCCCGCCAAAAGTCCCATTCTGCAAACGGTGCTGCACCAGTTGAGTAGTCCTTGACTTACGACCAGTTGGGGGTCGCGGCATTAAAAAGGTTGAGAACCACTGTTTTAGATCTAGCCGCGGGACTAACTTTGTCGCAGCCTGCAAGGAACTACAAATTGACAAAGGCACTCGCCACGATTCACCAAATGACGAATACCTAAAGGCCCGAACTGTGTATGGACATTTAATCCTCCCCACGCATCCCACATGGGAGGAGCGTGGGAATGCATGATTGGCGTAGCCCGCAAAATCCTGGACTCCATATTGACAAAGACACCCACGCTGACGCAGGAGATCCTCACCATCCTCGTGGCAGAAGTGGCAGCTATCATCAACGCTCGACTTTTGATTCCAGTTTCCACGGATCCTGAAAATCCAGCTATCCTCATTGCGGCCGCCTTGCTGACCCAGAAGACAGGCAACTGGCCGGCACCACTAGGGAACTTTGTTCCCAAAGACACGTACAAACAACAATGGAGACAAATTCAACTGCTGGCCAACGCTTTCTGGAAGCGCTGGAAGCAAGAATACTTGTCTACCCTACAAGATCGCCGCAGATGGAAGATCTACCCTTGAAGGAGACGTTGTCTTGTTGAGAGACAAGGACGCCCACACCAGAACACTTGGCCTATAGGGCTTGTGCACCAAGTTCTACCCAGCTCCGATGGACTTCTTCGCCAAGTTGAAGTCCAGACCGCGAAGCCACTAGAGTCATGTCGTGACTCACAGACTCTCGTTTACACCAGGCCAATCACCGACCTGGTACTGCTGCGGAAGAAGACCGAACACGAAGATTGAACCTCGAGTTATGCATGTTTTGTATTTACCTCATAATCGCATTGTGTTGATGCTATGTTTTTGCTTATTTTAGTTAGTAGTTAGTTAATAGTGGAAATTTTATAAGTCCAGGCAGGGAGTGTGCTGGTCTGAGTAAATAGCTATCTTAGGAATTAAGAACTGTCCCCTTAAGGCTTCTGGGTAATGTAGTTTTAAGTTACCTGGACATATCTGTGTTTCTGATTGGCCACTGGGGGGGGGACTTCTGATTAGTTACGGGATTTCCTGGCTACGTGCCAGCCAGCAAGGTCTTTGTGAATTCCAGCCATGAGGATTTTTTGTTCCGTTCACATGGAAGAAACTCAACTCTTTTTATCTACGTGTTGGGTCCAGATTATGCAATCAACGCCAGAAGAATCTCTCCAGTAAATGATGTGAGTTGATGTTTAGAGAATGCCTGATGAATTAAAGTAATCTTCATAAAACCCTTTCCGTGGAGTTTATCTGCCTGTATCAAGCGATAGCCAGCAACAGCCTTGCTTGATACAGAGGCTCTGTTAATAATAATAATAATAATAATAATAATAATAATAATAATAATAATAATAATAGTGCAAAGAAGCTGAAGAAACAGTGGACCACTTGGTAAGCTGTTGCAAGAAGATTGCATAGACTGACTACAAGCAGCGGCATGACAAAGTAGCAACAATGGTGCATTGGAAGATCTGCAAGAAATATCATTTGCCTGCCAGCCAGAACTGGTGGGACCATAAAATAGAGAAAGTCATAGAAAATGATAAAATTAAACTGCTCTGGGACTTCAGAATTCAAACAGACAAGCACCTGCAACATAACACCCCAGACTTGACAATTGTCGATAAGAAAGACAAAAAAGTCTGGATAGTGGACGTGGCAGTGCCTGGAGACAGCAGAATAGAAGAGAAAGAACTGGAGAAGATAACAAAATACAAAGACCTACAAATAGAAATAGAAAGCCTGTGGCAAAAGCAAGCAAGGGTAGTACCAATAGTCATAGGCTCCTTGGGTGCAATCCCAAAACAACTGGAGCACCACTTGAACACCATCATCGGCATTGACAAATTCGCTATTAGTCAATTGCAAAAGGCAGCCTTGCTAGGAACTGCTTCCATCCTGCGACGATATCTGTAATACCCTCAAACATCCACATCTGCCTATCCCAGGTCCTGGGTAAGGACTCGATAGGGAGACAAAATGCCAAATCCAGTCTGAACATCTGGCTGACTGTGCGATGATCCATAATAATAATAATAATGATGATGATGATGATGATGTTGGAAGTGACCTTGGAGGTCATCTAGTCCAGGGCTTTTCACCCATTGCACCACTTTTAGGATATGGCAACATCCAAGGACTACCAGTCGCCTAGCAAGGTGTCAAAAACTTGATGACCAAAAAAAGGAAAAAAGTGATGAAGTACAGGTAGTCCCCGACTTACAACAGTGCGCTTAGTGACGGTTCGAAGTTACAATGGCACTGAAAAAAGTTCCCCCCAAGCCACAGCCGAGCAAGACACCTGCCTGCCCACCTGGCCATGCTCTTCCTCCTGTCCGAGGTTTTCATTGTTGTGAGCATTTCTGTTGAGGATTGGCAGCGGGGGGAGGGTGTGTCTGGTGTTTATCCCCTCCCCCGTCTGCTGGGTGGTTGCAGCAGGTTTTGCTCACTTCACATGACCCTGGGACACTGTGACCGTCATAAATATGAATCAGTTGCCAAGCATCTGAATGTAAATCACAAGACCCTGGAGAGGCTGCAACATTCCAGCTGATTGGCGCTTCTTCTGGGCTCAGCGGAACCGCCAGGATCAGTGCTGCTTTCCAGCTGATTGGTGCTTCTTCAGGGCTCAGCAGAAGCACCAGGATCAGCGCCGGGCTCCAGCTGGAGCCTGGCGCTGATCCTGGCGCCTCCGCTGAGCCCTGACAGCCCTGCAGCTCCAGTCGTCTCTCGCTCAGGCTTGTGCGGTGCTGCCACCAGTTCAGCTCATTCCCTTCCCTTGCTACCATTTTTCTAGGATGGTTGTGTACCACCTGCCAGGTGCCAATGGACCACAGGTGGTACCCGTAGCACTGGTTGAAAAGCCCTGATCTAGTCCAACCCCCTGCTCAGGCAGGAAACCCTGTACCATTTCAGACAAATGGCTGTCCAGTCTCTTCTTAAAAAGGAGGAGGAGGAATAACAGACTCGGAAGGGACCTTGGAGGTCATCTAGTCCAACCCCCAACTCAGGCAGGAAACCCTATGTACCATTTCAGACAAAGGGCTGTCCAGTCTCTTCTTCAAAACCTCCAGCGTTGCAGCATTGACAGCTTCTGGAGGCAAGGAGTTCCGCTGGTTAATTGCGCCAACTATCGTTACCTCGCGTGGCAATTCATTCCCCTTCAACCCAGGTTAACAGAAACACAATCACAACGTCACACAAGTTGACCGGACAAACGAAACCCCTTATGAGCCTGGTTCACACAACCTTCCGCTCTTCTCTGTCAAATTTCCCAGGTTTATTTTGCAAGTCCAGAAAATCTGGGGGAACTGCAGGTTGTCCTCAACGTACGACCGCCACAGAGCCCAACAATTCTGTTGTTCAGTGAGACATTTGTTGAGTGAGTTTGGCCCCAGTTTAAGACCTTCCTTGCCGCAGTGAATCCTCACAGTGGAATCGGATGGTCGCAAAACAGAGTTGTGTGACCCCCCTGGGGACAGTGTGACCGTCGTAAATACGAGTCAGTCGCCGAGCATCTGAATTTTGATCCCTTGACCGTGTGGAGGCTGCAACAGTGCAAAAATGTGTCCTAGGTCACTTTTTCCAGTGCCGTCGTACCTTGGAACGGTCACGAAATGAACTCTGTAAACTGAGGACTAGCTGCATGACTCTAATGCAGGAGCGGTGGTCAGCTAGGCCCAGCCGGCACAGGAATTCTGGGAGTTGAAGTCCACAAGTCCTAAAAGTTGGCGTGTTCTCTCGGGAACCACAGCTGTTCCTATTTCAGCAGTCTGGTTTGGGGTGCGGGCTGGGGAAGGCCCTCTGAGCATGCTCAGAGGGCGGTGCCTTTTCGTGACTCATTCTGCATTTTAGTCTATTTGAGGCAAGATCTCTAAGACGGCCTTTGCAGACCGGCCTGATCCCTCCCAAAGCGTGCCCAGGCAGAGATTAAAAAGTGTTTTTTACACACACCCCCCAAAGTATTCCAAATATGTTTGTTTCTCCTGGACAGCGATGACACATAAACACACACAGCTCCCACTGGGACCGCAAAGCAACCTCTCTCTCAAGGTCAGCCAAGGACACGGGAGGACTCTCTCGGTGTGTGTTTGTGTGTGTGCTCACGCGCGTGCGCTAGTGTGTATGCTAGGGACAACCCAGCTAAGTTGTGGGCAGATGCAGTTGTCGTGCTCAGATAAACACACACGCACACACACACACCCCCTCCGGAAAAAGAAATTTGAAACTCTGTCCCACCCAAATGGCAGTTCCTGGGAACCCGTGCTCCTTCCCAAGAAAAATAAACTGGCTTTTTGTTTGGTTTGTTTGATTTCTGGAAAAGAGATCCAGGTGGAGTTCGTTGGCCAGGATGGAGGAGATGTGGTGGTGGGCCAAGGGGCTGGGATGGGGGGTCTCTAGGAGCGCCCCTGTTCCTCCCCCCCCCCAGCCCTTTGTTCCAAAGCAGAAGCTTTTGCGGGCTCCCAAGAAAGGAAATAGACGGTGGGGAGGGAGGGAGGAAGGAAGGAAGGGAGGGAGGGAGGGAGGAAGGAAGGAAGGAAGGAAAAGAGACGGAGGGAGAAATGAAGGGAAGGGAAAATTGAAAAAAGAAAGAAAAAGTATGAGAAAAAGGGAGGGAGGGAGGGAGGAAGGAAGGAAGGAAAAGACGGAGGGAGGGAGAAATGAAGGGAAGGGAAGATTGAAAAAAGAAAAAGTATAAAAAGGGAGGGAGGGAGGAAGGAAGGAAAAGAGACGGAGGGAGGGAGAAATGAAGGGAAGGGAAGACTGAAAAAAGAAAGAAAAAGTATAAGAAAGAGGGAGGGAGGAATAAAGGAAGGAAAAGAGACGTAGGGAGGGAGAAATGAAGGGAAAGGAAGATTGAAAAAAGAAAGAAAAAGTAAGAAAAATGGAGGGAGGGAAGAAGAAAGGAAGGAAGGAAAAGAGATGGAGGGAGGGAGAAATGAAGGGAAGGGAAGATTGAAGAAAGATAGAAAAAGTATAAAAAGGGAGGGAGGGAGGCAAGAAAAGAGATGGAGGGAGGGAGAAATGGAAGATTGAAAAAAGAAAGAAAAAGTATAAGAAAAATGGAGGGAGGGAGGAAGGAAGGAAAAGAGACAGGGAGGGAGGGAGAAATGAAGGAAAGGAAAGAATGAAAAAAGAAAAAGTATAAGAAAAAGGGAGAGAGGGAGGGAGGAAGAAAGGAAAAGAGAGGGAGGCAGAAATGAAGGGAAGATTGAAAAGAAGAAAGAAAAAGGAGAAAAGGGGAGGGAGGGAGGAAGGAAGGGAAGAAAGAAAACATGAGTGGGAGAGGGAAGGAAGACCCACCCACCCACCCCAGTCAGGCAACCTCAGATTCCCTGGCCAGTGTTCCCAAGGGGGGGGAGGCCTGAAACCGCCAAGACCCATTTTTAGAAACCGACTTCAGTCCGACCTCAAGGAACGATCTCCGAAGGTGACATGAGCACGTGGCCCTGAGCACGGAGAGTCACATGGGGGGGACCCATTAAAATGCAAGACACTTTTACACACAACACACACACACACACACACACACACACACACACACACACACACACACACGGAAAAGCTGCCCATCAACCTTGCTTTCATTGGGGACCCCTCTGCACTGGCCACCAAATCTATTGCTTATTGTATGTATGTATGTATGTATGTGTGTGTGTATGTATGTATGTATTTAGGCCAAAGCAATTCAAAATTAAAAGAGTTCAAAAGGAAAATGCTGCTAAAAACTGGGAAATAAAAACAATCTTTTCCATTTTTACAGATTTCGTTCGACCTGCCGTGTTTATTTGATCATTGAGGATTTCAAATGTTTTTTTTTAAAAAAAATATTTTTATGCCACTTTAAAGACTCGTCGACTTCAACTCCCAGAATTCCTCAGTCAGCCCTGCTTCAAACTTGGCCACTTTAAAGACTCGTGGATTTCAACTCCCAGAATTCCTCAGTCAGCCCTGCTTCAAACTTGGCCACTTTAAAGACTCGTGGATTTCAACTCCCAGAATTCCTCAGCCAGCCCTGCTTCAAACTTGGCCACTTTAAACACTCGTGGACTTCAATTCCCAGAATTCCTCAGCCAGCCCTGCTTCAAACTTGGCCACTTTAAACACTCGTGGACTTCAATTCCCAGAATTCCTCAGCCAGCCCTGAGGGCTGGCTGAGGAATTCTGGGAGTTGAAGTCCACAAGTCAAAGGGGCGAAGTTTGAAGACCCCCTACTTTTACCTAATCAAAATTTAACAGTATTTCTGAAGGTTGATGCCTTTCAGCCGTGTGGACTACAACCCCCAGAATTCCCCAGCCAGCAAAGCCAGCCAATGGGGCAAAACTCACTTAGCGACCGAAATCTGGGCCTCCATTTTGGCTGTAAATCAAGAACTACCTTTACCAGCAAGCAAAGTTGAATATTTCAGGTTTTTTTTTTTTAAAGGATGGACACACAGAAAAAGAAGATATAAGGTGGATACCTGTCGGCTGGGGAATTCTGGGAGTTGAAGTCCAGACGACTTCAACTTCCCAAGGTCTAGCCACATTGATTGGCTAGCTATTTCAGAAGCCCTTGGCACTCATGGGGCAAAATCTCAGTATCACCACAACAAGGCAGTCCTCGGCTTACGGCCACAATGGAGCCCAACATTTACGTGGCAGAGTGAAACTTTGTTTTGTCCCGCTTTACGACTTTTCTTGCCACCGTTCTTAAGCGAATCATTGCAGGGTTAAAAGTGAGTAACCCGGCCGTTAAGTGGATCTGGCTTCCCCCCATTGACTTTGCTTGACAGAAGGTCGCAAAAGGGGATCTCGTGACCCCCCCGGGGACAGTGCGACCGTCATAAATGTGAGTCAGGTTCTCCTGCTTGAGCAGGGGGCTGGACTAGAAGACCTCTAAGGTCCCTTCCAGCTTTCTATTCTATTCTATTCTATTCTATTCTATTCTATTCTATTCTATTCTATTTCTATATTTATTTCTACTCTATTTCTTATTCTATTCTATTCTATTCTATTCTATTCTATTTCTATATTTATTTCTACTCTATTTCTTATTCTATTCTATTCTATTCTACTCTATTCTATTCTATTCCATTCTATATTTTGTTATTCTATTCTATTCTATTCTATTTTTTCTATTCTATTGTATTGTATTCCATCCTCTATTCTATTCTATTCTATTCTATTCTATTTTATTCTATTCTATTCTATTCTATTCTATATTTTCTATTCTATTCTATTCTATATTTTCTATTCTATTCTATTCTATATTTTGTATTGTATTGTATTGTATTGTATTCTATTCTGCGATGCCAAGTGTCCAGATACTGATCACGTGACCATAGGGGAGACGCTGCAAGTGTGAAAAACGGTCCAAAATCACCTTTTCCAGCCCGGTTGTAACTTTGAACGTCACTAAACGAACTTTCTGTAAGAAAACGCTCCTTTACACACCGCTCCGCCATTACCAACCAGCGACGCCACAACAAATCAAACCATAAATGGATAAAAATGCCCTCTTTAACGGAGGGCAGCGTCGTCCCCGAATTCCATGAGATCTAGAAACACGCTGGATCGGATTTATCGATTCCCAGATATAAAGCTACTTTACGAGATTTCTCCCGGACGCCGGACCTCCCTTCCCCCCCCCCCCCCCCGCCTCCGACCAGCCAGCCTGGTTCCTCCCCACCCGCTCGTCCACTGTCAATCAAATCACATCAAAACCGTGACAGCCCATAAAACCTCGGATTAGAACAGGAGCTACGAAACTCGCCGTGCCGGATTTCTTGGGGAAAACGTCTCGCTGCTCAGTTTTATTTTATTTTATTTTAGTTTTCAACTGTCGGGCGGGGGGGGGGTTCACGTGCCCAGAGCATGCACGCATGCATGCACACGACCGGTTCTGGAAGGCTGACCTGTGTGTTTAAGGTGTGTGTGGGGGGGATGGGAGTCCAGCAAAGCCCTTTGCACGTGCTCAGGGGCACAGAAAACACCCCGAGAGACCCTTGGCGGGCCCCGCCCCTTGCCCGCAGCGCAAGGAAGCCGGAAGCCATTTGCAACAGAGCGCCCGCGGGCGCCGAAGCTTTCCCGAGGAAAACTGGGGTGGGGGATCGATGCAAGAGGCTGGGGAGATTAGACGACCCCCCTCCCGGCCTGGCAGAGTCTTCCTCTCGCCCTCCCCCGCCACAAATCACCTTCACCGCCTCTTCCTCCTCCTCCTCCTCTTCCTCCCTTCGGATCTGCTGGAAGCCGGCTGGCATCTTCCCTGCAAGGGGGGGGGGTCTTTTGAGGCTGGGGTCGCGGCCGTCGAGGAGTTTAGTCCCAAGGCTGGCGGGGGAAGTCCCAAGGAGTCCGGGCGAGGGGGCTGCCCGCGAGGCCAGGAGGCGCTTGGAAAGCAGCGAGCGGGGGGTCCCGCGCCCGGCTGGCGAGTCCCGGGCTGCGGCCAGGGCAGGGCAGGGCACCCTGGTGCCCCCGCCCTCGCTCGCTCATTGGGCCCGCCCCCCCGGGGGGGAGGGGGCAGAGGTTGAACTTGAGGGGGGCGAGCTCAGAGGGAGGCGGGGTGGCCGAGAGACACCCCTCCCCCCAATTAGTCCCGCGCGGGTCTCCTTGCGCTGGCCAACGGAGCGATCCTAAGCAAGAATTAGGATAATAAGTACTGTTGCGTTGCTGTCGATTTCGCGACCCCACACCTCGTCCACCAGGGAGCGGGGTCGCTCGAGCATCCCCCCCCCCACATTCCTGAGCCTTATTTATTTATTTATTTATGAGACTTATATACCACTTTAAGTGCAAGCACTCTCTAAGCGGTGTACACAGTAAGCAATGTATAGATAGATAGATAGATAGATAGATAGATAGATAGATAGATAGATAGATAGATAGATAGATAGATAGATAGATAGATGGATAGATAGATAGGTAGGTAGGTAGGTAGGTAGGTAGGTAGGTAGGTAGGTAGGTAGATAGATAGATAGATAGATAGATAGATAGATAGATAGATAGATAGATAGATAGATAGATAGATAGATAGATAGATAGATAGATAGATAGATAGATATTTACATTGCCCCCAACAATCTGGGTCCTCATTTTACCTACCCCGGAAGGATGGAAGGCTGAGTCAACCTTGAGCCGGTGAGATTTGAACCGCTGACCTGCTGAACACAGTCAGCTAAACTGGCCTGCAGTACTGCACCCTAAATGCTGCGCCACCTCGGCTCCTTTTTCCCCCCTTCACAGCAACCCCGCCAGGTAGGCCAGGCTTCCATCCGTGGCTCGGACTGCCAATGAGGATCGAGTCTGTGGGGGGGGGTGCGGGGAGGGATAGTATGGGATACCGACTTCCAAGGTCTTTACCCACGGGACCCCTCCCCATGCTTGCTCTGCTCTATAGAAGCAGCGCCCCCCCCCTTTAATCGCCCCGTGAGAGAGAGAGAGAGAGAGAGAGAGAGAGAGATATGGACAGACGGACAGACAGAGATAGATATGGATACATGGATGGATAGAGATAGATAGATAGATAGATAGATAGATAGATAGATAGATAGATAGATAGATAGATAGACAGACAGACAGACAGACAGACAGACAGACAGACATAGATATTGATGGATGGATGGATAGAGATAGATAGACAGACAGACAGACAGACAGATATAGATATTGATACATGGATGGATGGAGAGATAGATAGATAGATAGATGATAGATAGACAGACAGACAGATAGACAGATAGACATAGATATTGATACATGGATGGATGAATGGATGGATGGACAGACAGACAGAGATAAATGATAGATGGAGACAGACAAACACATAAAATAAATCATGTACGAACAAGTAAATAATAAGCAATAACTAAACAACAAACGGAATAAACAGATTAAAGAATAAATGTAATGAATAAACTTGATAAAGAACAAATGAATGAAGAAGAAATAAATAAAAGAACTGAGTAAGTAAACAAATAAGTAGACAATGTCTACACAATCGAATAGTAAGTGAATAAACAAACTGCACAAATAAACAAAAAATAAAGAAAGAACGAATAAAAGAACAAGGAAGAAATAAATGACAAAGAACGGACAAAGGGACCATTAAGAAAAACAAAGAAGAGAACAACGAATAAGCAAACGATAAACAGACAAGCAACAAATGGGAGATATAATTGTGCTGGTTAAGGTAGCCTTGTTTGGGGGGGGGGGAAATCTATCTGGTTCTTAAGGAGACCAAACCAGGTAGGCTTTACTGGTTCCCCCCCCCCACTTCAAAAGTTAACCCTTCACCCCAAAAGCAGCTAGGAACAACCAGGCGGAAAAAAGCTCCATTTTAATTTAATTAATTTTAATTTAATTTTCTATCTCTCTCTCACCCCCTTCTCCCCCCTTGAAACCCAGCCTATCGACTCACGGGGGGGGGGTCCAGTTCAGACAACCCCCTCCCCCTAACCCGGGTCAAGAAAACACCCCCACCCTTCGCGCAACAGCTGAAGCCTGATGACTGAGCAGCCCAGGGCAAGGCAAGGCAAGCAGGTGGATGGTGGGAAGGCAGCCAGTCTGACTTTTTTGGGGTGGGGGGGGCTGTCAAGGCGTGCCAACCCACGCACTACGGTCACGGGATGGCACAGCTGCCCGCAGGCCATGGGGAGGGGGGACAGGGGGGGGTCCGTAACTTGAGCCCCAGGACAAAAAAAGAGGAAGGGAACAGGTCCCAGGTCTTGTGCTTGCTCCTTCTTCAGTGGCCTTTAGAGAAAGACCCCCCCCCCATGCATGTGCCCTTCGGATATGCCACCCCCCCCCCTCCCCAAGGACCCTCCGGCCACATGAGGGCGTCTAGGCCGGGTCCCAAAATAACCTGCAAGGACAGCCTGGCAGAATCAAGTGGAGCCGAGTGCGAGAGTCCTGGCTTAGCCTAAATTGAGTGTGGGGGGGGGGCAGAGGCTGAGCAGGTGCTAAAGGGGGCCAGGGGGGAGGGTTCGTCTGGAGGGGAAGAAAAAGCCCCCTCCCCAAATCCTTGCCCGCTCGGACTGTCCGTCTCCAAGCAGTTCTTGGCTTTGTCAGCGAATTTAAGAATTCCTTTTGCGCCCGTCATCTGAGAAACTGGAGAGATAAGTCTTGCTTTGGGCTTCAGAGGTCATCCAGTCCAACCCCCTCTTCCGATCGGTCACAAGCATCCGGGAGAGGTGAAAACGCAGGCCTTCGAGGGGCGAGCTCGCTTTTTAAGGAGTCAAACGGTCGGTCGGCCCGTTCGGACGCTTGGCGGCCGACTCATATTTACGATGGTGGCAGCATCCGGGGGGGGGGATCACGTGATCCCCCCTTTTGCGACCAAAGCCGGATTTGCTTAACGGCCGTGTGACTCATTTAACATCTGCAGCGATCCGTTTAACAACGGCGGCAAGAAAGGCCGTAACAAGGGAGCAAAGCTCCCTGTTAAGTTACTGTCTCGCTTAGCGACGGAAATTTTGCACATCAATTCGAAGACGGCCGGTATAGTTTTCTTCCTATCTGCGGCCTCAGTGGTCTCTTCTGCAGGCTAAACCCTTTCGGGTCTCCCAAACCTCCCCGGTGGGGCTGGGTCTCCCGACCATCTTGAAATCCCCTCTCTGACCTCCCAGTTCAGTCCTCGGCTTACGACGACAACCGGGACCAGAACTTTGTCGTTAAGTGAGGCCCGCCCGATTTTACCATCTTTTTTGGCCATCGCTGTTAAGCAAATCGCCACCGTCCTTAAGTGAAGCACGTGGTCGTTAAGCGAATCGGGCTGCCCCCCCCCTCCTTTGGAATTCGCCCGCCGGGACGGTCACGTGACCCCGGGACGCTGCAACCGTCGCAAACCCGCACGCCCAAATTTTGATCGCGTGACCCAGGCTGCGACGGTCGTAAGGGCGAGGACCGGCTGCTAAGTCGCTTCTCTCAGTGCTCTCGTCGCTCGGAACGGTCGCGGGAAGAACGGACGTAAGTTGGGGACTGCCTGGATTTATTTCTCTCTCCCCCTTTCGAAGCGGGGGGGCTGTGTAGAGGCGAGAGGGGAAGGGTCTCTTGCCCCCCCCCGGGGTTTTAGGCCGCTGTTCTTGCCCCCCCCCAAATAGCGCTGGCCTTCCCAGTGGCCTCTGCGTCTTGCGCTGGGCTCACGTTCTGCCTGGGCTGGCCGGGTCAGGACAGAGAGACCCTCTGCACGTGTCCAGAGGCCGTGCCAGACCCCCCCCCTCCTGGATCTGCTCTTTCGCTTGTTTTGGGGGGGGGGAGAACGTCATTTCGGCCTCTGCTTTAATCCCAGTGGGAGCCTTTGGCCTCTCCAGCTTCTCAGCTGTCGGTCATGTCCAGTGCCTGCTTTTGGGGGGGGGGTCATCTGCAGCTTTGGTCAGCCCCACCACCCCCAGCATCTTTGGCCATATGGATGGATGGATTGATCTCTCTCTCTCTCTATCCTTTCTCTCTCTTTCTATCTATCCTCTCCCCATCTTTCCTCTCTCTATTCCCCCCTCCTCCCTCTATCTTCCCCCCCTCTCTCTATATATATATATCCTCTCTCTCCATCCATCCATCATCTCTCTCTCTCTCTATCTCTTTTTCTCTCTCTACCCTCTCTCTTTCCCCTCTATCTATCTATGCTCTCTATCCTCTCTCTATCTTCTCTCTCTCTATCCCTGTCTATCATCTATCTTTATCATCTCTCTCTCTCTATCGTCTGTCTGTCTGTCTATCATCTATCTATCTCTATCTATCTATCTATCTATCTATCTATCTATCTCATATCTATCTATCTATCTATCTATCTATCCCTGTCTAACATCTCTCTATATCTCTATTTCTATCTATCTATCTATCTATCTATCTATCTATCTATCTATCTATCTATCTATCTATTCCTTTCTATCATCTCTCTATCTAATATCTATCTATCTAATATCTATCTATCTATCTATATCTATCTATCTATCTCATTATCTATCTATCTATCTATCTATTCCTATCATCTATCTAATATCTATCTATCTATCTTATCTATCTCATATTTATCTATCTCATTATCTATCTCATATCTATCTATCTCATATCTATCTCACTATCTATCTATTCCTGTCTATCATCTATCTATCTAATATCTATCTATCTATCTCATATCTATCTATCTCATATCTATCTATGTATCTATTCCTATCATCTATCTAATATCTATCTATCTATCTATCTCATATCTATCTATCTCATTATCTATCTATCTCATATCTATCTATCTCATTATCTATCTATCCATCTATCTCATATCTATCTATCTCATATCTATCTATCTCATTATCTATCTATCCATCTGTCTATCTATCTCATATCTATCTATCTCATATCTATCTATCTCATTATCTATCTATCTATCTATCTATCTATCTATCTATCTATCTCATATCTATCTCATATCTATCTATCTCATATCTATTTATCTATCTATCTCATATCTATCTCATATTTATCTATCTATGATCTATATTAGATTTTTCTCCCACCTTCATTACTTTATAAGTAACCCCAGCAAACATATCAAATGCTCCTTCTGCCTCCTACTTTCCCTACGACAGTCCTGTGAGGTGGGCCGGGCAGAGAGAGAGACAGAGGGACCGGCCCAAAGTCACCAAGCCGGCCTCTCCTGCCTAAGGCAGGACTAGAACTCACCATCACCTGACTGTCTAGCCTGGCGCCTTAACAGCTTCAGATGCCACATCTGGATAGATGGATGCCTGCAGAGCCTCCTGGCCAGGGGCAGTTTATCTGGGCAGTTCTTGGCTCAGGAGAGAGCAAAATGAATTCCCATCCTTTTCCTCCTGTGTCGGGGAGGACAAGCGTGGTTGGAAAGGCCACTTTTGGTTACCAAAAAGCTGCCAATCGGCAGGTGCACCACGTATGCACACTCCAGTATTCCCGGAACCCCGAGTGCGAGAATCTCCACCGTGCCAGCGCAGGAAAGCTGATCTTAAGCACGTGGGGCCGTTGG
Source organism: Crotalus tigris (assembly GCF_016545835.1). NCBI lineage: Eukaryota > Metazoa > Chordata > Lepidosauria > Squamata > Viperidae > Crotalus > Crotalus tigris. The sequence continues at coordinate 855,937 of NW_024096569.1, forward strand.
GAGCCCAGTGCCGTATTTTTAGATGGAGTCTTCTCCAGCAAATGTCAAGCCATTCAGCTGCTGGGTTAAAGGGGGCGGGGGCCGCGGGAATCCAGGCAGCCCCCCCACCCCACCCCCTTGGTTATTCACCTGAGGAGCAGCACGGCCAGGTGAGGGAGGGGCTCCACTCTCCCCCGCTGCGCCCCCCCCAAAATCTGGAAAGCACAGGAGGTCCTCGACGTACGACCACAACGGAGCCCGACATTTCCATTGCTAAGCGAGACGGCTGTTAGGTGGGTTTTGCCCCATTTTAGGACCATTCGTGCGGCCGTCGTTAAGAGAGCCACAGGGCTGTTAAGCGAATCTTGACCTCCATTGGCTTGTCAAAAGGTCGCAAAAGCAGGTCATCGACACCCCCCGGGAACGCTGCGACCGTCGTAAATATGAGTCAGTTGTCAAGCATTTGAATTTTGATCACGGGACTGGGGGGGATTAGCTGCAGTGTGAAAAAATAGTCATGTCCCTTTTTTCAGTGCTGTTGTAAATCGAAGACTCTATGCAGCCTCTAATCTCAGTATAGTAGTAGTAGTAGTAGTAGTAGTAGAAGTAGTAGTAGTAGTAGTAGTAATAAAAATAAAGTTGGAAGGGATCTTGGAGGTCATCTAGTCCAACCCCCTGCTGGCTGGGGAATTCTGGGAGTTGAAGTCCCCATGTCTTAAAATTGCCCAGTTTGAGAAATACTACCTTATAGTAAAAATATTGGATTTTCTGTCTAATGAAATACCAGTTTATTCCAGTAATTGGCTAGGTCCTCACAGGGATACTACAAAACCAGTGGATATTTGCAATCCAGCTATTAATTATTATTCTCATTAATGTTAGAAAAAAGTTCGGGAAAGTTTTGATAAGTACAAAAGCAAAGTTGCGGCAAGTCTGACACCTAGAGGCCAATGGGCAAAAGTGCAGGTCTAAATCCAGAGTTGGGTTAGCCAGAATCCATCCTGGGTTTTCTCAAAAGCTAGCTCACTCTTTTCTAGCTAGGACCTCTAAGCCAGTGGTTCTCAACCTTTCTAATGCCGCGACCCGATAATACAGTTCCCCATGTTGTGGTGACTCCCAACCACTTATACATCACCGGGTGCCAGGGGTGTGGCCAAAGAAAAGGGGGAAAAAATGGCGGACAGCCTTGTTTGGCGACCCCCGTGAAATGGTCGTTCGACCCCAAATGGGGTCCCGACCCACAGGTTGAGAACCACTGCTCTAAGCTCTTGTCATGAGTAGTTCAACAGGAAAACCTGGACTGGATTTTCCTGCAGGCCTGACACTGCCATCCCTTTACGGATTGGAAGCAGAAGCATATATTTATAAAAATAGAATAAATATAAACATAAGATAAATAAATATTTACCAAATATTAAGGTGTATGTTAAAAATCAATAATATGTTTGTGTGTGTGTGTGTGTGTGTGTGTGTGTGTGTATAGGTCTTTGGTTATTCGGGTTTTCTCCCGCAAAAACCTCAGAAAACATACGTATGTATGTATGTATGTATATATGTGTTTTCTGAGGTTTTCGTGGGTGTTTGTATGTAGGTCTTTGGTTATTTGGGTTTTCTCCCACGTAAAATTGGAAGTGTCTTGGCGACGTTTTGACAAAGTCCCATTCCTCATCTTCAGGCTGGTGTTTTCGGCTTTGTGCTTCTAGGAGCAATGTGTGGTCGTAGCTGTTTCTTCCTTTTAACTGCCAGTGGGGGTATGAACTGATTGGATGGGAGCTTGGCTATGTTCTGATTGGGTGGAGGTGTGTTCTGATTGGCTAGGAGCACAACCAAGCCCTTAGCCAATCAGAGCACACCTCCACCCAATCAGAACACAGCCAAGCTCCTATCCAATCAGTTCATACCCCCACTGGCAGTTAAAAGGAAGAAACAGCTACGATCACACATTGCTCCTAGAAGCACAAAGCCGAAAACACCAGCCTGAAGATGAGGAATGGGACTTCGTCGAAACGTCGCCAAGACACTTCCAATTTTACGTGGGAGAAAACCCGAATAACCAAAGACCTACATACAAACACCCGTGAAAACCTCAGAATATATATATATATATATATATATATATATATATATATATATATATATATATACACACACACACACACACACACACACACACACACACACACACGTAGTCCTTGACTTACAACCATATTGGATCCCTGTTGTGATGGTCATAAAGTGGGTCACCCAGGTGACAGACTCAATTTAAAAAAAATGTTTTATTGATTTTCTAATTTTACATTTAAGTATTTGAAAAGCCGCGTGGTGGCTGGGTTAATTGATAATACAATGACATACAAGTATCTTTAGTACAAGACTCAAGCTGCTATATTAGATTTTTCTTCTTTTTTCCCCTTAGTATTTACTGTCTTCTGTTCAAATGTACACTATTCTTATTAAATCAATTAAATAAAAATGACATTTTTACATCTATTAGTATTTTTTGCCTTACACATATTCTTATTATTTAAATATTCACTTTATAGACCATCAACGTTCTAATTAGTTTCCCCCCGTTTTTAATTCCCCATTAATATTGAACTTAACAATTAATATTTCTAGTTTCCAGGTTTTCAGTAACCAAAGTTCCCATTATCACAACACATCACCAAATCTAATATTCAGACTACACATCTTATCCATTTAAATGTATTCTATTTCTCACCATCTTGCATCAACTAATTAATAACACGATGTATGACAATCTTATTTTCTATTAATTTCCAAACGTCTTAAATTTAGTAACAGGCTCAATTTTTGGGGGGTGATTGTGGTTCAGTGGCCACAAGGAGAGTTCATCCAGGGGCATTTTGGCCAAACAAAGGAAATAAAAAGTGGTGTTGGACAAAAATAGAAAATCATAACGATGTAAACCAGGAGGTGCTGCATGCGGTCGTAAATACAGGACGGTCGCTGGGGGTCCAAAATGCAAGCAGGGTTGGGGCAGCTACTGGAATGCAGAAGTGAGTGGGAAGTACCTCCCAATCACCACTAGGTGGTGTGAATTGTTTGGTGGGGGGGAGGTCTGTGTATCTCTGAGCAGACACCAAGAGTTTGGTCGTAAGACGAGGACCGCCTATAAACTTTCTTTTAAAAAGGCTGACTTCGCCTCACAGGCTGTCCTCAACTTACGTCCCAAATTTGCATCACCCAGCGAGACAGTTGTTAAGTAACTTTCGCCCCGTTTTGTGACCCTTCTGGCACCGGTTAAATGAATCGCGGCGGTTGTTAATTGAGAAACGGTCGTTAAGGGAGTCTGGCTTCCCCATTGGTTGTCCGAAGGTCGTAAAAGGGGATCCCGTGACCCCCCTGGACGCTGCAACCCTCATAAATATGGGTCAGTTGCCGAGCGTCTGAATTTTGATCACGTGACCACGAGGATGCTGCCACGGTCGTTAAGTGTGAAAAGCGGTGATAAGTCACTTTTTTAGGTGCTGTTGTAACTTCGAACACTCACTAAACAAACTGTTGTTACCTGTCTCTAACTCTCCTGCGCTTTGTGTATTTCTCACATCTCGCCTGCAAGTCTCCCTGTCTCCACTAGGGGGCAGGAGCGAGCGACAGGCAAAGCCAAACTTTAGTCGCCACCTAGTGGCGATTGGGAAGTTTACAGCCCAGATCTGGTCACTGGATTGGTAGGACAACTATCTAACTCTCTTGGGGTTTTTGTGTATTTCTCACACAAATCTTCCCGTCTCCACTAGGGGGCAGGAAAGAGAGAGGGGGCCAAACCCAAACTATTGACACCACCTAGTGGCAATTGAGAGTTTTACAGCCAAGATTGGGTCATTCCAAATATCTAATTCTTTTAGGTTTTGTGTATTTCTCACACCCAGCCTGCAACTCTTCCCATCTCCACTAGGGGGCAGTAAAGAAAGGGGCAAACCCAAACTCTTCACGCCACCTATTGGCGATCTGGATTTTTGCAGCCAAGATCCGGTCATTCCAAATATGTAACTCTTTTGGGTTTTGTGTATCTCTCACACCCAGCCTGCAGCTCTCCCCATCTCCACTAGGGGGCAGTAAAGAGAGAGGGCCAAACCCAAACTCTTGCTGCCACCTAGTGGCGATCTGGATGTTTTCAGCCCAAATCTGATCACCCCCAGCTGCCTAACTCTCTTGCTCTTTGTGTCTCTCTCACACCCAAGGTGTGAGTATTTTTGTCCCGACTTTCTACTGACCATCAATCACGGGGAATTGGCTCACCGGGGTATGTCATCTTCTCGGTTTCACATTGGGAGGGAGCCTCGGGTGCCATAAAAGTGAGTTTTGATTAGGGCCAGGCTCTTGCGACAGCAGCGCCCGCCCGAAGGAGCGGGGATGAGGACAGCCTTGCCTCGATCTGCGACGACGACCCAAGCGACACTGGGTGGAGCAGGAAGACAGGCCCATATTTGGTCTTCCCCAAGGCTGGGCTCCGTGGAGAGGAGAGACAAAGCGAAACTGAGCGGAAACTGGGGAGGGTGACCTGGCTGAGTCTCTCTCTCTCCCCCCCCCCTCTGTCTGTCTCTCTCTCTCTTCTCTCTCTCCCCCATCTTTCTCTCTCCCCCGTCTCCTCTCTCTCCTCTTTCTCTGTCTCTCGTGTCTGTCTCCCTTTCTCTCTCCCCAGATCTTTTTCTCTCCCACTCTCTCCCTCCTCTTTTTCTGTCTCTTCTCTCTGTCTCTCCTCTCCTCCTCTCCTCCCTCTCTCTGCTCTCTCTCCTCTCTTTCTCTCCTCTCTCTCCTCTCCCTCTCTTCCTGTCTCTCCTCTCTTTCTGTCTCTCCTTTTTCTTTCTCTCCTCTCTCTCTCCTCTCCCTCTCTTCCCTCTCTGCTCTCTCTCTTCTCTCTTTCTGTCTCTATCTCTCTTCCCTCTCTCTGCTCTCTCCCCTCTCTTCCTGTCTCTCCTCTCTCTTTCTCTCTCCTTTCTTTCTCTACTCTCTCCTCTCCCTCTCTTCCCTCTCTGCTCTCTCTCCTCTCTTCCTGTCTCTCTCTCTTCCCTCTCTCTGCTCTCTCCCCTCTCTTCCTGTCTCTCCTCTCTTTCTCTTTCTCTCCTCTCCCCCCTCTCTCTGCTCTCTCTCTCCTCTCTTCCTGTCTGTCCTCCTTCTCTCTCCCTCCCTCCCTCTCTCTCTCTTTCTCTCTCTCTCTCCCCCCCCTCTTTCTCTGTCTCTCCTCTCTCACTCTGTCTCTCTCTCTCCCCCCTCTCTTTCTCTCTTTCTCTCTCTCTCTTTCTCTCTCTCTCTCCCCCCCCCCTCTTTCTCTGTCTCTCCTCTCTCACTCTGTCTCTGTCTTAAAGTGGCCAAGTTGGAAGACCCCTGTTTCAAGCGTTTCACGTTAATATCAAAATCGAGGGGTTCACGTGGTTTGCAAAACAGGGATCGTTGCAAAACTCAAGACCCACATCTCTCCCCTTGAAAATATGCAACCACAAAGAATCCCCCCCCAAAACCTCTTTTTTTCTAAGCAAAACAGCTGTGAAGTGGCTTTGTGCCTCCATTTTGTGACCTTTCTTGACACAGTTCTCACGTTATTAAGTCAGCAATACGGTCGTTAAGTGGAATCCGGCTTCCCCATTGAATTTGCTCGTCAGAAGGACGCCAAAGGGGATCACGTCACGTCCTGGGATGCGGCAACCGTCGTAAATACAAACCAGTTGGCTGAGCGTCCGAATTTCGATCACGTGATGCTGCAACGGTCGTTAAGTGTGAAAAACGGTCGCGAGTCCCTTTTTTCAATAACTTTGGTCACTAAAGAAGTATTGCGTGTCAAGGACTTAGCTGTACGGAGAATATTTGTGGTTTTCACGCTATACAGGGCAAAGTTTAGCCCTGTATTTGAAAGTAAAAAATCTTGTCCGAAATGGTGTAGGGTTTCCTGCCCGAGCAGGGGGTTGGACTAGATGACCTCCAAGGTCCCTTCCAACTTTACTACTATTATTACTATTATAAATAATAGCAGGGTTTTGGTTTGTTGTTGTTTTTTTTAAATGAGGACAATTCGTTTCTATGGATCTGGATAATAACCTTCCTGCTTGAGCTGTCTGGGAAAGCATTCCCGAGAAATGGACAGCCCAGCGGAATTGCATCTCAGCATGTGGGAAGCGCACCCGGCTTCTTCGGGGTTACAGAGTTCAGCTTTTGAAGAACAAATGAATCATTTGCTTCGGAGACTTTTTTTTTTTTTTTTTTTTGCAGAAGACCTGGGAAGAAGGTGTGACAACCTGTTTTTCCGCCAAAGGGCTTTCCGAGGGGATTAATCGAGGCTCATTGGCAGCTGTTTTTAAAGCCAAACGGATCCTCCATAATCCAGAGCAGTCTATATGTCAATTGGCACGGGGTCACCCTTGTTGCTAAAACAGACAGGTGTGATGGAGTTTCCTGCCTGAGCGGGGGGTTGGACTAGATGACCTCCCAGGTCCCTTCCAACTTTAATAATAATAATAATAATAATAATAATAATAATAATAATAATAATAATAATAATAATAATAATAATTTGAAATGGAATAGGGTTTCCTGCCTGAGCAGGGGGTTGGACTAGATGACCTCCAAGGCCCCTTCCAACTTTTTATTACTATTATTATTATTATTATTATTATTATTATTATTATTATTATTAATTTGAAATGGAATAGGGTTTCCTGCCTGAGCAAGGGGTTGGACTAGATGACCTCCAAGGTCCCTTCCAACTTTATTCTTATTATAATATTATTAATAATAATAATAATGATAATTTGAAATGGAATAGGGTTTCCTGCCTGAGCAGGGGGTTGGACTAGATGACCTCCAAGGTCCCTTCCAACTTTACTATTATTATTATTATCATCATCATCATTATCACCATCACCATTATTCTGAAATGGAATAGGGTTTCCTGCCTGAGCAGGGGGTTGGACTAGATGACCTCCAAGGTCCCTTCCAACTTTATGATTATTATAATATTAATAATAATAATAATAATAATTTGAAATGGAATAGGGTTTCCTGCCTGAGCAGGGGGTTGGACTAGATGACCTCCAAGGTCCCTTCCAACTTTATGATGATGATGATGATGATGATTATTATTAAGGGAGCTTTGTCCCATTTTACGACCTTTCTCGCCACAGGTGTGAAAAATGAATCATTGCAGTTGTTTAAGTAAGTCACACGGTCGTTAAGCAAATCTGGCTTTCCCAGCGACTTTGCTTGTCAAAAAGTCGCAAGAGGGAATCAGTCACGTGACCCCAGGAGACGGCAACCATCGTAAATATGAGCACTTATTTATTTATTTATTTTTAAAATTTATAGGCCGCCCAACCCCTAGGGACTCAGGGCGGCGTACAAAATTAAAACAATAAATATAACAATAAAAACAAGTGCATTCATACAGCATGTCCCAATCGTATCCCGCCCCCCCCCCGGGGACATCAGCCCCAGGCCTGCCAGAACAGGAGAGTTTTAATGGCTTTCTTAAAGGCCGGCAAGATGGGAGTAGTTCAGATCTCAGGGGGAAGTTGATTCCACCAGGTCGGAGCCACCACAGAAAAGGCCCTCCCCTGAGGGCCCGCCGGCTGACATTGTCTGGCCAACGGGACCTGAAGGAGGCCCAATCTATGGGACCTCACCGGTCTCTGGGAACTGTGCGGCACTATGCGGTCCTGTAAGTAACCTGGTCCTAAGCATCTGAATTTGGATCACCTGACCAGGGCTGCAAAGGTCATTAAGTGTGAAAAATGGTCCTAAGTTGCTTCTTTCACTGCTGTTGTGACTTTGACCGGTCACTAAACAAATGGTTGGAAGTCGACGATCGCCTGTAGTCCCCCCACCCGGAGAAGGGGTTCACTTCACTCTGTGCATGCTCAGAGTTGCCCTCACTTTGGGGGGTGGTCCTCCAGGGGAGTGTAGGACTGCAGGAGGTGACCTCTGAGTTTTCAGGGTTGCTCTACGCGTGCCTTATGGGCTTTGTGAATTGTGATTGGCTTTGTCGTTTTTCAGAGTGGTGGCTGCAGAAAGCTGGTGTGTGTGTGTGTGTTGTGAGAGACAGACAAACAGAGAGAGAGAAGAGAGAGAGAGGAAAGAGGAGAGACAAGAGATAGAGAGAGAAAAGAGAGAGAGGAGAGACAAGAGAGAGAGAAAAGAGAGAGAGAAAAGAGAGAGAAGAGAGAGAGAAAAGAGAGAGAGAGAAAAGAGAGAGAAAAGAGAGAGAGAAAAGAGAGACAAGAGATAAAGAGAGAAAAGAGAGAGAGGAGAGACAAGAGAGAGAGAAAAGAGAGAGAAGAGAGAGAGAAAAGAGAGAGAGAGAAAAGAGAGAGAAAAGAGAGAGAGAAAAGAGAGACAAGAGATAAAGAGAGAAAAGAGAGAGAGGAGAGAGGAGAGACAAGAGAGAGAGAAAAGAGAGAGAAGAGAGAGAGAAAAGAGAGAGAGAGAAAAGAGAGAGAAAAGAGAGAGAGAAAAGAGAGACAAGAGATAAAGAGAGAAAAGAGAGAGAGGAGAGAGGAGAGACAAGAGAGAGAGAAAAGAGAGAGAGAAAAGAGAGAGGAGAGAGAGGGATGAGAGAGAGAGAAAAGAGAGAGGAGAGAGAGAAAAGAGAGAGAGAGGAAAGACAAGAGATAGAGAGAGAAAAGAGAGAGAGAAAAGAGAGAGGAGAGACAAGAGAGAGAGAAAAGAGAGAAAAGAAAGAGGAGAGAGAGAAAAGAGAGAAAAGAGAGAGAGGAGAGAGAGAGAGGGACGAGAGAGAGAGAGAGAGAGAGAGAAAAGAGAGAGAAGAGAGGGCTGGCTGAGGAATTCTGGGAGTTGAAGTCCACAAGTCTTAAAGTGGCCAAGTTGGAATACCGCTGACTCAGAAGGTTGAAAGCCTTTGGGAAAGGACGACACCATCTCTGCCTGCCCAAATTTGCTTCACCATCAGATGGCAGCAAAGGGCCAATATTTCCCGTGTGGCTTTGCTGCCCTCTTGTGGAGGTCGCCATTTTTGCAGCCCAAAAATCTCGCAGCCCTAAGCTGAAATGTGATTGGTTCATTTGTGGTTTCAAGCGGTTGAACTGCGGATCAGCCAACCGCATCTTACTTTTGCCCTCCCGTCTACTCCCTGCCGGGCATCCCATCCCCATGCTGGCTAGGGAACCCTGGGAGTTGAAGTTTAGTTACCTAGCAAGCGCCTGGACTGGGAAAGGCCGTCCTGCGTGTTGTGAGAATCCAGGCAGTGTGGTTGGTTTACGGCAGTGTTTCCCAAACTTGACAATTTTAAGGCATGAGGACTTCAACTCCCAGAATTCCACAGCCAGCAACGCTGGCTGTGGAATTCTGGGAGTTGAAGTCCACATGCCTTAAAATTGTCAAGTTTGGGAAACACTGGTTTACGGTAAGAAAGGGGTGTACGGTGTGAGCCCCCTAAAATTAGCTCGTTCGGGGCAAAGCAGAGGGAGGTTAACCCTGGGATGGCCAGAGCGCCTTGTGGCTGGTTCAGAGACCAGGACCTTTGGCGATTCCCACGCTGGGCTACAGTTAGGAGCACCCAGTAAACCATGGTTGAGACTAACCAGGTTGATTATTTATTGATGATCTGCCATCAAGTCGTTTTTGACTCTAAGTAACTACACAGATTGACTTCTGCTACCAGAAGCTGTGCCTAATCTGTTATCCAGCCATTGTAACTGAGGAAGGAAGGAAGGAAGGAAGGAAGGAAGGAAGGAAGGAAGGAAGGAAGGGAAAGAAGATGAAGGAAGGAAGGAAGATAGGAAGGAAGGGGGAAGAGAGTAAGGGAAAGAAGACAAAAGAAGGAAGGAAGGAAGGAAGGAAGGAAGGAGGGAAGGGAAAGGGAAAGAAGATGAAGGAAGAAAGGAAGATAGGAAGGAAGGAAGGGGAAGAGAGTAAGGGAAAGAAGACAAAAGAAGGAAGGAAGGAAAGGAAGGAAGGAAGGAAGGGGGAAGAGAGGAAGGGAAAGAAGGGAAAGGAAAAGAAAGGAAAGAAAGAAAAGAGAAAGAAAAAGAAGGAAAGAAAGAAAAAGGGAAGGGGAAGGGAAAGAAGACAAAGGAGGGAAGGAAAGAAGGGAAAAAGGAAAGAAGGAAAAAAGAAAAGAAAAATGGGATAGAAGGGGAAAAAAGGAAAGAGGAAGGAAGGAAAGAAAGAAAAAGAAAGAAAAGAAAGGAGAGGCGGGGAAGGGAAGGAAGGGAAAGAAGGCAGAGGAAGGAAGGAAGGAAAGAAAGGAGAAAGAAAAAGAAGGAAAGAAAGAAAAAGGGAAGGGAAAGAAGACAAAGGAGGGAAGAAGGGAAAAAGGAAAAAAGGAAAAATGTGATAGAAGGGGAAAGAAGGAAAGAGGAAGGAAGGAAGGAAAGAAAAAGAAAGAAAGAAAAGAAGAAAGGAGAGGCGGGGAAGGGAAGGAAGGGAAAGAAGGCAGAGGAAGGAAGGAAAGAAAGAAAGGAGAAAGAAAAAGAAGGAAAGAAAGAAAAAGGGAAGGGAAAGAAGACAAAGGAGGGAAGAAGGGAAAAAGGAAAAAAGGAAAAATGTGATAGAAGGGGAAAGAAGGAAAGAGGAAGGAAGGAAGGAAAGAAAAAGAAAGAAAGAAAAGAAGAAAGGAGAGGCGGGGAAGGGAAGGAAGGGAAAGAAGGCAGAGGAAGGAAGGAAAGAAAGAAAGGAGAAAGAAAAAGAAGGAAAGAAAGAAAAAGGGAAGGGAAAGAAGACAAAGGAGGGAAGAAGGGAAAAAGGAAAAAAGGAAAAATGTGATAGAAGGGGAAAGAAGGAAAGAGGAAGGAAGGAAGGAAAGAAAAAGAAAGAAAGAAAAGAAGAAAGGAGAGGCGGGGAAGGGAAGGGAGGAAGGGACAGAAGGCGAAGGAGGGAAGGAAAAAGACAGAGAGGAAGGAAGGAAAGAAAAACGGGAAAGAAAAGAGACCAGGAAGGAAAGAGAAAAGAGGGAAGGAAAAAAAAAACCAAAAAAAGAGAAGAAAAAGGAAAGAAAGGAAACCAGAAACCCAAGCCAAGGAAAGAAGGAAGGAAGGAAGGCCGAAAAAAGAGGAAGCGAGGAAGGGAGAGCAGCGGCCGGCCCCTTCCAGGAAGCCGCCTGGCTGCTCCGGAGCCTCCCCCTCGGGCCCTGATGTCAGCCGCCCTCCCCCGACGCCCAGGGCATAAAGCCAGGTGCGCTCACCTGGCGCGCAGGTAAAGGCAGCAGCAGCAGCAGCAGCAGCAGCAGCAGCAGCGCCCTCCGTCCGTCCCTCCGCCATGGCCAACTCCGGCTTGCAGCTGCTGGGCTTCGTGCTGGCCCTGCTGGGCCTCATCGCCCACCTGACGGCCACCATCCTGCCCCAGTGGCGGGTCTCCTCCTTCGCCGACGGGAGCATCATCACGGCCCAGTCCTTCTACATGGGGCTGTGGATGGACTGCGTCTGGCAGAGCACCGGCCAGCTCCAGTGCAAGGTCTACGACTCCATGCTCTCCCTGGGCGGTGAGTGGGGACCGGGTCCCGCGGGGGGGGGGGCGCCCACGCGGGGAGAGGGGGGGGCGAGAGGGGAGCCACACCTGTCGGGCTACCTGTCGAGCTACCTGCCTGCCGGCCGCGCCTTCGCCGCTTCCCGCCGCCGCCCACGCGTGGGAGCCAGGAAAGGCTCGCCCGCGGGCGCCTGCCTCGCCTCTCCCCGCGGGGCCCGATCGCCCGACACGCGTGGGCCAGGGGAGGAAGAGAGACCCGCGAGGGGGGGAGGCGGAAGGGACCCCCCCCTTTTTTTACACCGGTGGGGGGAAAAAAACACGCGCGGCCAGGGCAAAAGAGAAGGAAGGAAGGAAGGAAAAGAGGGAGAGAGAGGGAGAGAGGAGGGAGGAAGAAAGAAAAGAAAAAGAGAAAGAAAGAAAGAAAGAAAGAAAGAAAGAAAGAAAGAAAGAAAGAAAGAAAGAAAGAAAGAAAGAAAGAAAGAAAGAAAGAAAGAAAGGCGAAAAGGAGCCCCCTTCTTTTTTTTACACCGGTGTGGGGAAAAACATGCGCGGCCAGGGCAAAAGAGACAGAGAAGGAAGGGAGGGAGGGAGGGAGGGAGGAAGAAAGAAAGAAAGAAAGAAAGAAAGAAAGAAAGAAAGAAAGAAAGAAAGAAAAAGAGGCGGAAAGGACCCCCCCTTGTTTTTTTACACCGGTGTGGGGGGGAAACACGCGGGAAAAGGGGGGCTTCGGATCGGGCTGCACGGCGCGGTCCAGGAGGGTCTGGGGGAGGAAATGGGGGGGTTGCGGGTCGTGGGGGACGGGGGGGGAGAGAGAGCGCTCTGTGCGTGCCCCGGAGCCCTTTGCCCTCCTTTTTCCAGCCTCCCCTTCAAAATGGCCCCCGTCCTCCCCTCCAGTGGAGGGCAGTTTCCTTTCTTCCCGAGTCACCCGTTTTGGCCAAGGTGGGCGGGCGGGCGAGAAGGATACACGCAACTTTTAAGCCAACCCTTGATTGTTCGGTCGTGCGAAGCGGGAGGAGACGGCGCCCCTCCGGGAAGCGAGCCCCCTTCCTTCTTGGACGCCCTCTTTTTAATCTCACCCCCCAAAAAATATTTCAACAGGATCCCCTTCTCTCCAAGCCGGCTAAAATCCTGGAGGCTTTTAAAAAAAAGCCTTAAACTAAGATTTGAGGTTTTTCCAGCTAGGCGCGGCTCCGGTGGGATTTCCAGGTGTTTTTTTTTTTTTTAAAACTAATTCCTGGTTTAAAACAGATTAGCTTTGCAAAAAAAAAAAAAAAGCAAAAAAAAAAGAGCAAAAACTTGGCCCTTCCTTTCCCAAACAGTCGCCCCCCCCCTCCGCCCTCGCCCCCAGCATCTCCCAACTTTTGGAACTTTTCCAGGCACCTGTTCCCGGATTATTCTGCTTTTTATCCAATTTTTTTTTTTCTGGAAAGAAAAAAAAAAGACAATTTTTTGGGTGGCTTTCTCTCTTTCTAATTTTCTTTTTCTCTTTCTAATTTTCTTTCTTTTTTCTTTCTTTCTTTCTTTCTCTCTTTCTTTCTCTCTTTCTTTCTCTCTTTCTTTCTCTCTCTCTTATATTTTCTTTCTTCTCTTTTCAAAAACTGCCTGGCTTTCTCTCTCTTTCTAATTTTCTTTCTTTCTCTCTCTTTCTCTCTCTTATATTTTCTTTCTTCTCTTTTCAAAAACTGCCTGGCTTTCTCTCTCTTTCTAATTTTCTCTCTCTCTCTCTCTCTTTCTCTCTAATTTTCTTTCTTTCTTTCTTTCTTTCTTTCTTTCTTTCTTTCTTTCTTTCTTTCTTTCTTTCTTTCTTTCTTTCTCTCTCTCTCTCTCTCTCTCTCTCTCTCTCTCTCCTTATATTTTCTTTCTCCTCTTTTCAAAAACTGCCTGGTCTGGTTAGGTCAGTTCCTTGGGCCTTCTCCCCTCCCTCCCCTTTTCCCTCCCCCCCCCCAGCCAGCCACACCTTCAAAGGCCGCTTGCTACAAAAGGTGCAGGATGACTTTCCCCCCTTCACCCCCCCAGAGATATTTGAAGGAGGTGGGGCAGAAAGGAAGGAGGGGGGAGAGAAAAGAGGAATTGCTTCCGCTCTCAAAAAAGGCTGTGAGGCTGGAATTTGCTTTTCCCAGGCCGGGCACCCTCCGTGTAACACACCTGGCTGGGGTAGATGGGGGGGAATCACAGGTGAGGCTGGTGAAAAACCCAGGTGACCCCGTTGCCAAATTCAAGCCGAGTCCAGGCAGCAAATTTGACCTGAAAGAAGCCTATTTGAGCTGTTGTTTTTTTTTTAACCTGGCCAACTTTACGGACAAGTGGACTTCCAACAGCTGGGCAATTCTGGGAGTTGAAGTCCCGCCCATCTTAAAATGGCCAAGTTTGAGAAACGCTGCTTGGTAGACCCAAACTGTTAAAAAAAAAAAAAAACAATAATAATACCAATTTATTCCAGTAACTGGCCAGGTTTTTCACGTGGCTACTACAAAGAGTTTGCCAAAATTGAGAATATTCTGTGTATAAAATGAATATAAACTGTTGGGATTCTGAATGGGTGAATCCTGCTAGGTTGAATTTTGTTTATGGATGTGCTTATTAAATTTATATGCTGCCCATCTTGCAATGGAGCGGCTCGGGGCGATATTAAAGTTGTTAAAATAATAAAAGTCTGGGAAATATGGACAGGGGTTCTGCCAAAGCTCAAATTGGTTCTCCCCTCAATTGGATGATTGGGTGATTTTTCTCCTGGATGAAAAATAGACCATCATCCTCAGCAACTCCCAGTCCAGACTCCTTTACAAGCATGGTTTTTCTCAATATGGTATCATGTAAAGTGCTATTGGGAGGATCCCGTCTGCCCGGCGCAGTTCTGTCCTCAGTCCAGCTCCGCCTTTTATGTGGGTGTTTCTTTGCCAAAGAATTTTAAGATTTTATTTGCACTTTGTTGTTTTTAACTTGAGAATGGAATGCAGTGGGACAGAATTGGGTGCCAACTCCAAAATCAGATTTATTTATATATTTTTTGCCCCTGCTCAGTTTGGCATTGTGCTGTAACTTTGTTGGCCTGTTAAAATAAAATAATAAAAGGAAAATAGAAATAAATATAACAAAATGAAATCAAAGTAAAAAGAATAAAGTAAAATAAAAGTAAAATAGAAGTAGAAAGAATAAAGTGAAATAAAAACAAAATTGAAATAAAAAGAATAAAGTGAAATAAAAACAAAATAGAAATAAAAAGAATAAAGCGAAATAAAAGTAAAATAGAAGTCAAAAGAATAAAATGAGATAAAAACAAAATAGAAATAAAAAGAATAAAATGAAATAAAAGTAAAATAGAAATAAAAAGAATAAAATGAAATAAAAGTAAAGTAAAAGTAAAAAACAATAAAATGAGAAAAAACAAAATAGAAATAAAAGAATAAAATGAAATAAAAGTAAAAAAGAAGTCAAAAGAATAAAATGAGATAAAAACAAAATAGAAATAAAAAGAATAAAATGAAACAAAAACAAAATAGAAATAAAAAGAATAAAATAAAATAAAAGTAAAAAATAAAATGAGATAAAAACAAAATAGAAATAAAAAGAATAAAATGAAATGAAATAAAATCTGTAAAACCATCAAACATCCACACCTGCCTCTCCCAGGTCCTTGGGAAGGACTTGATAGGTAGACAAAAATACCAAATCTAGTCTGAACACCTGGCTGACTACGACGAATCATAAAATGAAATAAAACTAATGAAATGAAAGAAAAACCATCAAATCCAATCAAAAGAGTCAAATCAAATAAAAATAGATGAATGAGTTAAAAATAATCAAATCCAATCAAAATAGTCAGATCAAATAAAATAACAGTCAAATCCAATCAAAATAGAAAAGCGAACTAAAAACAATCAAATCCAATCAAAATAGTCAAATCCAATAAAACTAGAAGAGTGAGTTAAAAATAATCAAATCCAATCAAAATAGTCAGATCAAATAAAATAACAGTCAAATCCAATCAATGTAGAAAAGTGAATTAAAAACGATCAAATCCAATCAAATTAGTCCAATCCAATAAAAAACAGAAGTGAGTTAAAAATAATCAAATCCGAATAGTCAGATCAAATAAAATAACAGTCAAATCCAATCAATATAGAAAAGTGAAGTAAAAACAATCAAATCCAATCAAAATAGTCAGATCAAATAAAATAACAGTCAAATCCAATCAAAGTAGAAAAGTCAATTAAAAACAATCAAACCCAATCAAAATAGTCCAATCCAATAAAAAAACAGAAGAGTGAGTTCAAAATAGTCAATCCCAATCAAAATGGTCAAATCCAATCCAATCAAAACAGTCATCTCCAATGAAAATACTCAAACCCAATCAAAAAATAGAAAAGTGAATCCAAAACCATCCCATCCCATCCAAACAGCCAAAATAAAATAAAGTAAAATAAAAGCAACTAAAAAATAATCAGTGAATTAAAACAGGAAACCAAAACAGGCAGACCGAAAACTGCTCTCTTTGCGGGGTGTGTGTGTGTGTGTGTTTTTTTTCTACGTTGTTTCCCCCTTGGCTTGGAAAAAAAGGGGCTTAGATTTTGCAGAACCGCTTCAATAGTTTTGCAAAGCAGGAGACAGACCTCAACGAGTTTCTGGTTTGCTTGCAAAGACAACGTCTGGCCCAGAATGAGGAAATTTGGACTGCAGATTTTCCAGAATGGAGCAATTGTTTGAATATGCATGTCGGGAACAGGGGAGGGGGTGTGAACCAGGTGTGTAAAGTCTCCGGGACTTCCCGATGAGCAGGAGAGGAAGTGGGGGTAGGTGGGGGAGAAATTGGGAAGAGCTGAGCCATTAGCTCCTGGGCATAGTGGGGTGCCAGGATGCCCGTCGCCCGCTTGGTTAACCCTAATTTTTTTCTCCAGCCTGAAATTTCTCATCTCTGTTTATAAAACCAAAGTGTGTACCTGATAGCTTATCGCTTTCATGACTTGAGGAAACAAACCAAGTTTACCTTCTGGGATAAGGGGAACTTTGGGGTCAGCTAGCCAGATTAGGGCAGGGACAGGGAAGGGGTGGGAAGCTGGGGAGTCACTGAGTTTGAGGAGGGGGCACAATCTTGGGCCCATTTCACAGAAGTGGTCCACTACGGCTGGAAATCTGGACTCTTGGCCAGGAGGGCGTTTTGGGAACCAGGCGCAGAGAACGTGTTGGTTACACTGGCAGGGACTCTTCCCCCAAACTCACAAAACTGGGTGTGTTGGAAAAATGGTGTTTTGGTGGTGGTGTTTTTTTTGGGGGGGGGGGCAAAAGGGTGGTGAAAAAGAAAAGAAGAACCAGTTTTTTTGAGCTGAAAAACGTGGATGAAACGAACATTGTTCTCTTTTGAGTTGCGTGTAAGAAGAAAGCGGAGGGATTGGGGGACCCCTCCTTAAAGCCAGCAATCCTAGTTCCACACAGCCCCTCCTTCGACCTTTACACACACACACACACACACACACACACACACACACACGCACACCTATACTCAGACACACACACATACACCAAGGCTGTCCTTTCTATTTTCTGCTCCTCCAACGGTTTCATCGAAACGAAACGACACGCTTGCTTCTCTTTTTTCAGGTAACCGTTGCTTGGCTCTGTGTGTGTGTGTGTGTGTGTGTGTGTGTGTGTGTGTGTGTGTGATGACCTTGTGCCAGAATGCAATTGCTGGCACACCTGCCCCAGGGGAGGGGTGATGTCACCTTGCCACCGGGCCCTCGTGGGGTTGAACCATCTTTGGAAGGAAGAAACTAGCAAAGGTCGTTTTGAAAACACTTGGGGGGGGGAGGAAAGGGGGGGGTGGAAAGGTCCCTGGATTGGGTTAGGGGTGAAAACCTCTGGCTTGGGGGGGTCGCCTTTCCTCCCCCCCTGCTCCACAAGGCCAGGTTTTCTGATGGATTATTGCCAGGAATTGCTACGTTCAGGACTTGGGGGGTGTGTGTGTTTAAAAACAGACAGGTGATAGGGAACAGATAAAAAACAAAAGGGTGGATAAATAGATGGGTAATAGATAGATTGGATGGATAGATAGATTTGGTAGATGATAGGAAGATAGAGATGATATTGATAGATGGAAGATGATAGACAAATGATTGATAGATGATAGTTGGTAGGTAGATACATATATAGATATATAAAATGGGTGGAAGATAAATGGATAGATACACAGATAGACAGACATAGATACATATAGATAGATGATAGGTCGATACATATATAGATACATAAAATGGGTGGAAGAGGGATGGATAGATAGATAGATAAACAGATAGATAGATAGAGGTAGATACATATATAGATACATAAAATGGGTGGAAGAGGGGATGGATAGATAGATAGATAGATAGATAGATAGATAGATAGATAGATAGATAGAGGTAGATACATATATAGATACATAAAATGGGTGGAAGAGGAATTGATAGATAGACAGGCAGACAGACAGACATAGATGATAGGTCGATACACATATAGATACATAAAATGGGTGGAAGAGGGATGGATAGATAGATAGATAAACAGATAGATAGATAGAGGTAGATACATATATAGATACATAAAATGGGTGGAAGAGGGGATGGATAGATAGATAGATAGATAGATAGATAGATAGATAGAGGTAGATACATATATAGATACATAAAATGGGTGGAAGAGGAATTGATAGATAGACAGGCAGACAGACAGACATAGATGATAGGTAGATACACAAATAGATACATAAAATGGGTGGAAGAGGGATGGATGGTGGATGGATGGATGGATAGATGATAGACAGACAGACATAGATGATAGGTAGATACATATATAAATACTGTACATAAAATGGGTAGAAGATGGATGGATGGATAGGTAGACAGAGATAGACAGACAGAGACAGACAGGATGGATTGATGGATTGATACAGTGAATGGATATGAAATGGATGGATGGATAGATAGATAGATAGATAGATAGATAGATAGATAGAATAACAGAGTTGGAAGGGACCCTTGAAGGTCTTCTAGTCCAACCCCCCCCCTCCTATGGCAGGAGATCCTATACCATTCCGGATTTCCTTTGGGCTTGGCGGGATGGAAGCATGTGACCATAGAAAGAACAACAGAACACAATAATAGAGTCGGAAGGGAACCCAGAGGTCCTCCAGTCCAACCTTAAACCCACCCAAGCAGGAGAGAGATGATAAACAGATGCCCTTGTCCCCCCCCCCAAAATAAGGCAAGACTTCAGTCTTAGATACGTATTTAAGGTTATGACATACAAACCCTTTGTCTATCATTATAGTTTACAACATCCTAAAACTTATTGGCCGGAGGGGCTTCAACTCTCATTGGGAGGGGGCTTTGTGCTACAACACCCCCCCCCCCATAATTATTATGGCTGATTTAACGAGGAAGGGATTAAATCCAGGGATTTTTTTTTAAAAAAAAAACCTGTTTTATTTCACTTGGACCGTTGATGAATTAATTCAAGGTTGTTTATAGGATCCCGCTTGGCTCCCGTTTCTTCTCTGACCTGCAATTTGGCCACACAACCCATGGAGGGGCTTCCCCACAAGGTTTGAGTGTGGGAGGGGGGGCACGCTTTGCCCCCCGTCCCTTTTTTTTGCACCCCACATCTGACGCATGTGCGGCCGCGAGTTCGAATCCTGGATGTTTTGTGTTCCTCGGATTGATTCTTACGCATTGGACAGAGAAATAAAAAAAAATTGCTTCCTGGGGAGATATTCCGAGGCCCCCCCCTACACACACACACACACACACACACACACACACACACACACACACACTGGGTTTTTCAAGGCTCCTTCCTGCTTCCCATGAAGTTGTTAAGGCAAGGTGTGGCTTTATAGTTGTGGCGTGTACTCCCGTAGACTTTGCCACCTGGATCCGTTGCGGAGAGAGCAAAGGTGAAACTAAATAATGACACCTTCGTCATCTTGCGTTTGTCTCTGGGTGTGTGTCTTTGTGTGTGAGTGTGTGAGTGAGCGACAACGCCATTATGCTGAGCAATGCCAGGCTGGCGACTCACAGCAGCGAGACGGGGAGGCTCCCCCCCCTTTTTAAAATTTTTTTAGGAAACAAGGATGGGTCAACCCATCCATCGTGGCCTATTTCTGGCTTAAGTGTGCGACCGAGCCAAGATTGTGGCGTGAGGCGAATCTCAAAGATGAATCCGGATTCTTCCAGAAAGATTGCAAAATGGTGCCGAGGGAGGGTGGGAGGCGGAACAAGTGAAAGGATCCGTGGCTGTGATTAGAAAGGAGAATGACAGAATAACAGGGTGGGAAGGGGACCTCGGAGGTCATCTAGTCCAACCCCCCTGCTCCGGCAGGAGACCCTATATCATTTCAGACAAATGGCTATCCAGTTTCTTCTTAAAAAGGAGAAGGAGGAAGAAGAGGAAGAGGAGAATAATAGAGCTGGAAGGGGACCTTGGAGGTGATCTAGTCCAACCTCCCTGCTCCAGCAGGAGACCCTATTCCATTTCAGACAAATGGCTATCCAGTTTCTTCTTAAAGAGGAGGAGAAGGAGGAGGAGGAAGAGGAGGATAATAGAGCTGGAAGGGAACCTTGGAGGTCATCTAGTCCAACCCCCTGCTCAAGCAAATGGTTTAAAAAAAAAACAAAAAACAACAGGCAAAATTGCACAAGGTTGCGTCTGTGCAAAGGAACGTAATTTACTTTGTCAGGGGAAGGATCAGATTGTTCTTAGGAAAGAGTACAAGACTTTCTTTGCTTTGGGAATTAACTTATTTGTTTTGGCTCGGCGGAGTCCAATACGGAAGGAGGCAGACGAACTGAAGCCCCCCCCCCTTTTTTTTTTTTTTTTAATCCGTGCCATTTTCCCAGCCACAATTTCTTTCTTTTTATTTTCATTTTACTTTGCTTTACGTTTCGGGCAGTCCTCGCCTCTCACGACCGCAACGCAGCACCCAGATTTCCGTTGCTAAGCGAGACATTGGCTAAGTCGAGTTTGTGCCCCGTTTTTAATGACCCTTTCTGGCCCCCGTTGTTAACTGAGTCACCCAGCTGTTAAGTGAATCCGGCTTCCCCTCGGACGGTCGCAAAAAGGGGATCGCCTGACCCGCAGCCGTCATAAACGTGAGTCAGTCGCCGGGCGTCCGAATTTTTGGGGACGCCGTAACGGTCGTTAAGTGTGAAAAACGGGCGTTTCAATTCTCTCTCTTCCCCCCCCCCAAGCCCCGTGCCGTTGGAACTTGGAATAGTGGCTAAACGAACGGTTGTAACGCGAGGACCGCCTGAACTTTTCACTTTAATGTTTAGTTTGGAGTTTATTTTTTGCCTGTTTACTTTTGACTTTGCTCCCATTTAGTTTGCTTTTTCAGTTTGCAGAGCTGCCCAACTCAAGCTGCTGACTCAGCCCGTCTGTCCGTTGGCCTTTCTCTACGGGATGTTTTTCCTACTTCCTGGTGTAACTTGATGCGGCTTTAAATTGGGAATAGTTTGGCCTGGTGGCTGCCACCCCATCTGGGATCAGCCAATAAACCGATTTATGCCAGGGTTTTGGCAGCCGATGGCTCTCCCTTTCAGCTGGGTCCCTAGTTTTTTCAGCTGGCCTCGGGACCCTCTCGGTGGTGGCCCCTCGAAGCATCTAAAAATGTCTAAGCTGATCCTGTAAAAATTGCCAGAAGAGCTAGGAAAGGATCAAAGAAGTCAACAACCAGCATCAGGAAGGGAGGGAGGAAAATGAGAAAGAAGGAAAAGAGTGAAATATAAAGAAAGATAGAGGAAGGAAGGGAAAAAAGATAAAGGAAGAAGGAAAGAAAAGGAAAAGGAAAAAAGAGAGAAGAGGAAAGAAAGAGAGAAAGAAATGAAAGAAATTATAAAGAAAGAAGGAAAAAGAAAGAAAGACAAAGGAAAGAAAAAGAGAAAGAAAGGCAAAGGAAAGAAAGAGAAAGACATGAAGGAAAGAAAGAGGAAAAAAAGAGAAAAAGTAGAAAAAGAAATATAAAGAGAGAAGAGAAAAAAGAAAGAAAAAAGAAGAAAGAGAAGAGGAAAGAAAGAGAAAGAAATGAAAGAAAAGAAAAAGGAAAAGAGAAGGGGAAAGAAAGAGAGAAAGAAACGAAAAAGAAATGGAAAGAAAAAAGAAAGGAGAAAAAGAAAGAAATATAAAGAGAATGACAAAAAAGGAAAAGGAAAGAAAGAAGGAAGGGAGGGAGGGAGGAAAGAAAGGGAAGAAGAAAGAAAAAATAGGAAAAGAAATATAAAGAAATAAAGAAGAGAAAAGAAAGAGGAGAGAAAGAGAGAAAGAATTGAAGGAAAGAAAAAAAGAGAGAAGAAGAGAGACTGAGAAGGAAGGAAAGAAAGAAAGGAAAAGGAAGAGAAAGAAAGAAATGAAGAAAAAAAGGAAGGAAGAAGAAAAAAGAAGAAAGAAATGAAGAAAAAGGAAGGAAGGAAGGAAGGAAGGAAGGAAGGAAGGAAGGAGTGGGATTCTTGGAGTTGACAAGGCAAGCCCAGGACATGTGTGTGTGGGGGTCCCTGGGGACATCCCTGAGCCCCAACCCAGGGGGGGCTTCCTTTGGGAGACCCCCCTGCCCTTTCAGAGGGGACGGAGGGGGCCATGTGAGGGCCAGGCAGGGGGCGAGCACCCTGGGTGCCGAGTGACGCAGCCTCCGGTGACGACAGCCCGGGCGGGTGGGCCAGCCTTTCTGCTGCTCCCAGGGCTGAGTCACGGCGGCCCCACCCCTCACTGAGGCCACCGGACCTGCTTTGCAAATCCTCTTTTTATGTTTTATTTTTAGTAGCCAGAGTTTTCGCCTCTTTTTTCCTTTTTTCCCCCTGTCTTCGCTTCTCGATTCGGCTTTTATATCCTCCTTCGCCACTCAGAGTACTTACGCAAAGTTCTCCTCCCTCCTAGAAAAACAACCCTGGCAGGTAGGACAGCGGATAAAAATTACACGGGAGGCACCGAGAACGCTGGGCAGCTGCGGTAATCCCCACAAGGAGGGGGTGTTTCATTTGACCTCCCCTCCCCTCCAGTAGCTCAATGCGGCCGACCCAGGGCTGCTTCCTCCCTTTCCCCCCAACAACAATCCTGCAAGGTAGACTGGGCTAGGCGAGGAATAGGCCCAAAGCCCCCTGGAGAGGCCTGGTGGCTGAGGGGGGGATTCTTGAACCCAAGTCCAGCCCCATAACCACTATACCAGCTGGCTGTTTTCCTTCCTTCCTTCCTTCCTTCCTTCCTTCCTTCCTTCCTTCCTTCCTTCCTTCCTTCCTTCTTCCCCATTCTTCTTTCCCTCCCTCTCTTTTTTCCTTCCTCTCTTCTTTCCTTCTTCCTTTCCTTCCGTCTACTTTTCCTCCCTTCTTTCTTTCCTCCCTCCCTCCCTCCCTTTCCTTCTTTCCCTTCTTCCTTCCTCCTTTCCTAGCCTCCCTCCCTCCTTCCCTCCCCTCTCCTGCATTCCTCCAACTCTTTTCCTTGCTTCCTCCCTCCCTCTTATTTCCTTCCTTCTTTCCTCTCCCTCTTCCTTCCTTCCTCCCTCTCCTTCTTTCCCTTCTTCCTTCCTTTCCCCATTCTTCTTTCCTCCCTCCCTTTCTTTCCTTCCTCTCTTCTTTCCCTCTTCCTCCCTTCTATTCTTCCTTTTTTCCTCCCTCTCTCCCTCTCCTTTCCCTGCCTCCCTCCCTTCCCAGCCTCCCTCCCATTCCCCCATCTCTTTTCCTTGCTTTATTGCTTCCTCCCTCCCTCCCTTATTGCCTTCCTTCTTTCCTCTCCCTTCCTTCCTTTCTTCCTTCCATCAAAAGAAGGGGAAAAACCTTTTCTATTTATTTATTTGGATTGATTCGCTGCCTGCCCGACTCTCAGCGTGGGCAATGCCCCCCAACCCCGTGGCTGTTGCCCCTTGGCGCTCTCTCTCTCTCTCTCTCTCTCTCTGTGTCACACACACACACACACACACACACACACACACACACACACACACACACACCCCGGCTTCCTTCCCTAAAATGTCGCATTTCCCGGGCCCGTTTTTTACGTCCCAGCCTGGATGCTCAGAAGCCTCTTAATGTTTGCCGAGAAAGCCCCCCACCCAAGCAAACACGCTGCCTTCCTCCACTTGGCTGTGCTAGGGGAGGGGTGGGGGGTCCCCCCCAAACCTCTGCCCTCCAATATGTGCCCCGCAGGGGTGCCCTGGGCTCCGACGGACAGGCGTCACGATCCTGTCTCTCTGGGTAAAAGAGTTGAGTGCAGAAGGGGAGGGGGGGACTGGCCGCCGTTATGGGGGTGCTGGGGGGGAAAGTACTGGATGTCGGGGTGGCTTTTGGAGGGCCAGGGATGGGTATTGGGGCGCTGAGGTGGATACTGGAGTACTGGGGCAGGTACTGGATGCAAGGAGGGGTGCTGGGGTGTGTATTGGGGCGCAGGGGTGGATGTTGGGGTACAGGAGTTCTCCATCTGCCTGGCAAGACTTGGGAGGGGGGCCCGGCTGTTAGGACAGGCCAGCTTACAAAAAGGGGGTGCTTGGGTATCCACAAAGCAGTGCCAGCGTTTCCCCGTTCTGGCAGTCAACCCCCCGCCCAGCTGCACCATCCTCAACCTTTTAAATTAATCAGAACAGAGCTGGAAGGGACCTCGAAGGTCATCTAGTCCAGCCCCCCCCCCAAATCCAGCTTCTGTGCCCCTCTGACCTCCTGCCTCGTCTGTCTGCAGCTTACTTACAAGCCACCCGGGCGCTGATGGTCATCTCCATCGTCCTGGGCGTGATGGGCATCGGCATTGCCACCATGGGCATGAAATGCACCCACTGCGGGGACGACAACAAGACCACCAAGGCCCGCATCGCCATGACCGGCGGCATCGTCTTCCTGGTGGCCGGTGAGTTCCCTCCCTCCTCCTCCCCTCCCAGCTTCCCAACCGTTTGGAATGGAATGGAATTAGGAATAGGATAAGATACAGAATAGAAGAGAAGAGAAGAGAAGAGAAGAGAAGAGAAGAGAAGAGAAGAGAATAAAACAGAACAGAACAGAATAAGGAACGGAATGGAATAGAATAGAAAATATAGAATAAAATAGAATAGAATAAGTAGAATAGAAAAGAAAATATAGAATAGAATAAATAGAATAGAATAGAATAAATAGAATGGAGTGGAATAGAATAGAATAAATAGAATGGAATGGAATGGAACGGGAATAGAATAGAACAGAATAGAATAGAATAAATAGAACAGAACAGAACAAAACAGAATAGTGGAATGGAATAGAATAGAATAAGGAATAGAATAAACAGAATAACGAATGGAATAGAATGGAATGGAATGGAATAGAATAGAATAAATAGAACAACAGAATATCATGGAATAAATAGAATAGAATAGAATAAACGGAATGGAACGGAACGGAACAGAACAGAATAAATAGAATAGAATAAATAGAATAGAACAGAACAGAACAAAATAGAATAGAATAGAATGGAATGGAATGAAATAGAATAGAATAAGGAATAGAATAAAACAGGACAGAACAGAATAAGGAATGGAATAGAATAGAATAAAATAAATAGAATAGAATAAATAGAATAGAATAAATAGAATAGAATAGAATAAATAGAATGGAATAGAATAGAATAGAATAGAATAGAATAGAATAGAATAGAATAGAATAGAATAGAATAGAATAGAATAGAATATTTGCCCCGCTTCCTAGGCTTACATCCCCTTGGGGAAGAAAAAACATCAAACCAAGATAACCGTTTTGTGATACTCTCCTTGTTTTCCCGATTTAGGTTTGTGTTCCCTGGTCGCCTGTTCCTGGAGTGCAAACCAGATTGTTCAAGATTTTTACAACGCCTACTCCCCCGTAAATAAAAAGTACGTTGTCCAGAGCAAACGGGGTGGCTGGGTCTGTCTTTGGCACCCTCAAATGTGGCGCATCTCGCTTGCCAAAAACGTCCGGACACAAACTCAGATTCGCTTCTTCTCCTGGCCCTGCCTCGCCCCCTTTCCCCTGGCCCCACCCCTTTGGAGCGTGTCCCTCTTGAGGAGGGGGGCCCCCACCGCCTCTGCACCCCACCTCTGGCATTTCCCCACTCCACCCCCCCGTGGCTGCTTCCGAGGCAGGAAGAAAACCTGGAGGGGAAAGAAAGTCGGAGCAAGGTGATGTCCGGAGAGCATCCAGTAACCGCACCGGGGAGAAGAATCCTTTACATCTAGAATTCCCACACCCGGCAAATCCTTTTCCCCCAGCTGCAGAGGCAGGGAAGTGGGGAGGGGGTCTAGGGGTGGGATGGGGACCTCCCTAAACACCCCCCCCCATTTTCTACCGTCTCACGGTGAGTGTCTTTCTGTGCCCCAGGTACGAAATTGGCCCTTCCATTTTCCTTGGCTGGGCTGGAGCCGCCTTGTCGCTGATTGGGGGCGGATTGCTCTCCTGCTCGTGTCCAGAGGGAGGCTCCGGGTACAAGAACCGCCAGTATCCGGCGCCGATGCCCATCGCCAAACCCCCCAGTAGCCGAGAATACGTCTAAGATGCCCGGCCAGCTGACGTCAAGACCCATGTGCCACTGAGCCTGGAACAGCCCGGATTTTGCCGCCCAAGTTGGGCATCGTAGACTTTTAAACCCCCTCGGAGGGAGGGGGTGTGCTCTCGTTTTACCCCGTTTTATTATTCCTCCTCTGCTCTTTGATTGTGTTTTTATTTTTATTTTTTATTTTTTTAAATAGCCATCCTTATTTTAATTAGAGATATTTTAATATTTTAACCGGCTGTCAGCCCCGAAGGGGAGGGGGAACGGACCTTGTTATTATCCGTGTCTGCCTTTCCCTGGGAAGGATCAGAGAGAGGGCGCGCTCCACTAATCCTTTGACCCTCCCGGCGGGGGATTATGGGGCTTAGAGTCTCGAGGTAAAGCGATCGAGGAAGCGCTAGCAAGATTTTCATTTTTTTCTAGGGAGAACCCACCTCTCCCCCTTAATAAACGGACCCAATTGGACAAGACCTACCCCCGCCCACCACCCCCTGGGTGCCCTTATGGAGGGTTGGATTGATCCTAAAGAAAGCCCCCCAACTATCTGGGGGTTTTCCTCCCCCCCCCCACAAATAACCACTGAGGAATTGGCATTTGGCATCTCTGCTGTCTGGCAGATGTTTACAAGACTGGGCGTTTTGGGGGGGGCAGGGAACTTTGACCCCCCACCACCACCTCGCCCAGGAAAAGGGGGTCTCCCTTCTCCGTGGGGCAGCCCAGCCGAAAACCCCTAAAACTAATTCTTGGCAGGCTGCTTGCAGACTTCAGAAATGGTTTGGCTTGTGTAAATATATGTACGCGCGCTGGGGAAGCCTTGGGTGAAGCGAGGATCCCTGATTCAAGTCCTTTTAATTCCTCCCCATAAAATGTTCCTGGCTTTTCTTGCAAAATCATATTTCGTGGAGGAGGAAAAAATTTACCTTGACTTACATTTGCTTGCTTGGATAGATTTTAACTTTTTTTGGGAGGGAGGGGCTGGGGAGGTCGAAGGAAGGGATGAATGCAAATTGGAATAGGAAAGGAGGGATCTTTAGATTAAAAAGCTAGCCTTATTTAAAGCACGAATCCCTTCGGGTGCTGTGTGCGTTTTGTGTATTTTTTTTTTTAAAAAAATTGTATTGCTGAGAATCTATATATTTTTTTTGTATGTAATAAATGAGAGTGTTTTGGACAAAAAAAAAAAGCTGCCCTGCTCTAGAGGTGATCGTGATGAAATTGTTCGGTCGACCCGGAAGCCGACTTGGATGTCCGTAATTGCCTGGAACGTGTTTTTTTTATTTTTTTCTTGATTGGGTAACTTTCTTAGTAGATGGTGGGAATGTAGCAGACATAATATACCTTGACATCAGCAAAGGGAAAAATTAACCCGTGACAAGCTAAATTGTGGGGTTCTCAGAGAGCATCAAGGACCCCACAATTCTCCTCTTCCTCCTCCTCCTCCTCCTCCCTTCTAGCAATGATGATGTTCCCTAGTTGGGTCATGAAACGTCTGCAAAGAAACCACCAAGCTCAGAGAGCACCGGGGACCCCACAGTCGTCTTCTTCTTCTTCTTCTTCTTCTTCTTCTTCTTCTTCTTCTTCTTCTTCTTCTTCTTCTTCTTCTTCTTCTTCTTCTTCTTCTTCTTCTTCTTCTTCTTCTTCTTCTTCTTCTTCTTCTTCTTCTTCTTCTTCTTCTTCTTCTTCTTATTCTTCTTCTTCTTCTTCTTCTTCTTCTTCTTCTTCTTCTTCTTCTTCTTCTTCTTCTTCTTCTTCTTCTTCTTCTTCCTCCTCTTCCTCCTCCTCCCTTCTAGCACTGATGATGTTCCCTAGTTGGGTCATGAAACATCTGCAAGGAAACCACCAAGCTTAGAGAACACCAAGGACTCCACAGTCGTCGTCGTCTTCTCCTTCTCCTCCTCCTCTTCTTCTTCTTCCTCCTCTTCCTCCTCCCTGTGTCACCCAGCCGGCTTTCATGCCTAAAGCAGGATTCGAACTCACCGTCTCCTGGTGATTGGCCCAAAGTCTCTCAGCTGGCTTTCATGCCTAAGGCAGTACTAGATAGATAGACAGACAGGCAGGTAGGTAGACAGACAGACAGATATAGATAAGAGATAGACAGACAGACAGATATAAGATAGAGATAAGATAGATAGACAGATATAAGATAGAGATAGATAAGATAGACAGATATAAGAGATAGAGATAGTTAAGATAGAGATAGATAGACAGACAGACAGATATAAGATAGATAGAGATAGATAAGATAGACAGACAGATATAAGATAGATAGATAGACAGACAGATATAAGAGATAGATAGATTAGATAGATAGATAGATAGACAGATATAAGATAGAGATAGATAGAGAGAGAGAGATAAGATAGAGATAGACAGATATAAGATAGATAGACAGAAGACAGATAAGATATAGACAGATATAGATAAGATATAGATAGACAGACAGACAGATATAAGATAGATAGATAAGATATAGATAGATATAAGATAGATATAGATAAGATAGAGACAGACATAAGATAGATAGATAGACAGACAGAAGACAGACAGACAAGATATAGACAGATATAGATAAGATATAGATAGACAGACATATGATAGATATAGATAAGATAGACAGAGACAGATAGATATAGATAGATGGATATAGATAGACGGACAGATATAGATAGATAAGATATAGATATAGACAGACAGACAGATATAGATATGCAGTATGACAGCTGCAGTGTCCCAGTTCACCTGATTGCTATTTTTCAACCTTCCCAGCCAGCTTCAGACAACAAAGTCAACGGGGGGGGGGGGAGCCAACAATGGCAGAAAGGTCACAAAGCCAGGCACGGCTGCCTTGACAACCAGCTCGCTGAGTCACAGACCTTCCATCCCAATCAAGGTCGTAACACGAGGACCCCCCCACACCCACCTACCACCCCCGCAAGCGAGAAACGGGAACATAAGCCTAAATTCCAAATGAGAAAGAGACATTGTTTTATTCTCCTGCTGTCCTTAAGGCTCTTAAGGAGGATTCGGGGGGGGGGGGCGAAGGAGGTTGAAAGGAGACCGGGATGAGTCGGGATCGGAAGGGAAGAGAGATAAAGAAGCCGCGTTTATTTAATCCACTTGGACCGATAAGGCGCAGGCCCGTTGCAAAATAGCAGAAGTCCCTGACCTTCAGACCACTGGATGCAAAAAAATAAATAAAAATAAGAAATCAAGGAGAGAAGCAACCTAGAACTAAGGTCGTTCAGCGACCGTTCAAAGTTACAAAGTGACCGACGACCGTTTTTCACACTTAAAACTCACTTTCACAAAAGTCTCACTTAGCATCCTAAATTAATCTAAGCTCAATTATGGCGGTACTGTGTCCCATCTATTTCTGGAACAACAGCGCCCTCTCTTGGCTCAAATGAGTAAGACTGGAGGGAAATTTGGGGGGGGGGGTATAGAAAGCTCGAGAGTCCAATTTGTTTGGCAGACTTTAAATACTTCCGAACAGATTCTTGGGGGAGAGAAAAGCCCCCCTGGATGCTTGCATAACCTCCTGGCCTCACCCACAAGGGCTCTTTTGCATCTTTTGACCTAGCCGGCCTTGAAGAAAAAAAAAGCTTAAGATTGGCGCTTGGAAAGGAGACCACGAGGAAATCCCAGAGAAATCCGAGCAGCGCCAGTCGCCACCTTCCGGGTCCCAAACCAG
Source organism: Crotalus tigris (assembly GCF_016545835.1). NCBI lineage: Eukaryota > Metazoa > Chordata > Lepidosauria > Squamata > Viperidae > Crotalus > Crotalus tigris. The sequence goes on from NW_024096569.1 coordinate 885,536, forward strand.
CATCTGAAGCCTGAGTTTGGCCGAGGGGAATGTGGCGGGTTTGAGCGACCCGTGTCGACAGCCTAAACTTCCATTCCTTCCCACCCGTTTCCACGTGGTTTTCCCACGGCGCTTCCAACACGTGGCGGAGCGATTCAAAAGAAACAAGAGGCTTTTAAGGGACACGCGAGCCGCTCCTACCTGCCGGCCAACTGAGACGAAGGTTTTCCCGTGGGAAAAGCCCACTGCGGAAAGAGAGGGGGGAGGAAAGGTCTTCCCCTCCTCTGACCCGGGAGTAGCACGTGAGAACGCTCCGCAATCGGAGCCGGAGCGCCGCGCCGGGTAGAGCGAGTCCCGTCCAGCCTCGGAGGGTGTGTGCTTGTGTGCTTGTTTGTGTGCTTGTGGGCGGGTGTGTTTGTGTGGGCGTGTGCTTGTGGGCTTGTGGGCTTGTGTTTGTGTGTATATTGGTTTGCTTGTGTGTTTGGGGTGTGTGTGTGTTTGTGTGCTTGTTTGTATATTTGTATGCTTGTGTGTTTGTGGCGTGCTTGGGTGCCTGTGTGCTTGGGTGTGTGCGTGTGCGTGCTTGGGTGTTCGTGTGCACGTGTTTGTGTTTGTGTGTGCTTGTGTGCCTGTGTGTATATTTCTGTGCTTGTGTGTTTGTGGTGTGCTTGAGTGTATGTTTGTCTGCGTGTGTGTTTGTGCGTGCCTGTGTGCGTGTGTGCTTGTGTGTATAGTTGTATGGTTGTATGTTTGTGGGGTGTGTGTGCTTGTGGTTTGCGTGTGTGTGTGTGTGTGTGTGTGTGTGTGTGTGTGTGTGTGGTGCGCGTGCAAAGGACCGGAGCGTGCAAAAGACCCTCCTCAGACGGGGGCGCCCGGCTCCGCGTCCCCCCAGGACAGCTCTCCCGGACGCGGAGTTTCTTCTTTCTGCCGGCAGGGGGCGCCCTGCGCCGGCATCTCTGCCCCGCTGCCTTCTCCGGGGTTGGCCGGCCAGGATGCGCCGCACCTCGGAACTCCACCCCGGGGCGGAGCGGGACCCGCGGCCGCCGCCGCTGCCTCCTCCGCGGCACCTCCTGCCTCAGCTCTGGCCCCGCCGGAGCAGCCGCCGCCGCTGCCGCCTGCGCCCCCCGGGAGACCCCCGCCCTCGCCCCGCCAGGATGACGGTCCCGCTGCGCTTGGAAGAGGGGCTGAAGGACTCGCCCCGCTTCAGGTGGGGAGACCGACGGGCGACGCCGGGACTGGCGGTGCCAGGCGGCGGCAGGCGGAGCGCTCGGGCGCGGGAGCACCTGGTGGTGCCCTCTCCGCCTGCCCCGCCAGGCCCCCTCCCTCCGGAGGCTGGGGAGGGGTCGGCGGTTTCTGGAGGTCGGAAAGAAGCGCGGGGGGGGGGTCGCGTTGGTTTGCCCGGGGCGGAGTTGGGAGGCAGCGTGGTGGGAGTAAAGGGGCAACGACCCCTTGTCTCCCCCTGCCCTCTTCCCATCTGCCCCCTCCCCTCCTCCGGTCTCCCCCTCCCCTCCCTCCATCGCCTCTCTGCCTCCTCCTATCTGCCCCTGCCTCTATTTCTCCCCCCTTCCCTATCTACCCCCCATTTCCTCCCCCCATCTCCCCCCTATTTCTCTCCATTCCCCCCCATCTCCCCCTTTCTCCCCCCTCCCCTATCTTCCCCCCATTTCCTCCCCCCATCTCCCCCTATTTCTCTCCATTCCCCCCATCTCCCCCTTTCTCCCCCCTCCCCTATTTCCCCCCCATTTCCTCCCCCCATCTCCCCCCTATTTCTCTCCATTCCCCCCATCTCCCCCTATTTCTCCCCCCTCTGCTATCTCCCCATTTCCTCCCCATCTCCCCCTATTTTTCCCCCCTCTGCTATCTCCCCATTTCCTCCCCATCTCCCCCCTATTTCTCTCCATTCACCCCCATCTCCCCCTATTTCTCCCCCCTCCCCTATCTATCCCCCATTTCCTCCTCATCTCCCCCTATTTCTCTCATTCCCCCCCATCTCCCCCTATTTTCTCCCCCCTCCCCTATCTACCCCCATTTCCTCCCCCCATCTCCCCTTATTTCTCTCCCCCCTCCCCATCCCCTCCCCCCCACTTTACTTGGTTCTGGCCCTTCCTGCCTCTATGACCCCTTTTAAAGGGCAGCCCCCCCCTTTCTCATGCCTATATCTTCCCTCTGCTGGGGGTCCCGTGGGCCCACTTTTCACAGCAAAATGGGGTGGTGGGTGTCAGCCCCCCCCCAAGGAGGCACACCTGAGTTTGGGGAGCCACATCCTGGTATTTTGCACTGCTTCCCATGTGTGTGGGGGGGGGGGAAGGGATCTGCTTCCTACTGGGGTGGGGGGGGTCCTCTGTTTTTACACACCCACACCCCACCCTCCTTCACATTTCACCCCCAGCTTGCAGCTGCAAAATATCTGCAACGGGGAGAGACAGGGGAGAAACTGGTGTTAATTGTGGTGGTGGGCAAAAGGACAAGTTGTCGGTACATCTGTAGCTTCTCCCTTGGTGGCTGTGTAGAAATTAGACAACACAACAGGTATCTGTAGCTTCTCTCTTGGTGGCTGTGTAGAAATTAGACAACACAACAGGTATCTGTAGCTTCTCTCTTGGTGGCTGTGTAGAAATTAGACAACACAACAGGTATTTTTTTCGTGTGTGTATTGCAGGAGAACTAATTCTTTTATTTTGCACCCTAACGGCAAGGAAGCCAACAGGCCCCAATGCAAACCTAGTTTAGCACGTATGTTTGTGTGCCGTGGCGTGTGGGTCCCCCAATCTCTTCTACCCCAGCTTCCCTGGGGTGACAAGATTGTGTGTCCTGCCTTCGCGCACAACATCCCCAGCCCTTAAAGAAGTAGAGATGGTTAAACGGATTGCTTTCTTGGAAGAAAAGGACACACACAATTTTGTTTCCACTTAGAAACGGGCGTCTGGATTTCACGCTTGCAATGGAAAAAATGAAAAAATTCGGTTGTGGCTTTTGCTGATTAGTTAGCTTCGCTTGTTGTTACTGAAAGGGACGCTGTATATTCTGCTGCAAAGGATAAGAGTAGGTAGCCACAACTGAGCCCAAAATTTTGGTCGCTAAGTGAGACATTGATATAAGTGAACTTCGCCCCGCTTTACTTTCCTTTTGTGGCTGCAGTTCTTAACTGAATCACTTTGGTGGATAAGTAAGTAATCTGGTTGTTAAGTCAGATTACTTACTTATCGCAAAAGGGGTGCACAAGACCCACTGCGACCGTCGTAAATACGAATCGGGCCCAGCGTCAAATGTTGGCGCTGCAACGGTCGTAAGGGCGGAAAACGCTCACCCCGTTTCTTTTTTTCTTTCTTTTCACCCCTTTTTTTTCTCCTGTTCCCTTTTCCCTGCCCCTGGCTCCCCATCCTTTTCATTTCCTTTGCATTTTATATTCCGATAAACGAATTTTTTAAAAAAATTCCTTTTAAAGCGGCCGCATCCTCAATCCCTAAGCAACCAAGCCGTCTCGGATGACCTTGTTGCGCAAACTCAGTTTAAGCAAGGTTAGCGCGAGATTCGGTCCGTGGTCCCAAGGCAGGTGGTTGGTTTGCACTGGAGGCACTACTAAACCACGGTTCGGCTGGCCTGTCAAACAAACAAGGATTCTGTCCATGGGCCGAAATGAAAGCAGCCGAGTCTGGAGGTATTTATGGCGGCCACGAGGCTGGAAAAAACGGACGGGGCTGCGGGTGGATGAGAAATGAGTTTGCTGTTACGGCCTCTTGCAGAGCCTGTGGCTTCCTGTCTCACACACACAAACACACACGTACACAAACACAAACAGACCCAGAGACACGGAAGCCTTGCCCCACCACCTGTGTTGCAATCCCCATCTCGTAGGTCAATTCTCACAAGGGAAGAATTGTAGAGGGGTGGGGGGCAAAAGATGGCAAGGGATCCCTGCAAGTCCTCGACTTACGACCGCAACTGAACCGGACATTTCCGTCGCTACGTGAGACTCGCTTCGGTGAATTCCCCCCCCCCTGTTTTTCCGGCCCAAGTTGTGAAGTGAAACCATCGCAGTTGTTAAGCGAGGCCCCCCGTCGTTAAGTGAGTCAGGATTGCCCTGTGGACTTTGCCCGTTGGGATGTCGCCAGAGGGGGTCGCGTGACTCCCCTTGCCCGGGGACGCTGCGACCGTCGTAAATACGAGTCGGCTGCCGAGCGGCTGAATTTTGATCGCGCGATGCGGCAACGGTCGTTAAGCAGGGGGTTGGACTCGATGACCTCCAAGGTCCCTTCCAACTTTATTATTATTATTATTATAAGTGAAAAGCGGTCCTAACTCCCTTTTCTCAGAGCTGTTGCCGCTTCGAAGGGTCGCTAAACGAACCGTCATAAGTGGAGGACTGTCTGGGTTTTACGTTAGGTAGGAGAACCTTTCCTGTTTTTCTTTGGAAATGCAGCTGCCATCTTGGAATTGTTTGTGAATCCCCAAATCTTGTTTAGGAAATCTATAAATTAAATCTAATTTCTTCCCTTTTTGTTTGGGGGGGATCCACTGGGGTTTCCCCCCCCTTCCATGCAAGCCCGTGGCTTGGGCCCTTCCCAGGGAGAGCAACTGGCTGTTTCCTAGCCATGATGGCTAGTTTGATTTGGCTTGTTCCGGGAAAAAGTCGCTCTCTTCCGCTCCTGAGCGACCGGGTCTTCGGTTGAGGCATGCTCTGGTGCCCATCATCCCCTGCCAGGAGGCGGGCAGGCTGTGTGGGCAGTGGATGATGGTGGAGGAAGCTGGGGGAGCTCTCCCCAGACGCCAAAGGCCAAACCAGCAACATATTTCCGTTCCGAAGCTTGCCAAAGTTGTGAGAAATTGTTTCCAGAAGTCCTTTTTTTGTGTGTGTGCCACGTTGTTCCTCCAGTGCGAGACTTTTTGGGGGTTTCCGTGTCCGGCCGAGCTAAGCGTGGCTGCACCCCTCTTGTATTGGGGTGCCCCCCCGTGCGTCAGTCTGCTTTTCCCCTTTTTTACCTTTTGCAAGGGGTTTTTTTTCTCTTCGCGTTTCCTGCCGTTCCGGTTCATTTGACTCCGGATGTGGCTTCACTTCTCTTTCTTGGTTCTGATTTTCAGAAGCGGCCTTCCCCGTGCATCGTGGGAGGGCGGGCAGCCATCTTGGCTGCCAAGGGCCAGGGGGCTGTGGGGCACGTCAGCCCCAGCCAGACAGGGGGCTGTGGACGATGGGATATAAATAGATCGCTCCCTCCTAGCACGGACGACGTTCCCTAGTTGGGTCATGAAACGTTTGCAAGAAAAGCACCCAGTTCAGAGAGCACCAAGGACCCCACAGTTCTTCTTCCTCCTCCTCCTCTTCCTCTTCCTCCTCCTCCTCCCTTTTGCACTGATGATGTTCCCTAGTTGGGTCACGAGAAGTTTGCATGAAAACCACCCAGTTTAGAGAGCACCAAGGACCCCACAGTTCCTCCTCCTCCTCCTCCTCCTCCTCCTCCTCCTCCTCCTCCTCCTCCTCCTCTTCCTCTTCTTCCTCTTCCTCCTCCTCCTCCTCCTCCTCCCCTTTCCAGACTGCAAACCCCTCTCCCTTCTAGCACTGATGACGTTATCTAGTTGGGTCATAAAATTTTTGCAAGAAAATTTTTGCAAGCTCACGAGCACTGAAGACCCCATAGCCTGCCTGCCTGCCTGCTTTCCTTCCTTCCTTCCTTCCTTCTTTCCTTCCTTCCTTCCTTCCTTCCTTCCTTCCTTCCTTCCCTCCCTCCCTCCCTCCCTCCCTCCCTCCCTTCCCCCTGCAGACCCTCCTTCCTTCTAGCACTGATGACGTTCCCTAGTTGGGTCATGCAACGTCTGCAAGGAAACCACCTCAGGGACCCCCACAGGATGGGATTCATAGTTCAAAGCCTACCAATGTCGGGAAGTGGGTCCTTGACAGGAGGGTTAGGACAGCCGCAGACACTGATGGATCTTCAACTACAAATCCCCTCCTCCACAGCCGCCTGGCTGGCCGAGGACAGCAGGCCGTGAAATCCAACCTGTTTAGAAGGGGCCAAGTTTGGTTCGTGCCGCGACTGCCTTTGGGGGGGGGGGTGCCTGCAGGATCACAGAATCCTAGGGCTGGGAAGGGACCTTGAAGGTCATCTAGTCAAGCCCCCTGCCCAAGACAGGAGACCTCATGGAGTTATACTTCGACGCCCCCTTTTTCTAATTTTGTCAAGAGCTGCTTTCAACGTTTTACGGGCCTCCCAGTTGTGAGTTGCGCTCTGGATCAAGAGGGTTTCTGGGCAACGGAGGGGAAATGGTTGACAACCTCTGAGGCAGGCAGGAAATTGTGAGATGACCGCAATGGAGCAGATGCCGTGTGTGTGCGTGTGTGTGTGTGGGTTGAAAACAAGTGCACAAACACAGCTTGCAAATGGGTGCCTCCCTCTGCAGCCTTCTTCTCCTGCTTCTCCCCTTCCCCAATGTGCTGCCCCTGAGGTGTGGGGCGCTGCAGCCACCTGTGCCGCAAGGGATTGCGGGAACGCACTTGCCGCAGGCCTAGTGGTTGCAGAGTTGCAAAAACTGCCCTCTGTGGAATGGAACGCATCCTTGGCCCATCGCCCTCTTTTATCCACGGGATAAAAAATTCTGCACCGTCGTAAAAAGGAGCGGGACTGGACAGCCACTTGTCTGAAAGGGTGTAGGTTCTCCTGCTTGAGCAAGGGGCTGGACTAGATGACCTCCACGGTCCCTTCCAGTTCTATTCTATTCTATTCTATTTTCTACATTTCCCAGAATGCTCTCCCAACTTAGCATACCTTCAGAGCATCCTATAGAATAACAGAGTTGGAAGGGGGCCTCCGAGGTCTTCTAGTCCAACCCCCTGCTCAGGCAGGAAACCCTATACCGTTTCAGACCATAATAATAATGTTGGAAGGGGCCTTGGAGGTCTTCTAGTCCAACCCCCTGCTCAGGCAGGACACCCTATACCGTTTCAGACCATAATAATAATAAAGTTGGAAGGGGCCTTGGAGGTCATCTAGTCCCACCCCCTGCTCAGGCAGGAAACCCTATACCGTTTCAGACCATAATAATAATAAAGTTGGAAGGGGCCTTGGAGGTCATCTAGTCCAACCCCCCTGCTCAGGCAGGAAACCCTATACCGTTTCAGACCATAATAATAATAAAGTCGGAAGGTGCCTTGGAGGTCATCTAGTCCAACCCCCTGCTCAGGCAGGAAACCCTATACCGTTTCAGACAAAATGGCTGTCCCATCTCTTCTTCCCAGCCCACCCCCTCATTTTAATTTCAGCCGTGGGCCTGGGCCTTTTGCAAAAGCCACCCACCCCTTCCACACCCTCTGTGGCTGCTTCTTCCTAACCCGGTGCTGCAAGAGTGAACGGAAATTGCAAGACACGTATTGTAGCACGACTCTGTGGCTACGGCCACTCAGCTTACCTTTGCAGTGGTTTCCGATCCGCCCTGGCTGACATATTTCCTCTCTTTCTCTCCCCCCCCCTCCCTTACCTCCCCCCCCCAAAACCCCACAGAGCTGCTGTTGAGACGGTGGAAATGGAAGTATCGGTTTTGGAGACCCATTTGGAAAAGGTGAGCGGGCCACAACGGTAGGCAGGTACGCGTGGATAAAGGTGTGACCGACCTGTCAGTTTAAGAGCCCACCTGAACTTTGCACCAAATATTTTGCAAACTGTTTATATCACATACACACACAGACACACACACACACAGACATACACACATACTGGGGGGGGGGGGCAGAAAAATCCAGAAGTTGCAGGAGGGTGATTGGAAGACCAGAGAGAGAACAGAACAAAATATTTGTTTTACAGCAGGGGTCTTCGAACGTGGCCACTTTAAGACTGGTGGACTTCAACTCCCAGAATTCAGTCTTAATGTGGCCACGTTTGAAGAGCCCTGAGGAATTCTGGGAGTTGAAGTCCACGAGTCTTAAAGTGGCCAAGTTTGAAGAGCCCTGAGGGATTCTGGGAGTTGAAGTCCACAAGTCTTAAAAGTGGCCAAGTTTGAAGAGCCCTAAGGGATTCTGGGGATTGAAGTCCACAAGTCTTAATGTGGCCATGTTTGAAGAGCCCCGAGGGATTCTGGGAGTTGAAGTCCACCAGTCTTAAAGTGGCCAAGTTTGAAGAGCCCTGAGGGATTCTGGGAGTTGAAGTCCACGAGTCTTAAAAGTGGCCAAGTTTGAAGAGCCCTAAGGGATTCTGGGGGTTGAAGTCCACAAGTCTTAATGTGGCCAAGTTTGAAGAGCCCTGAGGGATTCTGGGAGTTGAAGTCCACCAGTCTTAAAGTGGCCATGTTTGAAGAGCCCTGAGGGATTCTGGGGGTTGAAGTCCACCAGTCTTAAAGTGGCCATGTTTGAAGAGCCCTGGTTTAAAGGCCTTTTAAAATCCTGCAGCTTCTTCTTCTGAGTTGCACCATCTTACACCGCAGGAGAGCAATTTCCTGCCTACAGCAAAATCTGTCTTAGAATAATTCAGATCCTTTGTGATCTAGGTCCTTTTGGATCCAAAAGTGTGGTTTTTCAGCTCCCAGAATTCCCTAGCCGGCAAGGGTTTAGCGGAATTCATCATGGATAGGAGAAGAACCAATGTGGCTAGATTACTTTTATTGCGTTTTTTAAAAAAATTGGGTAACCTACTTAGTAGACGGTGGGAACGCGGTAGATGTAATAGATCTTGACTGCAGCAAAGTGAAAAAAGGTAGCCCATCACAAGCTAAAGGAATAAGTGAGTTGAAGGTGGGTGAGATGGCAATCTGGGCACCAGTTCTGCAGCCACAGCCAGAGTTTTGCCCCTGGGGGATCCAGGAGCTTTCTGGGAATTCTTCTGGCTGGATAAGAAGAAGAGAAAAGGAAGGAAGGAGAGTGGAGGAAAAGGAAGGGAAGTGGAAAAGAGCGAGAGAAAAAGAGGTAGAGAGGGAAGGAAGGAAGGAAGGAAGGAAGGAAGGAAGGAAGGAAGGAAAGGAAAAAAGGAAGGAAGGGAAATTGAGAGGCATAAAAAGAAAGAAAAAAGTTGAAAGGAAGGAAGGGAGGAAGAGAGGGAGGGAGGGAAGGAGGTGGAAGGAAAGAAGATAGACAAGAAGGGAAGGGAAGGAAGGAAGGGAAGGAAAAGAAGGAAGGAAAAGAAGGAAGGAAGGAAGGAAGGAAGGAAGGAAGGAAGGAAGGAAGGAAGGAAGGAAGGAAGGAAGGAAGGAAGGAAGGAAGGTAAACTACAGTCACATGCCCTGGGATGGTGCAAGCCTTGTTAATACATGCTAGTTGCCAAATGCCCAAATTTTGATCATGGCTCCATAGGAACATGCTTAGCGCAAGAACCTATTTTTTTCAGCACCGTCGTAACTTCAAACGGTGGCCAAACAAACGGTCGTAAGCTGAGGACCATTTTATTGCTACCGATCCTACCAACTCGGATGCCTACCTGCAGGCTGGTGCTGTGTTAAGTGGGTGGGCACTGCCCCACGCTGTGCCAGGGCTGGGGGGGGGGCTGGGATGCCCAGATGTCTGTTCCTGGGGTCCGTGTGTCCCAATCCCGACCCGTCTGTCCATCTTCTCCCCCCCCCCCCCCCGCAGTTGCTGAAGCTGGGCGGCGCCATGCTGGAATCCGGGCGCCAGTTCTGCAGCCACAGCAAGAGCTTCGCATCGGGGATCCAGGAGCTTTCCCAGAATTCCTCGGGGGACACGTTGATGAGCGTAAGTGGACTTGAGGGGGGAGGCTGGGGTGCGCCCCTAAATTGCGAGAGAACCGCGCTTCGTGGCACCCGCCTGGCATACTTTTACTATTCTGACTCTGATAGAAAACGCCTATCAAGTCAGATAGATAACTCAAAAGAAACGATCTTATAAGAAACAAAAAATATATTTTAATGAGAAAGATTACTTGCATTCATGCTGTGGTTGATCCTCCTGGAAAATACATCTTTTGTCCATTTCTTCAGACCATACCTTTAGGTAAAAGTATGATGCTCTTCCGTACCATCTTTATAACGGCTCGGGCTCATTGTGTGACCTTCCACGGCCCATGCTTCTTCCAGACAAAGACCTTCCCATGTGGCTTGTGTCCAGGAACTCTCCCAATGACCTTTTTAGACTCCTCCCACTGACCCATCAACATACCTAGCATTTAACCCAGTGGTTCTCAACCTGTGGGTCGGGACCCCATTTGGGGTCGAACGACCATTTCACGGGGGTCGCCAAACAACGCAGTCCGCCATTTTCTTTTCCCCTTTTCCTTAGCTGTGCTCCTCCTTTTTATTCTATTGGCTTTGGAAAGCCAATAGAAGAGACTCTCTTGAATAGAGTCTAATTCTATTGGCTTTCCAAAGCCAATAGGAATTGTCCAGGCTGTCTCTGCCCTGCTGAGCCCGCCATTCTGCAAACGGTGCTGTACCAGTTGAGTAGTCCTCAACTTACGACCGGTTGAGTAGTCCTCGACTTACGACCAGTTGGGGGGGTCACGGCATTAAAAAGGTTGAGAACCACTGATTTAACCCAATAACTGCCAGACACTCCAACACACTGATACCTGCTCTCTAGTTAGGGCTCCATATACGTTCCAGAATAACCGTGTCCCACCTTTGTATGTCTTTGTGCATTTTGTGTGGTTTGCGCATGCAATATATAATAATAATAATAATAATAATAATAATAATAATAATAATAATAATAATAATAATAATAATAATAAAGTTGGAAGGGACCTTGGAGGTCATCTAGTCCAACCCCCTGTGTGTGTGTGAGAGAGAGAGACCAAGCGACAGCCTTTCGACCCCCAGGCTGTGAGGTTAGCCGAGCTGCCTTCCTCGGAAGACTGGGCGAGGCAAAATTCCTCCTGCGTGAAGGAAGGGCCAGGTTCGACCTCTGAGCGTGTGCAAAGTGCCTTGCGCCCGACGTCAGTTCCCAAACGCCGGGTCCGGTGGCTTGACTGGCCGAGCACTCTTACCGTACGCCCTGTCGCCTGGGTGCAGTGGGAGTTGTAGTTCAATCCGGGAAAACTCCCAGTCGGATCGCAAATGGGCCGGTGTCGGTTTGATGCAAACCGAACGCCGGAAAGACAGCTAGGAAGAGGGATGGTTAGACAGGATATTCTACATTCCAAGGTTTTTCTGGTGATGTAATTTTCTTTTCTCCACCCAGGGATGCCTGGAAAAGTTTTCCCAAAGCTTGAACAGAATGATGGAACAGCAACAGGTGAGTGGATTGGTACTTCCTAACGCAAAGGGATGGGAGACCACTAGAAAATCCCAACCCTGTGAAGAAGATGGAGAACTCAGAAGAAGCCCCCCCCCCAAAAAACAATAACACATTTCCCCCCCAATATTAGAATAGAATAGAATAGAATAGAAATATGAAAATAGAATAGAATAAAATAGAATAGAATGGGATAGAAATATGAGAATAGAATAGAATAGAATAGAATAATAAAATACAGAATAGAATAGAATAATAAAATACAGAATAGAATGGAATAGAATAGAATAGAATAGAATAGAATAATAAAATTCAGAATAGAATAGAATAATAAAGTTCAGAATAGAATAGAATAGAATATGCAATAAAATAAAATGTTCAAGACAATAAAATAAAAACTTAATTCAATAAAGTAATGGTATAAATTAAAATCGACTTGCATGCAACTTGCTTCAAAGGGCTCCTTTTCACCCTAGGAACTCCTGGAGACCGCACAGCAGTCTCTCAAGCAACAGCTACAAACTCTGGTGAAGGAGTAAGTCTGTCTGATGGGAATCCGTTGTCTTAGCGGGTTGTGCAAAAGCAACCCGCAAATTATTGGCGGGGATTCATTCTGACTGCAGAGGACTTGAACTCGGGACGGCGAGTTCTAATCCTACCTTTGATAACGAAAATCAACTGGGTGACTTCGGGCTAGCTAGTCCCTCTCTCTCTCTCTCTCTCTCTCTCTCTCAGCCCAACCCACCTCACAGGACTGTTGTTCTGGGAAAAACAGTCTGAGGAAGGAGTGTTGTGCGTGTCCGCTGTCTTGAGTTACATAAAGCGAGATATAAATAAACACAATATATGTATACGTATATATGTAATATTTGTTTTCTGAGGTTTTCGCAGGTGTTTGTATGCAGGTCTTTGGTTATTTGGGTTTTCTCCCGCGTAAAATTGGAAGTGTCTTGGCGACGTTTCGACGGAGTCCCATTTGTCATCTTCAGGTTGGTGTTTTCGGAAGCACGAAGCCGAAAACACCAGCCTAAAGATGACGAATGGGACTTCGTCGAAACGTCGCCAAGACACTTCCAATTTTATGCGGGAGAAAACCCAAATAACCAAAGACCTACATATATGTAATATGTATATATGTATCCAATAACAGTGAGAATTTTGGCTCCCCTTCTTCTGCGAATACAGCTGACCCGGGTTACGGGCATCATGTGAATGCCGACTTTTCTCTTCCAGGGACATTAAGCACTTCAAAGAGACCCGGAAGGAATTCGAACGGGGCAGCGAAGGTCTGGCCAGTGCCTTGCACCATAACGCCGAGGTCCCCCGCCGGCGCCACCACGAGGCCGAAGACGCCGTGGTCACCCTCAAAGCAGCCCGGACCACCTTCCGCAACCGAGCCCTCGACTACGTACTGCAGGTAGGGGGGCGGTCCTGAAAGACCCCTGAGGCCAAGAGCCTCAAAATTCTGGGTCTGGGGGTGTCCGTTCGTGATCTTCTCTCCCCCCCCCCTCCCGTGACTCCAGACCCTTCCCCTGTTTTCCAGATCAACGTCATTCAGTCCAAGAAGAAATTCGAGATTCTCAAATTTGTGAGTAACTCCTTTTTCCCCCAATCCTGCGCCACCTCGGTCTTTAGGACTACAACCCCCATCAGCCCCAGCCTTGAGCCTTTTTGCTACGGGGTTTTGCCTACGACTAGCTTACATTGTGACGCATCCTTCACAAAGGCTGCCTATCTGTAAGATGCCGGAGTCGTCTCTGGTTCCCAATTCCGCACCGATTTGAATTGCTTTGTTAGTTTGGGCCCGGATTCGCACTCGGCGCACAGGGTGACGCATGGGGCAGCTTCGATGCACAGTTTTGCCCCAGGGAGGCTGGGCCATCCCTGGGGTGGGTGTGTAAACCCGTGCGGGTCAAACCTGCCCGCTTTAAGACCTGCGGACCTCAACTCCCAGGATTCTCCAGCCAATGCGGTGGGCTGGCTGGGGCATTCTGGGAGTTGAAGTCCGCAGGTCTTAAAAGGGGCCAAGTTGGAGAAATGCAGGTAGGGGCCGCCTGGAGTCGGCCTTTTCATGCCAGAAACATCTCTCTCTCTCTCTCTCTTTTTTTTTTTTTTTTCCTTCTGAATTTCAGCCCTAATTTGAGTTTTCAGCGCCCAGGTGGGGATCCGGCCCGTGGGAAAATCCCCCCAAAATAGTACCTCTGAGCCTATCTAAAGTTCCTTCCCCTCCCCAAGGCTGCGGACTCATGCCTATTTTATCTGCAACTCTCTCTGTTTGCAAAGAACCCTTTGAGGGTAGCCCAGATCTTATTGTAAGAGGTGGGCAGGGGTCTCCCTATTGATCCCTCCACTCGTTCCAGATCTTGTCCTTTATGGAGGCCCAGTCCGTCTTCCTGGAGCACGGATCCCAGGAGTCGAAACAGCTGGAAGAGTATCGGAAAGGCCTGGCTGTTCAGGTGAGGGGGGCACTATTGTGTTGTGTTGTGTTGTATTGTATTGTATTGTATTCCATTCCATTCCATTCCATTCCATTCTATTCTATAATTCAATTCTCTACTCTACTCCATTCTATTCTCTAATCTCTAATCTCTAATCTTTATTCTATTTTCTATTCTATTCTATTCTATTCTATTCCATTCCATTCCATTCCATTCCATATATTCTATTTCTATTTCTATTCTATTCTATCCTATCCTATCCTATTCTATTCTTTTCCTTTGCATTCCATTCCTATTTCTATTTCTATTCTATATTCTATTCTATCCTATTCTATTCTATTCTATATTCTATCCTATCCTATCCTATCCTATCCTATCCTATCCTATCCTATCCTATCCTATTCTATTCTTTTCCTTTGCATTCCATTCCATTCCTATTTCTATTCTATTCTATATTCTATTCTGTATTCTATTCTCTTCTTATTTTATTCTCTTCTTATTTTATTGTATTCTTATCCTATCCTATCCTATCCTATCCTATCCTATCCTATAATTCTATGCTATTCTGTTCTGCTCTAGTCTATTGAATTCTATTGCGTCGCATTCTTTATCTTAGTATAGTTTTCTTTTACTTTTTTATTTTTTTATTTAAGTTATTGTTTTCTTTTATTCTTATTTTATCTTTTGTTTTATTGCATCCTATTTATTTGATATTATTTTTGACTTTGTTGTCTATTTCATCGTATGTTTTACTTCTTTTCTAATATGATCTGGCGGCCTCTTTTAGTTTGTTTACCTTTTTATTTTGCGGCGTGTTTCACTTTAGTTTATTGCCCGCCGTAGTAGAACCGCAGTTTTTATTTTATTTCGCTTTACTCCCCGTTTTATTTTGCGTCTGGTTTATATTTCATTTTATTTTTCGTTTCTCACGATTATGAAGGTAGGCGTTTGCCCAAATGCAAACCGCGTTGTGTACGCAGGGAGATTGTCTGCCTCGTGTGCCAGAATGAAGGACGAAGAGGAAATGGATGGACGAGGGACGAAGGCCAGCCAGGAAAAAGGAGACTCCTGAATAAACAGGGACTCTGACTTATTTTCCAATGTGGCTCGTGCGATAGCATTAATGAACTGGTTCAAACACCAGACCAATTAAAAATTAGGTTCTCTGCCCTGTCCAGTGGCCTTGCAGAAATCGGGGTGATCTTTTGGGTTTTCTCCGTCCTTCCATTTGCCCTGAGGGGTCCATTTCTTTTACAGCTCCACGAGCTGGTCCTGGAATCCGCCCGGGAGAAGAGGGACATGGAGCAGAGACACGCCGTCATAAAACAGAAGGTGGGGGTCCACGGAGGTCCTCGTGACTGTCCAGAGGTGCTTTTTTTTTTTTTTTTCAGGAGGCAGCTGGACGTCCTTTGTTCCTCTTTGAAGAGGTTTCGCTTCCCATCCCGGAAGCTTCCTCAGGTTCTGACTGGACGGTGGGGAGTGGAAGGATTTCTACTCCTTGCAGACCGTTGGCCCTTTGCCTTCTTTTAGAGGGTCGTTGAGGCCACCTGGAGGTTTCCCTGTGTCCTCGGGGTCACCTGAGTGGTGCAAATGGGTGGGGAGCCTTCTTGGGACTTTGTTCAGAAGACTCAACACCGGGGGCTCTTCAGACTTGGCTCTTTGATGACTTGCGGACTTCAACTCCCAGAATTCCTCAGCCAGGAAGGAAGGAAGGAAGGAAGGAAGGAAGGAAGGAAGGAAGGAAGGAAGGAAGGAAGGAAGGAAGGAAGGAAGAAGAATAACAAAATAACAGACTCGGCAGGGACCTTGGAGGTCATCTAATCCAACCCCCTGCTCAGGCAGGAAACCCTAGACCATTTCAGACAAATGGCTGTCCAGTCTCTTCTTAAAAACTTCCAGTGTTAGAGCATAGTAGCAGTAGTAGTAGTAGTAGTAGTAGTAGTAGTAGTAGTAGTAGTAATATTAATAATAATAAAGTTGGAAGGGACTTTGGAGGTCATCTGGTCCAACCCCCTGCTCAGGCAGGAAACCCTGTAATACCATTTCAGACAAATGGCTGTCCAGACTCTTCTTAAAAACTTCCAGTGTTGGACATTCACCGCTTCTGGTGGCAGGTTGTTCCACTGGTTAATTGTTCTGACTGTCAGGAAATTTCTCCTTAGTTCCAGGTTGCTTCTCTCCTTGGTTAGTTCCCGTCCGTTGCTTCTATCGGCTTCAGAAGATCCTTTGCTCCCAGATTCACGTTGTCTTCTAACCTTGTCCAGGATTTGACCCAAGACGACGACGTCCCCGAAATCCAGGCCGAACCGGGCCAGGTGGTGATGGAAGGATACCTGTACAAACGGGCCAGCAATGCCTTCAAGACCTGGAGCAGGTGAGTCAGGCTCCCTTTCCTGGACCAGCACACCTGTCCCCCATCATCTCACAGACCTCTCCGTTGCTTTTGAGACTGGTGGACTTCAACTCCCAGAATCCCCCAGCCAGCAAAGGGTTTTCCGGAACTGGATTGGACAAGGAGAAACATCACTGGTTTTTTTTGTTTTTGATGGGGTAACTTTCTTAGCACAGGCAGTCCTTGACTTAACGACCGTCCCTTTAGTTATCCCAAAAGCGACTGAGGACCGTGTTTCACACTTAACGACCGTCGCGGTCACGCGATCAAAATTCAGACGCTCGGCAAACCGGATCGTATTTACGACGGTCGCCAGCATCTCCCGGGGGGGTCACGCGATCCCCCTTTCGCGAGCCTCTGACGAGCAAAGTCAAAGGGGGGGAGCTGGATTCGCTTAATGACCACGTGACTCGCTTAACGACCACACCGATTCGCTTAACATCCGTGGCGAGGGAGGCCGTAAAATGGGACAAAATTCACTTCTCGCTGAGCAAGTAAGTCAAGGACCACCTGTAGAGGGTGGGTAGGCCGTCGACGTATCTTGACTTCAGAAAAGTGAAAAAGCTAAATTAATCAGGCTAGACCAGTGGTTCTCAACCTTTTTAATGCCGCGACCCCCCCCAACCGGTCGTAAGTCGAGGACTACTCAACCAGTCGTAAGTCGAGGACTACTCAACTGGTGCAGCACCGTTTGCAGAATGGGACTTTTGGCGGGCTCAGCAGGGCAGAGACAGCCTGGACAATTCCTATTGGCTTTTGAAAGCCAATAGAATTAGACTCTATTCAAGAGAGTCTATTCTATTGGCTTTCAAAAGCCAATAGAATAAAAGGGAGTAGCACAGCTAAGGAAAAGGGGAAAAAAATGGCGGACTGCGTTGTTTGGCGACCCCCGTGAAATGGTCGTTCGACCCCAAATGGGGTCCCGACCCACAGGTGGAGAACCACTGGGCTAGACAGTGGGATAATTATATAATTATGGAAAACGGATCTGCTGGCTGGGGGATTCTGGGAGTTGAAGCCCACCCTCTTAAAAGTTCCCACGGTTGAGACGCAGACCCGCAGACCCAGTCAGGCAGCCCCAGGAGACTACAAGCCCTTGTTTAGTGACCGTTTCGAAGTTACGACGGCAGTGAAAAAAGCGACTTATGCGCCCCTTTTTCACACTTAACGACCGTCGCAGGATCCCCCCGCGCTCCCGTGATCAAAACCGGGTGCTTGGCAACTGACTCGTATTTATGACGGTGGCAGGAGTCACGTGATCCCCGGCAGCTTCTGACAAACGAAGCCGATGGGGGAGGGGGAGGCTGGATTCGCTTAGTGACGGCCTGATCAGGCGTGACTCACTTAACAACCTTGCCTTGCTTGGCAAGCGAAATGCGGGTCCTGATTCTGGTCGTCAAGCCGAGGACCCCCCAGTGCCTGTTTGCCTTGGAGGCTGAAGGGAGCCCGGCCCTGCAATTGTCCTCGGGGAGGTAGACTGCTCCGACACAGGGAGGCTCTGCAGGGTGACTCTGCTTTTGCTCTGTCTCTGCCCCTTCGGCCCTCGTCCATGCTGCTGCTCACCAGCTGCTCTTCCTCTCTGCAGACGCTGGTTCTCCATCCAGAACAGCCAGCTGGTTTATCAGAAAAAGGCCAAGGTGTGTGCGTGGGGGGGGCTGCACCTGGATGGGCTGGGGGGGCAGGTTTCATTGGGAGGGAGGGAGGGAGGGAGGGGAAGAGGGAGGAAAGAAGGAAATAGGGAGGGAGGGAGGGAAGGAAGGAAGGAAGGAAAAGAGGGATGGAGGAGGAGAAGAAGAGGGAGGGGGAAGGAAGGAGGAGAAGAAGAGGGAGGGAGGGAGGAAAAGGAAGGAAGAAAGGATAAGAGGGAGGGAGGGGGAAAGAAGGAGAAGAAGATGGAAAGAGGAAGGAAGGAAAGGAAGGAGGGAGGGAAGGAAGGAGGGGAGGGAGGGAGAAAGGAAGGAGGAGAAGAAGGAGAGCGGGAAGGAAGACAGGAGAAGAAGGGAGGGAAGGAAGGAAGGAAAGAAGGAGAAGAGGGAAGGAGGGAGGAAGGAGGGAGGAGGGAGGGAAGGAAGACAGGACAAAGAAGGAAGGGAAGAAGAGAGAGAGGGAAGGAGGAGAAGAGGGAGGGAGGAAGGAGAAGAAGGAAGGAAGGGAAAAAGGGAGGAACGAAGGAGGAGAAGAAGAGGAAGGGGGAAGGAAGGAAGGAAGGAGAAGAGGGAGGGAGGGGGAAAGAAGGAGAAGAAGAGGGAGGGAAGGAAGAAAGGGAAGAAGAAGGGAGGGAGAAAGGAAGGAGGAGAAGAAGGAGAGCGGGAAGGAAGACAGGAGAAGGAGGGAAGGAAGGAAGGAAAGAAGGAGAAGAGGGAGGGAGGAAAGGAGAAGGAGGGAGGGAAGGAAGAGAAGAAGAGAGAAGGAGGGAGAGAGGGGAGAAGGAGGGAAGGAAGGAAGGGAAAAAGGGAGGAAGGAAGGAGAAGAGGAAGGGAGGGAGGAAGAAGAAGAGGAAGAAAGGAGAAGAAGAGGAAAGAAGAGAGAAAGAAAGAAAGAAAGAAAGAAAGAAAGAATCACAATGAGGTGCAAAGGCCTCCGCAGGGTCTGGGGGGCGGGTGGGGGGCTCTGGCGCTGCCCTTCTTGGCAGGGGGGGGTCTGGGGACCTGCTGGACCACTCATGATGCCTTCCTCCTCCTCCTCCTCCTCCTCCCCCCCCCAATCTCCCCAGGACGGGCTGACGGTGGTCGTGGAGGACCTTCGCCTCTGCACGGTCAAGCCGTGTCCGGACCACGAGCGCCGCTTCTGTTTCGAGGTGGTCTCCCCCTCCAAGTGAGTCCCCCCCCTCTCCCTTCTCCTGGCTGTAGGGGTCAATTTTGGCCGTAAGGACGAGGACTGCCTGGGTCTCCGATGAGCCCGGGGTCGTTTATCCTCTCCTCCCGTCTCTCGCTTTAGGTCCTGCCTCCTCCAGGCCGACTCAGAGCGCCACCTGCAGGCCTGGATGTGTGCCGTCCAGAGCAGCATCGCCTCGGCTTACAACGAGGATTACCCAGAATCCCCCGGGCAGGTAAGACCTTGGCAGCCCCTGGCCCAAATCGCAACGAGGTCCTGGTCAGAGGCCCAGCTCTTGATGTCCGACAGGGCTCAGTCCTCGTTTTCACGACCTTTTGTTGAACGATGCTTTCAAGTTTACGACGGGAAAAAAAGGGACAGGTCCTCAAGTTACGACGGTCGCATCGCCCTGGGCTCGCGTGACCGCGGCCGGGGCACTGGGCAAGGGTCTCACACTACGACGGTTGCTGTGTCTCACAGTCGGTATTTCCAGCCGGCCTCCAAGCGGGAGAAGCTGGATTCACTTAACGACCGAAACGAGAAAGGTGGCAGACGTCAGAGGCGGTCGCGTGATGCCTCGCTTAACGCCCAGTCGTGAATTTTTCTGAATTGTAGTTGTAAGTCAGGGGCTGCTTGTATGAGAGCAGAAATCACGGCACAGGGACGGAACACGGGTAGTCCTCGACTTACGACAGTTCACTTAGTGACCGATCCAAGTTACAACGGCACTGAAAAAAGGGACTGAGGGCCATTTTTCACCCTTGTGACCCTTGCAGCATCCCCCCCAGGGTCACGTGATCGAAATTCAGTCGCTTGGCAACTGACTCATACTTACGACGGTCGCAGTGATCCCCTTTTGCGGCCTTCCGGCAAGCAAAGTCAATGGGGGAAGCCGGAATTAATTAGCAACTTGACACCTGCAAGTGATTCACTTAACAGCGGTGGCAAGAACGGTCGTAAAATGGGGCAAAACTCACTTAACAGCCAGCCATTTGTCTCCTAATTGTATAGGGTCTGCTGCTTGAACAGGGGGGGTTGGACTAGATGACCTCCAAGGTCCCTTCCAACTGGAGTATTCTGTTAATGAAGTGGAGAGCGCTCCATCCCTGGAGTTTTTTTAAGAAGAGGAAGGACAGGCACTTGTCTTGTGATTGTATAAGGTCTCCTGCTTGAGCGGGGGGGGGGAGGGTTGGACTAGATGACCTCCAAGGTCCCTTCCAACTCAAGTATTCTGTTAATTAATCAGTGAAACGAAGTGGAGAGCACTCCATCGCTGGAGTTTTTTAAGAAGAAACCGGCCAGCCATTTGTCTCCAAATTGTACGGTCTCCTGCTCCAGCGGGGGGGGGGGGGGTTGGACTAGATGACCTCCAAGATCCCTTCCAACTCAAGTATTCTGATTAATCAGTGAAACGAAGCGGTGAGCACGCCATCCCTGGAGGTGTTTGAGAAGAAACTGGCCAGCCATTTGTCTCCTAATTGTTATAGGGTCTCCTGCTCCAGCAGAGGAGGGGGGGTGGACTAGATGACCTCCAAAGTCCCTTGAAACTCTTAACTCTGATTGAATCGATTGCCTGTGCCTGCCGGCTTTTTTTTTTTTTTTTTTTTTTTTGCAGCCCCTGGAACGGAGCACGTCCCTGTCGGCCACATTGCAGTCCCCCTCCAGCCGCAAACTGCGGGGCGGGGTGGACAAGCAGGTGGTCGACCAGGTGCAGCGCCTGGAGGGCAACGCCCAGTGTTGCGACTGCCGAGAGCCGGCGCCCGAGTGGGCCAGCATCAACCTGGGCATCACCCTTTGCATCGAGTGCTCGGGCATCCACAGGTGAGACTCAACCCCCCTCCCCACCCCATTGCAACGGACAGAAAGAAATTGAGAGGGGGGGCTGCCTTCACTCCCCCACCCCGGGACCCCATTGATAGAGAGAGAGAGAGAGATAAGCCAGGGGTCTTCAGACTTGGCCACTTTTAAGACTGGTGGACTTCAACCCCCAGAATCCCTCAGGGCTCTTCAAATATGCTCACTTTAAGACTTGTGGACTTCCAGGATCCCTCAGGGCTCTTTGAACTTGGCCACTTTTAAGACTGGTGGATTTCAACTCCCAGAATCCCTTGGGGCTCTTCAAACATGGTCACCTTAAGACTGGTGGACTTCAACTCCCATAATCCCTCAGGGGTCTTCAGACTTGGCCACTTTAAAGACTGGTGGACTTCAACCCCCAGAATCCCTCAGGGTTCTTCGAACTTGGCCACTTTAAAGACTGGTGGACTTCAACTCCCAGAATCCCTCAGGGGTGTTCGGACTTGGCCACTTTAAAGACTGGTGGACTTCAACTCCCAGAATCCCTCAGGGCTCTTCGAACTTGGCCACTTTTAACTGGTGGACTTCAACTCCCAGAATCCCTCGGGGCTCTTCGAACTTGGCCACTTTTAAGACTGGTGGACTTCAACTCCCAGAATCCCTCGGGGCTCTTCAAACTTGGCCACTTTTAACTGGTGGACTTCAACTCCCAGAATCCCTCGGGGCTCTTCGAACTTGGCCACTTTTAAGACTGGTGGACTTCAACTCCCAGAATCCCTTGGGGCTCTTCAAACATGGTCACCTTAACACTGGTGGACTTCAACTCCCAGAATCCCTCGGGGCTCTTCGAACATGGTCACTTTTAAGACTGGTGGACTTCAACTCCCAGAATCCCTCGGGGCTCTTCAAACATGGTCACTTTAAAGACTGGTGGACTTCAACTCCCAGAATCCCTCAGGGCTCTTCAAACATGGCCACTTTAAGACTTGTGGACTTCAACTCCCAGAATCCCTCAGGGGTCTTCAGATTTGGCCACTTTAAAGACTGGTGGACTTCAACCCCCAGAATCCCTCAGGGCTCTTCGAACATGGTCACTTTTAAGACTGGTGGACCTCAACTCCCAGAATCCCTCAGGGCTCTTCGAACTTGGCCACTTTTAAGACTGGTGGACTTCAACTCCCAGAATCCCTCGGGGCTCTTCGAACTTGGCCTCCTTGGAAGGCAAAGACCCTGGGTATCTGTGGGTGGGGAGACGTGGCCTCCTCCTAGCAACGTAGATGCCGCCTTGGTGGGACCGGGCCGTGGCTGCTGATGGACCCCGGGAGAAAAAGCAGTTTCTTTTTCCCCCTTTGATCCATGGTGATTTCTCCCCCCCCCCCACTTTATCTGCTTTAGGAGTCTGGGGGTGCATTTCTCTAAGGTGAGGTCCCTGACGCTGGATGCCTGGGAACCGGAGCTGGTGAAGGTAACTGGGGGGGGGGGAGCAGAAGAAGCTGTCCTATAAGTCAAAATGCCCCCAAATTAGGAAATGTGGGTGGGGTCCGGGTGGAGGGGGGGCTAAGAGGGACCCCTTGATTTGGGGGATAGGCTGTTTTTCTGAAAAAAAGCATGCCGAGCTTAACAAGGCTTGTGCCTCGCTCTGGATGAGCAGCCCTCGGTGTTGCAAGTGTGCCGAGTTCGGATCCAGAGCGGGGAAGAGGGTCCGGATCCAGCAGGAGGCAGGCTCAAGCCCAGAGACAGCAAAATCTGGGACTGGGTTGGCCCGTAGGACCAACCTTTCCGGGAAGGAAGGGGAAAGGGGGAGAGGAAGGAAGGAAGGGAGGGAGAGAGGGAAGAAAGGAGAAGAAGGAAAAAGGGGAGGAGAGGGAGGGAAGGAGGAGAGGAAGAAAAGAAAGGGGAGAGGAAGGAAGATGGGAAAGGGACAAAGGAAGGAAGGAAGGAGACGGGAAGAGGGAGGGAGAGAGGAGAGGCTGAGGAATAAGGGAGGAAGGGAGGGAAGGAGGGAAGAAAACAAAGAAATAGGAGAGGGAGGGAAGGAGGGAGGAGAAAAGAAAGGGAGAGGAAGGAAGGAAGATGGGAAAGGGACGAAGGAAGGAAGGAAGGAGGGGGAGGGAGGAGAAAGGAAAGAAGGGAGGAGAACGGAAGGAAGAGGAAGAAAGGGAGTGAGGAAAAAGGAAGAAAAGAAAGGGAGAGAGGAAAGAAAGAAGAGAGAAGAGGAAGGAAGGAGACGGGGGAGGGAGGGAGAGAGAAGAGGCTGAGGAATAAGGGGAGGAGAGGAAGGGAGGGAAGAAAGAAGGGAGGAGAGGAAGGGAAGGAGGGAAGAGAGGAAGAAAAGAAAGGAAGGAAGGAAGATGGGAAAGGGACGAAGGAAGGAAGGAAGGAAGGAGGGGGAGGGAGGAGAAAGGAAAGAAGGGAGGAGAACGGAAGGAAGAGGAAGAAAGGGAGTGAGGAAAAAGGAAGAAAAGAAAGGGAGAGAGGAAAGAAAGAAGAGAGAAGAGGAAGGAAGGAGACAAAGGAGAAAGGAAGGAAAGAAGATGAGAAAGGGACAAAGGAAAGAAGGAGAGGGGAGGTAGGGGAGGTTGAGGAATAAGGGGAGGAGAGGAAGAGAAGAAAGGGAGAGAGGAAGGAAACAACAGAAGAGGAAGGAAGGAGACAAACGAGAAAATAAGTAAATAAGGAAAAAGAAGGAAGGAAGGGGAAGACGGGTTTGTGGAGAGGAGAAAGGAAGAAGGAAGGAAAGAAGGGAGGGAAGAAGGAAGGAAGAAAGGAAGGAAGGAAGGAAAGGAGGGAGGGAGGAAGGAAAGGAGGAAGGAAGGAAGGAAGGAAGGAAGGAAGGAAGGAAGGAAGGAAGGAAGGACTGTGGGGTCCTTGGTGCTCTCTGAGCTTGGAAGTTTTCTTGCAAACGTTTCATGACCCGATTAGGTAACAACATCAGGACTAGGGGTTTGTGGAGAGGAGGAAGGAAGGAAGGAAGGAAGGAAGGAAGGAAGGAAGGAAGGAAGGAAGGAAGGAAGGAAGGAAGGAAGGAAGGAAGGAAGGAAGAAAGGAAGGAAGGAGAGGAGAGGAGAGGAAGCTTCCAGTGTTTTGGGCATACCGAACAGCGGCCGGACACCTTAGCCTCCTCTTCTCCAGCCCTACTCCTCCCCTACCACTTGGAGTTAGGACCCTGTAGTGTAGGCCAGACGCTGAGATGAAGCCCCCCCTCCTTCGCCCCCCCCCCTTGTCCCTCACAGCTGATGTCCGTGCTGGGCAACCGAGTCATCAACCAGATCTACGAGGCCCGGGTGGAGGAAATGAACATGAAGCGCCCCCAGCCAGGAAGTTCCAGGTAAGAAGCCCCCTCCCCCTCTATCAACCCCCCCCTGCCCCCCCCCCGGATTGTCAATGAAGTCACCGGGGTCATCCGGGCCTTTTTTTTCCCCCTTTGCGGTGTCTCCACACCTGCCCTCCAGGGGCGCCCATGAAGGGCTGCAGTTACATGTCTTGGCCTCTAGATGGCCTCGCGGGACACCTGCAGGGCCACCTGTGGTTCCGCTCTAATCCTACAGGGGGCTTGTGCAAATTCGGAGAAGCTTGTGCCCTAAACCTCACACAGACAAACACACACACACACACACACAAAACCTTCAAAGGTTCTGAGTGCGAGAGTACGACAGATCATAATTCTCCCCCCCCCTCCTGAAGTGCAAAAACCTCTCTGTCCAGATCCGAAAAGGAGGCCTGGATCCGGGCCAAATACGTGGAGAGGAAGTTTATCACCAAGTTCCCCAACACTGGGGGGGCCCTGAGTCGCAGCAGAGAGCCCCCCCGAGGGCCGGAGAGATCCCCGAGGCCCTTTCCCAAGCCTAAGCCGCCGGGCCACATCCGCCGGAACACAGGTAAGACGGGGGTGGGGTGGGTGAGGGGGCTGGACTAGAAGACCTCCAGGGTCCCTTCCAGCTCCTATTCTATTCTATTCTATTCCATTCCATTCTATTCTATTATATATTTTATTATTCTATTCTATTCTGTTCTATTCTATTCTATTCTATTATATATTTTATTATTCTATTCTATTATATATTTTATTATTCTATTCTGTTCTATTCTGTATTCTATTCTATTCTATATTTTATTCTATTCTATTCTGTTCTATTCTATTGTATTCTGTATTCTATTCTATTCTATTATATATTTTATTATTCTATATTGTTCTATTCTATTCTGTATTCTATTCTATTCTATTATATATTTTATTATTCTATTCTATTCTATTCTGTATTTTATTCTATTCTATTATATATTTTATTATTCTATATTGTTCTATTCTATTCTGTATTCTATTCTATTCTATTCTATATTTTATTATTCTATTCTATTCTATATTTTATTATTCTATTCTATATTTTATTATTCTATTCTATTCCATTCCATTCCATTCCATTCTATTCTATTATATATTTTATTATTCTATTCTATTCTGTTCTATTCTATTCTATTCTATTATATATTTTATTATTCTATTCTATTATATATTTTATTATTCTATTCTGTTCTATTCTGTATTCTATTCTATTCTATATTTTATTCTATTCTATTCTGTTCTATTCTATTCTATTCTGTATTTTATTCTATTCTATTCTATATTTTATTATTCTATATTGTTCTATTCTATTCTGTATTCTATTCTATTCTATTCTATATTTTATTATTCTGTTCTATTCTATTCTACTACATATTTTATTATTCTATTCTATTCTATATTTTATTATTCTATTCTATATTTTATTATTCTATTCTGTTCTATTCTATACTATTCTGTATTCTATTCTATTCTATTCTATTCCTCCACTCTCCTTCCATCCCTTTCTCTTCTTCCTACCTACCCTCCCTCTCTCACCTCTCTCTTTTCTTTCTTTCTTCCTTGCTTCCTTCCCTCTCCTTTCCTTCTTTTTTCTTTTTCATTTCCCTTCCCTTTGCTCCCCTCTCTTACCGTCCCTTTCTCTTCTTCCTATCTACCCGCCCTCTCCTCTTCCTTCCTTCCTTCCTTCCTTCCTTCTCTCCCTCCCTTTTTTCCTTTTTCATTTCCCTTCCCTCTCCTCTCCTTCCTTCCCTTTCCATTCTTCCTACCTACCCTTCCTCTCTCCCTCTCTCCTTTCTTTCTTCCTTCCTTTCTTTCTTTCTTCCTTCCCTCCCTCCCTCCCTGTTTTCCTTTTTCGTTTCATTTCTCTTCCCTTCACTCCACTCTCCTTCCTTCCCTTTCTCTTCTTCCTACCTACCCTCCCTCTCTTCTTTCTTCCTTTCTTCCTTCCCTCTCTCCTTCCCTTCCCTCCCTTCCTTCTTTTTTTCTCTTTTTCATTTCCCTTCTCTTTGCTCCACTCTCCTTCCTTCCCTTTCTCTTCTATCTACCCTCCCTCCCTCCCTTCTTTCCTCCCTTCCCTTCTTCCACTCCCCTCTCCCTCCTTCAAAATCCAGGCCTAGGTCAAAACATGGCTCTCCCCACTTCCCTCCCCCCCTCCTGGCCCTGGGGGGGGGGACGATGAGAGCTGGTGTGTAAGGCTTTTAGTCAGAGATTGCTGTCCTCCTTTAGTGACCGCCCCCTTTATCGACCCTTCCCAGCGACGAAAAAGCCACTTTAACCCCAATTCTTGCCTTCCTGACGTTACGGGTCTGTACAGCCCAAAGGAAAGTCAGATTATAAGCACAGATAGGGTTTGACTTAGGGACCCGTCTCGCTTAACGACTATGTTGCCGGTCCCGATGACGGTCGCTAAACGAGGACCCCCTAAAGGCCTTGCTCTTTTGTCATACCGTTCCTGCTTCCTCTCCTAGGAGCCCGCGAGGGCATCTCCCCGAGTCGGGCTACCCCAGCGTCGGAGGACCTGCGCAATTTGCACCCGGGCGCCTTGCTCTACCGCGCGGCCGCCGCGCCCCCCAGTTTGCCCACCATGGCGGACGCTCTGGCTCACGGGGCGGACGTAAACTGGGTGAACACGGCCCAGGAAAGCCGGACCCCGTTGCTCCAGGCCGTCGCTGCTGTGAGTCTGCCCGTCCAGGGTGGGGAGGGCTGACGGGTTCGGCTTGACAGCCGCGCCCCAAGCATTGACAGGCAGGGAAGTCCTCAACTTACGACGGTTTCATTTAGCGACCATCCAAGGTTACAACGGCTCTGGGGAAAAAAGCAATTTGTGCCCATTTTTCACACTTACGACCGTCGCATCCTCCAAAATTTGGACGCTTGCCCCTTGACTCACACTTATGACGGTCGCAGTGTTCCAGGGTCAAGGGGGAACTCCATCATGGTCGTAAGTTGAGGACTGCCTGTGATTTGATCACTGGAAAAATGAGAAAGAAATCTAAGCACAGGCTGGGAAAAAAACAGACAAAAAAATGTGGGCTGGCCGGCGAAAAACGGGCCTGTCGGCAAGGCGCTTTTGTGGCCTCTGAGCATGTGCAGTGATATCGTCTCATTGGGGTGTCGTAACAAGGGTGGGAAGGAGGGGCTTGTTGAGTGATGTCACTATGGGGAGGGGCTTGTCCCAGACTGTCCTGCCTCTCCTTTGCTGTTGGGACCACAAGTTTTTGTGTGTTTTTATCCAGAATTCATTGCTGGCGTGTGAATTTTTGCTTCAAAATGGAGCCAACGTCAACCAGGCGGACTCCAAAGGGCAAGGACCACTGCACCACGCCACCATCTTAGGCCACACCGGGTAGGACTCTCCTCTTTGTCTGGTTGATTCTCCTGCTTCAGCAGGGGGGCTGGACTAGAAGACCTCCAAGGTCCCTTTCAGCTTCTATTCTATTCTATTCTACTCTACTCTGTTCTATTCTATTCTATTCTGTTCTATTCTTATTTCTATTCTATTCTAATTTTATTTCTATTCTATTCTAATTTTATTATTCTATTCTAATTTTATTATTCTATTCTATTATTACGTTCTTTCATTATTCTGTTCTATTCTATTCTGCATTCTGTTCTGTTCTTTTCTGTTCAGTTCTGTTCTGTTCTAATTCTGTTCTATTACGTTCTTTCAGTATTCTATTCTATTCTATTCTCTCTGATTGATTGATTCATTGATTGATTCATTGATTGGTTAATTGAAATGGTATAGGGTCTCCTGCTTGAGCATGGGGCTGGACTAGAAGACCTCCAAGGTCCCTTCCAGCTTCTATTCTATTCTATTCTATTCTATTCTATTCTATTCTATTCTATTCTATTCTATTCTATTCTATTCTATATTTTCTTTATTCTATTCTATTCTATATTTTCTTTATTCTATTCTATTCTATTCTATTTCTTATTTCTATTCTATGCTATTCTATTCTATTCTATTCTATTTGATTGATTGATTGACATTGATTAATTGAAATATGCTTGAGCAGGGGGCTGGACTAGAAGACCTCCAAGGTCCCTTCCAGCTTCTATTCTATTCTATTCTATTCTATATTTTCTTTATTCTATTCTATTCCTATTCTATTCTATTCTATTCTATTCTATTTCTTATTTCTTATTTCTTATTTCTATTCTATTCTATTCTTTGATTGATTGATTGACTGATTGATTAATTGAAATGGTCTCCTGCTTGAGCAGGGGGCTGGATTAGAAGACCCCCCCCCCAAGGTCCTTTCCAGCTTCTATTCTATTCTAAATTCTCTCCTACTTTTCCTACTGTTTGGTTTTGTATTGTGTTTGTATTTTATACCCTAATCAAATAAAAAAAAAGGAGCGATGACTCCCCCCCCAGCCCAATCCCCCCCTCAAACATCTGTGGCAAGACGTTGCTGAGCAACTGCCTCGCTTAGCGGCGGAAATTTGGAACTCAACCAATTGTGTCCGTAATTTTATTTTCGCCCCAAATAGCCAAAGCGATCTGTCGATTCTCCAGGAACCTCTTATTGAAACCTCCGTACCCCCTTTTTTCCTCTTCCCCCCCCCCCAGGCTGGCCTGCCTGTTTCTCAAACGCGGTGCCAACATGAACGCCGTGGACGGGGAGGGCAAGGACCCGCTGGGCATCGCCATCGATTCGGCTAATGCGGACATCGTGACCTTGTAAGAGGACGGGGTGCCAGGGCGGGGGGGGACCAATCTCGGCGCAGGAGGAAGGGGGGGGGACTTATTGGGAGGGGGTGTCTTGACCTTCGGGCTTTTCTGAAATCATCTGCATGCCGGAGAAAGAGAGGCAGTCCGTTGGGGTGCCGAAGGTGGATTTATTGCACTGGAATGGGTCACCCGGTGGCCATCCAGACCCTCCCTCTTATTTCAGTGGGGAGGTGCCGTGACCAATTTTAAGACCTGACGTGTTTCTCCTCTGAGCATGTCAAGGTAACCGGGACTGAACCCAGCCTGGAAGCTTCCCACTCTGGTCTCACATGGCATGGGTCACCCAGTGGCCATCCAGACCCTCCCTCTTATTTCAGTGGGGAGGTTCCGTGACCAATTTTAAGATCTGATATGTTTGCCGTGGTGTAGGTTCCTCCCGCTTGCCCTCTGAGCATGTCAAGGTAACCAGGACTGAACCCAGCCTGGAAGTTTCCCACTCTAATTCTCACATGGAATGGGTCACCCAGTGGGCATCCAGACCCTCCCTCTTATTTCAGTGGGGAGGTTCCGTGACCAATTTTAAGACCTGACGTGTTTCTCCTCTGAGCATGTCAAGGTAACCGGGACTGAACCCAGCCTGGAAGCTTCCCACTCTGGTCTCACATGGCATGGGTCACCCAGTGGCCATCCAGACCCTCCCTCTTATTTCAGTGGGGAGGTTCCGTGACCAATTTTAAGACCCGACGTGTTTCTCCTTTGAGCATGTCAAGGTAACCGGGACTGAACCCAGCCTGGAAGCTTCCCACTCTAATTCTCACATGGAATGGGTCACCCAGTGGCCATCCAGACCCTCCCTCTTATTTCAGTGGGGAGGTTCCGTGACCAATTTTAAGACCTGACGTGTTTTTCCTCTGAGCATGTCAAGGTAACCAGGACTGAACCCAGCCTGGAACCTTCCCACTCTAATTCTCACATGGCATGGGTCACCCAGTGGCCATCCAGACCCTCCCTCTTATTCCAGTGTGTGTGGGGGGTCCATGACCAATTCTAAGACCTGACGTGTTTGCCATGGTTTCTGTCCCTCCCGCTTGCCCTCTGAGCATGTCAAGGTAACCAGGACTGAAAACAGCCTGGAAGCTTCCCACTCGGGTCTTACCTGGCACCGGTGGGAGCTTCTGAACCATCTCCTAGGGTAGCCCCGTAAAGGATGCATTACAGCAGTCTAGTCTCGGTTAGAGTAATGCTGTCTCCCTAAAGTTGGGATGCAGGTCCCCAAATTGGCCGAATGGTGGAGACTAGGTTGGGCGGGGTAGTTTGGGTGGGAGGGAGGGCGCCTTGTTTGGGAGGGCTAGGGATAACCAGGATAACACTCGGGGACTTAGTAAGAACCCATCATGGCTTCTCATTCCTTTCTCTGAAGGCTGCGACTGGCCCAGATGCGGGAAGCTGAGCTGGCCTTAGGCCAGTCAGGTAAGTCATGCCCTCTGTATGAAGGAATGGAGGGAGGAGATGGAAGAGGGAGACACACTCAGTTTTAACCTGGACGATCTTTTGCGAAATGTGAATTTTCAGGTGAAAATTGAGCTGGGGCAGGACTAGAACTCACCATCTCCTGGTGATAGGCCCAAAGTCACCTAAATGGTTTTTACGCCTATAGTGGGACTAGAACTCACCGTCTTCTGGTGATTGGTCCAAAGTCAGCCAGCTGGCTTTCACGTTTAAGGAGGAACTAGAACTCACCATCGCCTGGTGATTGGCCCACCCAACCGGCTTTCATGCCTAAGGCAGGACTAGAACTCACCGTCTCCTGGAGATTGGTCCAAAGTCACCCAGCTGACTTTCATGTTTAAGGCGGGACTAGAACTCAACATCTCCTGGTGATTGGTCCAAAGTCACCCAATTGGCTTTCATGTTTAAGGCGGGACTAGAACTCACCGTCTCCTGGTGATTGGTCCAAAGTCAGCCGGCTTTCATGCCTAAGGCGGGACTAGAACTCACCGTCTCCTGGTGATTGGTCCAAAGTCACCCAGCTGACTTTCATGTTTAAGGCGGGACTAGAACTCAACATCTCCTGGTGATTGGTCCAAAGTCACCAAATTGGCTTTCATGTTTAAGGCGGGACTAGAACTCACCGTCTCCTGGTAATTGGCCCAAAGTCACCTAGCCAGCTTTCACGTTTAAGGCAGAACTAGAACTCACCGTCTCCTGGTGATTGGTCCAAAGTCACCCAGACGACTTTCATGTTTAAGGCAGAACTAGAACTCACCGTCTCCTGGTGATTGGTCCAAAGTCAGCCGGCTTTCATGCCTAAGGCGGGACTAGAACTCACCGTCTCCTGGTGATAGGCCCAAAGTCACCTAAATGGTTTTTACGCCTATAGTGGGACTAGAACTCACCATCTCCTGGTGATTGGTCCAAAGTCAGCCAGCCGGCTTTCATGTTTAAGGCGGGACTAGAACTCACCGTCTCCTCGTGATTGGTCCAAAGTCAGCCAGCTTTCATGCCTAAGGCGGGACTAGAACTCACCGTCTCCTGGTGATTGGTCCAAAGTCAGCCAGCCGGCTTTCACGTTTAAGGCGGGACTAGAACTCACCGTCTCCTCGTGATTGGTCCAAAGTCAGCCAGCTTTCTTGCCTAAGGCGGGACTAGAACTCACCGTCTCCTGGTGATTGGCCCAAAGTCACCTAGCCAGCTTTCACGTTTAAGGCAGAACTAGAACTCACCGTCTCCTGGTGATTGGTCCAAAGTCACCCAGACGACTTTCATGTTTAAGGCAGAACTAGAACTCACCGTCTCCTGGTGATTGGTCCAAAGTCAGCCAGCCGGCTTTCACGTTTAAGGCGGGACTAGAACTCACCGTCTCCTGGTGATTGGTCCAAAGTCAGCCAGCCGGCTTTCACGTTTAAGGCGGGACTAGAACTCACCGTCTCCTGGTGATTGGCCCAAAGTCACCTAGCCAGCTTTCACGTTTAAGGCAGAACTAGAACTCACCGTCTCCTGGTGATTGGTCCAAAGTCACCCAGACGACTTTCATGTTTAAGGCAGAACTAGAACTCACCGTCTCCTGGTGATTGGTCCAAAGTCAGCCGGCTTTCATGCCTAAGGCGGGACTAGAACTCACCGTCTCCTGGAGATTGGCCCAAATACACCCAGCCAGCTTTCACATTTAAGGTGGAACTAGAACTCACCGTCTCCTGGTGATTGGTCCAAAGTCACCCAGCTGACTTTCATGTTTAAGGCGGGACTAAAACTCAACATCTCCTGGTGATTGGTCCAAAGTCACCCAATTGGCTTTCATGTTTAAGGCGGGACTAGAACTCACCGTCTCCTGGTGATTGGTCCAAAGTCACCCAATTGGCTTTCATGTTTAAGGCGGGACTAGAACTCACCGTCTCCTGGTGATTGGTCCAAAGTCACCCAGCCGACTTTCATGTTTAAGGCGGGACTAGAACTCACCGTCTCCTGGTGATTAGCAACCAAAACTGGATGCGATATCCCCCGTGTGGCCTTACCAAGGCATAATAATCAGCTCGTTCTTTTGATTCCAGGGGATGAAACGTACCTGGACATTTTCCAAGATTTCTCGTTCATGGCGTCCAACGATCCTGAGAAGCTGTCCAGGAGGGCCTATGACTTGAGACTCACCACTTTGTGAAGCCCTGGAGAAGCTTCCTCAAGACGGGAAACCCACCAGGAACGTGGTCATTTCCAGCGTCCACGACCGACGGGGTGGCTGGGCTGTCCAAAAAATCAAATTAAGTTGCAAATGGACTCCCGAGGTCCAAGGGGCTGGTTTTAAGCATGGGGTCCCCCAAACTTACTTCTCGAAGCTGCTTTTGGGGTGAACTTGGCCAGAAAACAGCCAGGACAGCGAAGATCGGCGCATGGACACTCTTTTCATTTTGAACCCTTCTGTTTTTCCTTTCTGATCTTCCCTTTTTTTTGTTTTTTGTTTTAATTTATTGCTTTTGAACGGTCTATCATTGCGGAACGATGCTAAAGGGACAGATACGGAATCAATTTGCACCCCAAATCTAATTTTCTTTTTTCTTTTCTGAGTCTGGAAACCGCGACGTCTCGGCCTGGACAGGTGAAAAACGGGGTGTTTTTGGAGCTGGGAAAGCTGCGAGTTTTATTTGGGAATAAACGTGGTTTTCCAGAGGACCAGAATGATGGTTTATTTGTCGCGCGCTGGATTCTTAGGCCGGAGATCTCAAAAAGTGGGCTTTCTGCATGCCGTTGTCTGTTTTAGAAATTTGTCATTCGGGTCTGAATCGCATGCTTTTTCGCATTTTGTTTACCAGCTAAACTTTTGAAAGAGTTAATTCCTCGTTTAGTAGATCCAGGGGACGCCCTGAACAATAGTTTACCTGGAACTCAGCAAAGGCTTTAACGGAGTGACAGACTTGCTCATAAAATGGTAAATTATGGGCCAGCTGATAATCGACAAACAAAGATATTCCTTTAATTACCCTGGCTGGGTAATTCTGGGAGTTGAAGTCCACATATCGTAAAATTCCCACACCTAAGGTCCCTTCCAACTCTTGCCATTCTATGATTCTGTAAGGGTCTCCTGCTTGGGCAGGGGGCTCGACTAGATGACCTCCAAAGTCCCATCTCCGTTTTTCTGTAATTCTGTTAAGGCTCTCCTCTTTGAGCAGGGGGTTGGGCTAGATGACCTCCGAGGTCCTCTCCAACTCTTTCCTTCTATGATTCTGTAAGGGTCTCCTACCTGAGCAGGGGGTTGGGCTAGATGACCTCCAAGGTCCCTTCCCACTCTGTCATTCTGCAAAGACTCCTGTAAGCTGAGCTTATTATACGCTACGGCTCTTGTTTGTTTTGGAAAGTTGTCCTAGGCGTCTAAATCGCCTACTTGTTCACCGTTTACTTTCTCTAAACTTTTGAAAGAGTTAATTCCCCGTTTAGTAGATCCAGGGAACGCCCTGACGTAGTTTATCTGGTTCTTAGCAATGGGTTTAACCGAGTTATATAAACAGAGGCATCGAATCAAAATCACGCAAAGTATTAGTACCTCTGTGGAAAGCCTGAGTAAGGCCACACCTGGAATGTTGCCTGCAGTTTTGTTCACCACATTACAAAAAAAAAAAAAAAGATGTTGAGACTTTGGAAAAAGAGCAGAGAAGAACAACAAAGAGGATCAGGGGACTGGAGGCTAAAACATATAAGGAACGGTTGCTGGAATTGGATATGTCTAGTTTAATGAAGAGAAGGACGAGGGGGGACATGATAGCCGTGTTCCAGTGTCTCAGGGGCTGCCCCAAAGAAGAGGGAGTCAAGCTATTCTCCAAAGCACCTGAAGGCAAGATAAGAAGCAACGGATGGAAACTAATCAGGGAGAGAAGCAGCCTGGAACTACGGAGGAATTTCCTGATAATGAGAACACTTAACCAGTGGAACCACCTGCCTCCAGAAGTGGGTGTTTCTTCACTGGAGGTTTTTAAGAAGAGACTGGACAGCCACAGCGGCGGGGGGGGGGTTGGACTAGAAGACCTCCAAGGTCCCTTCCAGCTCTATTCTGATTCATTGATTGAGTGTCTTGTAATAAACTTCTTCATAAAACGATAGAATATGGGCTAGATGAGATACCACAGCTGGATCCAGTTAGTGGAATGAATAGAATAGAATAGAATAATAAAATACAGAATAGAGTAGAATTAGAATAGAAATAAGGAATAGAATAGAAATAAGGAATAGAATAGAAATAAGGAATAGAATAGGAATAAAGAATAAAATAGAATAGAATAATAAAATATAGAATAGAAAAATAGAATAGAATAATAAAATACAGAATAGACTAGAATAGGAGAAAATGAATTAGAATAGAATAGAATAATAAAATAAGAATAGAATAGAATTAGAATGGAAATAAGGAATAGAATAGAAATAAAGAATAGAATAGGAATAAAGAATAGAATAGAATAGAATAGAATAATAAAATACAGAATAGACTAGAATAGAAATAAGGAATAGAATAAAAATAAAGAATAGAATAGAATAATAAGATATATAATAGAAGAACAGAATAGAATAATAAAATACAGAATAGACTAGAATAATAAAATACAGAGCACAATAGAATAGGAGAACATGAATAGAATAGAATAATAAAATACAGAATAGAATAGAATAGAAATAAGGAATAGAATAGAAATAAGGAATAGAATAGGAATAAAGAATAAAATAGAATAGAATAATAAAATATAGAATAGAAAAATAGAATAGAATAATAAAATACAGAATAGACTAGAATAGGAGAAAATGAATTAGAATAGAATAGAATAATAAAATAAGAATAGAATAGAATTAGAATGGAAATAAGGAATAGAATAGAAATAAAGAATAGAATAGGAATAAAGAATAGAATAGAATAGAATAGAATAATAAAATACAGAATAGACTAGAATAGAAATAAGGAATAGAATAAAAATAAAGAATAGAATAGAATAATAAGATATATAATAGAAGAACAGAATAGAATAATAAAATACAGAATAGACTAGAATAATAAAATACAGAGCACAATAGAATAGGAGAACATGAATAGAATAGAATAATAAAATACAGAATAGAATAGAATAGAAATAAGGAATAGAATAGAAACAAGGAATAGAATAGGAATAAAGAATAGATAGAATAGAATAGAATAGAATAATAAAATACAGAATAGAATAGAATAGAATAGAATAGAAGCCACTAAGCAAATGGCCATTAAGTCGAGGACTACCTGTAACACAGGGGTACGGCCTCCTCGAAAGAGCCCTGTTTGCTTTGTGCCATGGAACCCAAGCCCTCTGCACATGTTCAACCCAACTGCCGCCTTCACTGTCACACATCCGGTCCAGGATTATCCTCAGAATATTTTATTTCAACCTTGGAACTGACCAAATGGACTTCGCTCGAAGGCACAAACTGTGATTCGAAGTTTGGGAAAGGGGGGGTCAGCGACAAATGGGTGCCAGCCGGCCCCTCCCTGTGCCCTCTGTTAATCCTGGGGGGGTCAGCCCCTCCTTCCCTCCCTCCCTCCCTCCCTCCTTGGGGGCAGAGCCAGTTTGCGGCTCTGCAGTTGTTTTGCAGGAGCGCCAACGCTGCCCTTTGGTGGGTGCTCATTGCCCCCCTCCCGGCTCCTGGCAGAGAAAGCCTCACCTGGTTAAAGGTGCCTCTCTACCTTCAGCTGCTGCAGGTAAAGAATTTGGGTGGGTGGGTGGGGTTAGGGAATGAGAAAGGGGGGGAATTTGCCCCACACCTTGATTCCCCCCGAGATTTTATATAGTATACCTTCCCCTATTTCTCTCACTCCATATACAGGTCTCATCCTATTGTCTAGGATTCTCACACCTTCATTTGGGGGGGGGCACAGGTAACCTGCGACCCCCCCCCACCCAGAGGGGCTGAATTGCCCTGCCCCATAACTCCGCAACCGGCCGGAGGGAATTGGGGTCAGTCTGCTCCTAAGCCTTGACCGGGTACCAATTTCCTCCCCCCCCCCATAAAGGGTGTCCCTCCAGAATGTGGGCGGGGGGCTTTTCTTGGGTCTCCATTTGCCCCCCCCCAAGTCCTTCTCCCCTGGGGGGAGGGTCCCTGTCTGCATTTTTTCCCCTCCTCTTTGCAAGCCCCCCCACCTTCTCACCTGCAATTCCAGGTTAAAAAAAAGCACCAATCCCAATCGTGGGCAAAGCCAGTATAATTTTAACGTGAAAATCGCCCTTTGCAACAAACACATCCTGGCTTACGGAAAAAAAAGCCGGTTTCCCAGGCAGATGGGGTTACAGCTCAGCGCCCCCCCCACTTCCCCTGCTGACACACACACACACACCCCACACACACACTGACTCAACCGGTTCCAGGTTCTCTTCCCTTTCCCTCTCTTCGGCTTAGTAAATTAAACCAGGTTTATTGCAAACTCCATGAAGGGGATCTGACTGGATCTGCTTTTCGGCGAGGGGGAAAGGAACGGAGAGGTGGGGGGGGGCTAAAGCACGAACAGTCCTCAAGCTTACGACCGCAAACCCGAGGCCAAAGTTTCCGTTGCTAAGCGAGACACTTGTTGAAACGACTTTTGCCCCGTTTTACGACCTTTCTGGCCAACCGTCCTTAAGTGAATTGCTGCGGTTGGTAAGTTGACTACACGGTCGTTAAGTGGGTCACGGGACCCCGGGGATGGCTACTATGGTCGTTAAGTGTGAAAAACAGTGGTAAGTCACTTTTTTCAGTGTTGTGGTAAGTTCGAGCGGTCACTAAATGAACTGTTGTAAGTCGAGGACTAATTAATAATAACAATAACAACAATAATAATAACAACAACAACAACAATAATAATACCTGTATATAATGTAATGTACACTAACTACATCATACAAAAATCCCTCTTCCTCGTTTTTTTACTTTGGACAACTCAGCAACTCACAATCTTCTGCTACACAATACCACATAAAACACAGCTGTGCTCAGCATAACTCGACACACATGGCTTCCCCACGGTTGACGGAAGGCCGCGCCTGGCCCCTGCAGGCCAGGATTAGTATTGCACTGGTCCAGATTTTGTCCGTTTGCAAACTATGGACGAATCAGCATAGAGCTGGAAGGGGGCCTGGGAGGTCATCTAGTCCAACCTCCTACTCAGGCAAGGAGAACCTATATTCTTTCAGACAAGTGACAAGGGGGTCTGGGAGGTCATCTAGTCCAATCTCCCGCTCGGATAAGGAGAACCTATATTCTTTCAGTCTCTTCTTAAAAACCTACAGTGATGGATCACCCACACCTTCTGGTGGCAAGCAGTTCCCCTGGCTCATCGTCCTGCCTCTTAGGAAGGTTCTCCTTAGTTTCAGGTTGCTTCTCGCATTGATTAGACGCTTCACCTTCCTCCCCAGGACCAAGTGTGGGGCCAGCAGACCTCCTCTTGAAGCCCCCCACCCAGCAGCTGGAGAAGATGCTGCCCCTGGAAGACCCCCCGGATGGAGGTTGGGGCTGGATGGTCGTCCTCGCAGGGTTCCTTGCTAACTCGCTGACCTTCGGCGTCTTGCGCTCCTTGGGCGCCCTCTCGGAAGGCCTGGTGGGGGCTTTCGAGGCCACCACGGCCCAGGTGTCCTGGGTGACGGGCATCACCTTGGCCACCAAGCAGTTTGCAAGTAAGTTTGCCCCGCGGGGCCAACGCCGAGTAGGCCCTGCTTCGCTCCGCCGTTTCCGCTTTTCGCACCCGGAACTCCACTTTTCTGTCCTCGCCTTTGCGGCCGAGCTGATCTAAGGTGGATTTGCCACTTTCCCAATGAGCAAAGTCAGTAAGGGAAGCCAGCTGTGCTTAACGACCGCATGACTCGCTTAACGGCGGAGGCCAAAGGTGGTAAAATCAGTTGCGACGCGTTTTAACAACCGGCGGTTCTTTTCCGCGCTGCGAAAGGGGGGCGCTTTCCAACACACACACATACACACACACCCCGACTCGCTGTTTCTTCCTGGCAGGTCCCCTGGGCACGGCGGCAAGCACCCGCTACGGCGCCCGTCCGGTCGTCATGCTGGGGGGGTTCCTCTCTTCGCTGGGCCTCTTGGCGGCCGCGTTCAGCACCACCTTGCTCCAGTTGTATCTCAGCCTGGGATTCCTGACAGGTGAGTCGGGCAGACCCCGCACCCAGGCCTGGTTAAAATGGCTCAAGATGGCTGCCAGGGCCTAGTTGAAGCTCCGCCCCCTTTTTATGTGTGATGCTTCCAGGTGTGTCATGGCCCTCTGGGGCAGCCATCTTGACTTTTTTGACCTCCCCCCTGCCTGGGCCTTTTCTATCCAGAGCTCGTTTTGTCCAGGGGTTCAAAAATGCGAGGAGACGGGAGAGCGTCAGTTGTAGTCACACCTTAGGAATAAAAGTTGGCTTTGGGCCCATCGCCAGGAGACGGGGAGTTCTAGTTTCACCTGAGGCATGAAAAGCAGCCAGGTTAGTTGGAGTCAGTCGCCCAAAGATGGGGAGTTCTAGTCCCGCCTTAGCCATGAAAGTCGGCTGGGTGACTTTGGGCCAATCACCGGGAGACGGTGAGTTCTAGTCCCGCCTTAGCCATGAAAGCCTGCTGGGTGACTTTGGGCCAATCGCCAGGAGACAGTGAGTTCTAGTCCCGCCTTAGCCATGAAAGCCAGTTGGGTGACTTTGGGCCAATCGCCAGGAGATGGTGAGTTCTAGTCCCGCCTTAGACATGAAAGCCAGCTGGGTGACTTTGGGCCAATCGCCAGGAGACAGGGAGTTCTAGTCCCGCCTTAGGCACGAAAGGTGGCTGGGTGACTTTGGGCCAATCGCCAGGAGACGGCGAGTTCTAGTCCCGCCTTAGACACGAAAGCCGGCTGGGTGACTTTGGGCCAATCGCCAGGCGACGGTGAGTTCTAGTCCCGCCTTAGACATGAAAGCCAGCTGGGTGACTTTGGGCCAATCACCTTACAGGGTTGTTGTGAGTAAAATAGGAGGATACATTCGGGATACGTTTCAGTTATTTGAGAAAAGATAAGGTGGGGTATAAATGAATCGAGACCGATATAATAAATATCTCTTTTTCTTTTTCTCCCTTCCATCTGCCTGCAGGTTTGGGCTGGGCCCTGGCCTTTGCCCCCACCATGGGCACCCTCGCCCGCTATTTCTCCAGCCACCGTTCGCTGGCCGTGGGCCTGGCCTTGACCGGCAATGGTCTGGCCTCTTTCGCCTTCTCTCCTCTCCTGCGCCTGGTGGCCGACCACCTCGCCTGGCGAGGCACCTTGCTGGCCGCCTCGGCCTTGACCCTCCACCTGGTGCCCGGCGGGGCCCTCCTCCGACCCCTGGCCCTGCGGGGAGACCCCCCCAAGCTGACCGCCCTCTTTGATCTGGGCCTATTCGCCCAGCGAGGCTTCGGGGCCTTCGCCCTGGGCACTGCCCTGCTGGCCGCCGGGTACTTCGTCCCCTACGTCCACCTGGACGCCTACGGCCAGGCGCTAGGCATGGGAGCGTACAAAGCGGCCTTCATGGTCTCGCTGGCCGGCTTAGCCGACGCCCTGGCCCGGCTGCTGGCCGGCTGCGTGGCTGACCGGCATCTCCTGCCCCCCGTCTACCTGCTGGTGGCCTTCAACACCTTGGTGGGGGTCAGCCTGCTCTTCTTCCCAGCCTCGTCCGCCTCCGGTGCCAGCCTGCTCGCCCTGGCTTTGCTCTACGGCGCCAGCGCGGGAAGCTTCGCCACGCTGGCCTTCGGGGTCTTGCCTGAGCTGGTGGGCGTCGGCCGAGTGGTGAACGCCACGGGGCTGTGCATGATGTCCATGAGCGTCGGGGGCCTGCTGGGACCCCCCCTCTCGGGTAAGGAGAAGAGGGGTGATCGTTGGGGGGGGGGCGGGCTCAGTCCAGGTGTAGCTCTATTATAATATCATCGTACTAAAGTTGGAAGGGACCTGGGAGGTCATCTAGTCCAACCCCCTGCTCAGGGAGGAAACCCTAGACTATTTCAGACAAGTGGCTGTCCAGTCTCTTCTTAAAAACTTCCAGTGTTGGAGAAGGGAAGGAAGGAAGGAAGGAAGGAAGGAAGGAAGGAAGGAAGGAAGGAAGGAAGGAAGGAAGGAAGGAAAAGAATAACAGAATAACAGACTCGGAAGGTACCTTGGAGGTCATCTAGTCGAACCCCCTGCTCAGGCAGGAAACCCTAGACTATTTCACACAAAGGGCTGTCCAGTCTCTTCTTAAAAACTTCCAGTGTTGGAGAAGGGAGGGAGGGAGGGAGAGAGGGAAGGAAAGAAGGAAGGAAGGAAGGAAGGAAGGAAGGAAGGAAGGAAGGAAGGAAGGAAGGAAGGAAGGAAGGAAGGAAAAAAAGAATAACAGAATAATAGACTTGGAAGGTACCTTGGAGGTCATCTAGTCCAACCCCCTGCTCGGGCAGAAAACCTTATGCTATTTCAGACAAATGGCTGTCCAGTGTTTTCTTAAAAACTTCCAGTGTTGGAGAAGGGAGGGAGGGAGGGAGGGAGGGAGGGAGGGAGGGAGGGAAGGAAGGAAGGAAGGAAGGAAGGAAGGAAGGAAGGAAGGAAGGAAGGAAGGAAGGGGAAAAAAAGAATAACAGACTCGGAAGGGACCTTGGAGGTCATCTAGTCCAACCCCTTGCTCAGGCAGGAAACCCTATAGTACCACTTCAGACAAAGGGCAGTTCAAAAGATTGATTAAACAACAATGATGGATTCAGCGTTGTTTAATCAATATTTCTCAGACATGGCCCCTTTAAGGCGGGTGGACTTCAACTCCCAGAATCCCCCAGCCAGCACATCAATTGCCCATTTAATTGTCGTACCATCTAACCCCCACCCCCATCTAACTGGGTTTATTAATTTAGCTGTCAGGGGTTAGTTCTTTTTTTCAATTTGCTGAACTCAAGGTATATTACATCTATTCTACCGCATTCCTCAATCAAAAAAAAAGTGACATTTGTCCCTGTCCTATCCATGCTGAATTCCGATAAAACTTTGCTGGCTGGGGGATTCTGGGAGTTGAAGTCCACCCATCTTAAAGGATGCTGGCTGGGGAATTCTGGGAGTTGAAGTCCATGCATCTTAATTCATGCCGGCTGGGGAATTCTGGGAGTTGAAGTCCACCCATCTTAATTCATGCTGTCTGGGGAATCCTGGGAGTTGAAGTCCCCCTGTCCTGAACTGGCCATGTTTGTGAAACATGACTAAACCCCACCTGCCTTCTGGGAATCTCGCCAACAGGTGAACCCGGGCCACTATTTTCAGTCAGAGGGTTTCTCTGACAAACCATGATTAAGCCAACAATGCTGGCTTATGCCTCCTTGTCTCTTCTTTTCTTCCCAGGCTTCCTGCGGGACCAAACTGGAGACTTCGCTGCCTCGTTCCTGGTTGGGGGGGGCTTTGTCCTTTGTGCCAGTCTGGTCTTCCTTGCCCTTCCCTCCCCCTCGTCCGGATGCTGCAGCCCCCAGCGGGGCGAGATGCCCGCTGCTGTGGAGCATCGGAAACCTCCCCACCCCATGACGGCCAGGAGACCTTTGGAAATATGAAAGACATCCCACATTCCTCCCTCCAGGGTCTTCCCGCCATGCCTATCACAGCCAAGCTGACCAGGATGATGGGCGTGTGAATCCAATCTACTAAAGCGGTCCCAGCTTCTGCAACCAGGTGCAGTCCGACCAGAGCGCAATTTAATCGGACTCCCCACTGGGGTGCAACAGGGAGAGGACCCTCCCCCCTAATTGAGGGGAGGGGGCATCCAATGCATCGAACCCATCGTCCACTGCCTTGGCAGGAAAGGCCGTAAAACGGGGCAAAATTCACTTAACCGCACTGTCTCACAACAAAAATGTTGGGCCCAGTTGTGGTATAGAATAGAATAGAATAGAATAGAATAGAATAGAATAGAATAGAATAGAATAGAATAGAGTAGAATATAGAATACAGAATATAGTAGAGTAGGGTAGGGTAGGGTAGGGTAGAGTAGGGTAGAGTAGAAATAACACAGAATAAATAGAATAAAATAATAGAATAGAATAGAACAGAATAATAGAATAGAATAAGAAATAATAATATAGAATAGAATAGAATAAATAGAATAAAGTAGAGTAGAGTAGAGTAGAAATAACATACAGAATAGAATAGAATAGAATAGAATAGAATAGAATAGAATAGAATATAGAATATAGAACAGAACAGAATAGAAAATGTGGAATGGAATAGAATAGAATAGAATTAGAATTAGAATAGAATAGAATAAAGAATAGAATAGAAATAAGGGAACAGAATCGAACGGTCACTAAACAAACAGTTGTAAGGAGAGGACGGCTTGAACCCCTAGCAAGAGCGCTACGTTGATTAGCCCATTTCAAAGGTCAGGAAAACGCGCTGAATTTAGAGAATTCCGTATCCAGCCGAAGGTCACAAAAAAAAAGAGCGGAGAAACTTGCAGGACTTTGCAACTGGCAAAGTCAAGAGATTTCCGAGGAATTTAACGTCAGGACTTTCTACTGGCAGTGAAAATGCAGATTTTCAGCACACGGTTCTTCCAATAAAACAGAGGTTGAGCTTCACTTAACAACAGTTTGTTTAGTGACCGGAGTTAAAACAGTCCCTAGAAACAGCCAACTGCCCCTTGGCTGCTAAAGGGAACAAGCGTTTCTCTTCTGGTGTTGGGGTGTGTTTGGGTGGCACAGCACCCCCCAAAAAAGCTTACCAGGCGTGCAATTTAGCCGATTCGAAAATTCGAACCCAGAACTCGGGTTTTCCCGGGATCGAAGATGTGGTGTGATTCCTTAATAAAATATCTCTCTTGCCTGTCCAATTTTACATTCTAATTTGAACCATAACCCTAAAAATAACCATCCATGCAAACCAATTTCACACTGATTCCGCTGGTGATTTTATTCCGAGAGTTTTTATAAAACCACATTTAATTAAATTAATTAAAAAAAAGAGAGAGACTTGCCAACGTTCTCTTCAAAGGGGACGTTTATGCTAAATTCACACCGACATAAGCTGTGTTTCTCCACCTGGGCAAGTTTAAGATGATGTGGACTTCAACTCCCAGAATCCCCCAGCCAGCATAACTATGCTGGCTGGGGAATTCTGGGACTTGAAGTCCACATCATCTTAAACTCGCCCAGGTGGAGAACAACTGGACTAAACGGTTCATTTTCTTTCTAGCTTCACCCCTCCCAGATCGGACTACATCGCACATTGCCCCCAGCCGGTGTAGCCTAGATGCGCGGGCTGAGGATTATGGGCTAGGCAATCAAATACACCCAGATGGCAACAGCTGGCGCCTGCAGCCCCGTCTTTCTTTTTTTTTCTATGCCAGTGGTTCTCAACCTGTGGGTCGGGACCCCATTTGGGGTCGAACGACCATTTCACGGGGGTCGCCCAACAACGCAGTCCGCCATTTTTCCCCCCCTTTTCCTTAGCTGTGCTCCTCCCTTTTATTCTATCAGCTTTTGAAAGCCAATAGAAAAGACTCTCTTGAATAGAGTCTCATTCTATTGGCTTTCAAAAGCCAATAGGAATTGTCCAGGCTGTCTCTGCCCTGCTGAGCCCGCCAAAAGCCCCATTCTGCAAACGGTGCTGCACCAGTTGAGTAATCCTTGACTTACGACCGGTGGAGTAGTCCTCGACCGGTCGGGGGGTCGCGGCACTCAAAAGGTTGAGAACCACTGGGCTAAGCCTTGGCGCAGAATTTCAGTGCCACGATCCCCCGTTGAGGGTGGGGAGATGGGTGGGGGGCATCCCAGGGTCCCCTGCAAGGTGCACAAGAGAAGGGGTGCGTTTTGCACACGTCCACAACTTGAGGGGGAGCCCCACGCCATCCCCCCCAAGAGGTTCCCCCAAATGCACGCCCCCCCCTCTCCCCACTGCAGAGACCCCATCAATCTGGCAGGAAGGAAGAAGCAGCCGGGAGGGCAGCTAGCGAAAGCGCGCAAGGGGTAGCTGCAGGAAGGTCCAACGAGTCAACAACACACCCCGTGCGGATGCCGTCTTGACGGTTTGGATTCCCCGCCGACTTCCTCAGCTGAGGCTCTCTGCTCTCAAGGAGACTATCCACGAACGGACAGGGGGAGGGGTTTCCGCGAAGGGGATTTCTGCGAGCGAATGTGTGCAAAAGGGTTTGCGCCAAGGAATTTCTGTGAGGGAATTTGAATCTGCGCCAAGGGATTTCTGCGAGCGAATTCCTGCCGGGGGAATTTGAATTGGCGCAACGGAATTTCTGCAGCAAGGCAACGTGCGCAGGGGGGGGGGTCCTGCAAGCGAATTGGTGCGACGGAATTTCTGCAAGGGGGATTTGCGCAGGGGAATTTGAATTTGTGCAAAGGAATTTCTGCAAGTAAATTTCTGTAAAAGAATTTCTGCAAGGGAATTTGAATTTGTGCAAAGGAATTTTTGCAAATTTCTGCAAGGGAATTTGAATTTGTGCAAAGGAATTTTTGCAAATTTCTGCAAGGGAATTTGAATTTGTGCAAAGGAATTTTTGCAAATTTCTGCAAGGGAATTTGAATTTGTGCAAAAGAATTTTTGCAAATTTCTGCAAGGGAATTTGAATT
Source organism: Crotalus tigris (assembly GCF_016545835.1). Lineage (NCBI taxonomy): Eukaryota > Metazoa > Chordata > Lepidosauria > Squamata > Viperidae > Crotalus > Crotalus tigris. The sequence goes on from NW_024096569.1 coordinate 930,176, forward strand.
GTGCAAATGAATTATTGCAAATTTCTGCAAGGGAATTTGAATTTGTGCAAAGGAATTTCTGCAAGGGAATTTGAATTTGTGCAAAGGAATTTCTGCAAATTTATGCAAGGGAATTTGAATTTGTGCAAAGGAATTTCTGCAAGGGAATTTGCGCAGGGGGATTCCTGCAAGAAAATTTCTGTAAAAGAATTTCTGCAAGCGAATTTGCGCAGGGGAATTTGAATTTGTGCAAAGGAATTTTTGCAAATTTCTGCAAGGGAATTTGAAGTTGTGCAGAGAGGCTATTTGGGGAGGGGAAGGGAGGATGAAGGGGAAACCCGGTGGGGTAGTGTGTACCCAAACCATGTATGTCCCCCATTGCGGAAAGTGACAGCAACCAAGGTGGCTGAGGCAGGTTTTGGCTGAGAGATTTGGCCATCCCGGCTGGAGTTTAACCTCTCCAATCCCGGGAACTGTGTCCACAGTTGACAAGGCAGTTGGAGGGGGGTGTGTGTCTTGCTCTGGTTGGACCCCAACCCTCAAAGCCCCCTCCTCCGTGCAGCCCCACCCCAACACAATCAAGGGGAGATCCCATTGAATCAGGATCGTCTGATCTTAAAGTTGGAAGCAAGGTAAGGGGCATCTCATCCCAGGGCTGTGGAGCAGGGGCTAGGGAGTCCATCAGGATTGGCACTATGAGCCTGCACCCACAAGGTTGCCCGCTTAAACTAGAGGGCACTGCTTCAGTGTCCTGGATTCGACTTTCCTAAAAACCCGCTCTTTGGCAGAGGTTTAAGGCCGGGCTCTTCAAACGTGGCCCCTTTTAAGACTTGCGGACGTCAACTCCCAGAATTCTGTGTGTTTCGCAGTCCCCGGCGAGGGAATTCTGGGAGTTGAAGTCCACAAGTCTCCAAGGGCTGGTTTAAGGCACTGGCAAATCAACTCCGTAGTAAGACCTGGCCTCGTGTAGCTGCAGCGAGTAACACCCCACACTCCCTCCGCATTCTCGCACGCACATTTACACATTCGACGGCACGCATCCGATCGGGTCCTGCAGAGTCCAAAGTTCCCTGCTCTTGGATCCACGTCCACCTTTGGACTCCTGCAGCCGCTCAGCTCTTCACGGGGGTCTGCTCGGCCAACGGCCCCCCAGGGCACGAGAGGCACTTTTCTGGAGTGGGGGCCTCCGAGGTCAAGTGGCTGCCGTCCCCGGCCTCTTTGCCAAGATGGGCCTCCTGCCAAGTCGGCTGAGATAGACAAGTGGAGAAATTGGGCACGGTCATCAGGACGAGGCTACCGGCCAACAGGAAGCAGCCGGCGGCGAGGAAAGAGGCCGCGTAGTTGCCGGTCAGGTCTCTCAGCCAACCTGGAAGAAGACGGCAAAAGAGTGAACTGGTGCCAGGAGGTCTCTCAGGACGGACGGTGTCAATCACCCGTAGCAGTGGATCAAGCCAAACCTGGACCTCGCCACACCTGGAATCCTGCATCCAGTTTTGGTCACCAGGTTACCAAAACAAACAAACAAAAAAAGAGTTTGGGACTTTGGGAAAAGTGCAAAGAAGAGCAACGAAGACGATGAAAGGCGTGGAGGCTAAAACGCACAAAGGACGGTCGCAGGATTTGGGTACCGTATTCTCCGGCGTATAAGGCGACTGGGCGTATAAGACGACCCCCGACTTCGGCGCCGATTTCCATGCCTAAAAAGTCATCTTATACGCCGGAAACTACCGTTATTTCCGGCGTATAAGGCGACTCGGCGTATAAGACGACCCCTGACTTCGGCGCCGATTTCCACGCCTTAGAAAGTCGTCTTACACGCCAGAAAAAAACGGTATGTCTATTCCAGTGATGGTGAACCTTTTAGAGACCGAGTGCCCAAACTGCAACTCAAAACCCACTGATGCATCGTCGGGGGGGCCGGGTGGGTGTGGCCCAGTGGGTGGGCGTGGCTGCGGTGGTCACGGCAGACTGGGTGGGACTAAAAAGTTCAATCCATCAATTCCAACTTTGCGAGATCTTTTTTTTTTCCCGCGAGAAGTTGTAATTGATTGATTGAACCTTTTTTGGGGGGGACACGGCGGCAGAGGCCTAAAGCGAAAAGGTTTTATAAAACCCAGCTGAAGGCCCAGGACTGGGGCGACGGCACGCGGGCTCTGAGTGCCACCTCTGGCACCCATGCCATAGGTTCGCCACCACTGGTCTAGTTAAATGAAAAGAGGGACACTAGGGCGACATGATAGCAGCCTTCCGGTATTTGGGGGGGGGCTGCCCCAAAGAGGAGGGGGGGGTCCACCTATTCTCCAAAGCACCTGAAGGCAGGACAAGAAGTAACGGATGGAAACTCATCAAGGCGAGAAGCAACTTGGAATGAAGGAAAAATCCACTTCGAACTAAGGAGGAATTTCCTGACAGTGAGAACAATTAGCCAGTGGAACGGCTTGCCACAATAACTTGTGGATGCTCCATCGCTGGAGGTCTTTAAGAAGAGACTGGGCAGCCACTTGTCTGAGATGTTATAGAGCAGTGGTTCTCCACCTGTGGGTCGGGACCCCATTTGGGGTCGAACGACCATTTCACGGGGGTCGCCAAACAACGCAGTCCGCCATTTTCCCCCCCTTTTCCTTAGCTGTGCTCCTCCCTTTTATTCTATTGGCTTTTGAAAGCCAATAGAAGAGACTCTCTTGAATAGAGTCTAATTCTATTGGCTTTCCAAAGCCAATAGGAATTGTCCAGGCTGTCTCTGCCCTGCTGAGCCCGCCAAACGTCCCATTCTGCAAACGGTGCTGCACCAGTTGAGTAGTCCTCGAGTTACGAGCGGTTGAGTAGTCCTCGACTTACGACCAGTTGGGGGTCACGGCATTAAAAAGGTTGAGAACCACTGTTATAGAGTCTCCTGCTTGAGTGGGGGGCTGGACTAGATGACCTCCAAGGTCCCTTCCGAGTCTGTTATTCTGTTATTCTTCCTTCCTTCTTTCCTTCTTCCCTCCCTCCCTCCCTCCCTTCTCGCTTCTATTCTGATGGATTGAAACAAACCATGATGTGACATGGGATCTGACATTGGGGATAAGGACCTACCATCTCCATATCCCACAGGCCCACACCACATCCAATAAAACACATCCAGCGCTGTCGGAAAACATCACGATTCCGGATCCACCTCAACGGGACAAAACCTGCGTTCTCCTTTGACCTGGATACCTGCAAGGCCCGCGGAAACCAGACAAACAAGTTCGGAAGAGCGGTTACGATTGTGTTACTCCAGGGCTCCCCAACCTGTATCGGGCCGTGGCCCAGTATCGGGCCCAGTATCGGGCCGTGGCCTGTTGGCCACCGGGCTGTGGGACAGGCTAGTCAGTGCACGCAAGTAATAATAATAATAATAAAGTTGGAAGGGTCCTTGGAGGTCATCTAGTCCAACCCCCTGCTCAGGCAGGAAACCCTACACCATTTCGGACAAATGGCTGTCCAGCCTCTTCTTAAAAACTTCCAGTGTTGGAGCGTTCACCACTTCTGGAGGCAGGTAGTTCCACTGGTTAATTTGTCAGGAAGTTTCTCCTTAGTTCTAGGTTGCTTCTCTCCTTAATGAGTTTCCACCCGTTGCTTCTTGTCCTGCCTTCAGGCGCTTTGGAAAATAGCTTGACTCCCTCTTCTTTGGGGCAGCCCCTGAGATATTGGAACACTGCTATCATGCACGCACACATCCCCATTTGCGCTGGCTAGCACCACCACAGCCACAGGATGCGAAAACGGGATTCTGCCATGCACAAAAAACGGGACACTGCACCTCAGGGTGTGGAAACGGGATTCTGCCATATTGCGGGACACCAAAAATGGGACACCGCACCTCAGGGTGTGCCTTGGGGCGCAAAAACGGGACAACGTCCCATGGGGCGTGAAAACGGGACAGCAGGCCTCAGGGTGCGTAAACAGGGCGTCGCGCACCACCAGAACGGGGCAGGGCTAGTGAGTATCACGTTTGCGTCGCGCGCGTGCTGCCCCCTCCGTTTCCCTCCAGTCCATCAACCGAGCAAGGTTGGTGACCTCCGTGTTACTTACCTGACAGGGGGGACCCCAAAAGCCCCCCGACGCTTTCTATCATCTGGAGCAGCCCCATGGCGCTGAAGATGTTCTCGATGCCCACGATCTCCGGAATGATGGAGAAGACCACGGGCGTCAGGGCTCCGGAGAAGAATCCGTAGCCGAGGCTGATGGCCACCAGGAGCGGGTAGGTGCGGCCCCAGGCGATGAGCAGCAAGGAGACGCCCGTCAAGAAGGTCCAGACCACCAGCAGGTGGATCAACCGTGATGACCTGTAGCTGCCCATCCACCCGGAAAAGAGGCGACCGCAAAGGTCCGCCACGGCCGCCACGGACATCAAAAAGGCGGCCTGGTACTCGTCAAAGTCCAGTTCTCGTGCCCGGGCCACCAGGTGGACGTAGGGGATAAAATAGCCTGTGTTGACCAACGTGATAGCCACCACGTACCGCATGAACGAGCAGTGGGAAAGGAGGTGCAGGCCGAAGAGATCGGAGAGGGTCTTCCAGCACGGTCCCGTCAGCTTTTCGCCGGACAGGTCCTGCTTCAGGGTCAGGGGCCGGATGAGGGCGCCGCAGGCCACGAGGTTGAAGGACATGCCAGCCACGATCATGAGGGCCCCCCTCCAGGCGTAGGTGTCCACCAGGAATTGGAAGAGCGGCGAGAAGGCGAAGGAGGAGATGCAAACGCCGGTGAGGGCCAAACTGGTGGCCAGGGTGCGGCGCCTCTTGAAGTAGCGAGCCACGGAGGCCACGGAAGGCGTGAAGACCAAGGCCCAGCCGAACCCTGCAACAAATCAGAGCCGGATTGCACTTTTGCGGAAAGTCAAGAGGTCTTCTACAGCGGAGCAGAATTCACCAGCCAGCCTGCTTTAAGAGGGGTGGACTTCCACTCCCAGAATCCCCCAGCCAGCCTCCTTTAAGGTGGGTGGACTTTGACTCCCAGAATCCCCCAGCCAGCCTCCTTTAAGATGGGTGGACTTCCATTCCCAGAATCCCCCAGCCAGCCTGCTTTAAGAGGGGTGGACTTCCACTCCCAGAATCCCCCAGCCAGCCTGCTTTAAGATAGGTGGACTTCCACTCCCAGAATCCCCCAGCCAGCCTACTTTAAGATGGGTGGACTTCATCTCCCAGAATTCCCCAGCCAGCCTGCTTTAAGAGGGGTGGACTTCCACGCCCAGAATCCCTCAGCCAGCCTGCTTTAAGGTGGATGGACTACACTTCCCAGAATCCCCCAGCCAGCCTGCTTTAAGATGGGTGGACTTCCACTCCCAGAATCCCCCAGCCAGCCTGCTTTAAGATGGGTGGATTTCCACTCCCAGAATCCCCCAGCCAGCCATGCCTGAGTTTGGTTTTTTTCTCCTAACCCCTAGACCGCAGAGATTGCAGAGGAAGGGATTCTAAGAGAGTAAGCAGGCCACCATTGGTGTATATATCAAAAGGAATGCCTTTGTGCCGGCCAATTCTGGGACTTGAAATCTACCCGTCTGAAAAGCTGCCAAAGTTAAGAAACAGGGATCTGCATTGAAAAAGGCCTCACTTAGAGACGGTATCTGTGCCAAAGAATTCGCGATTCTGACCGGCAGGAGAATGTCAGGGCAAAATTAGAGAACCGAAGACAGAGCGCGACGTGTCTTAATTTACGTACCTGAAAGAAGCCCAATGCTGAGATATAAGTGCACCAACTGGGTAGCAAACGATGCCAACAGGAGACCCAGGCCGGAGAGAAACCCCCCAACCATGATCACGGGCCGAGCCCCATAGTGGGAACTCAGGGCAGTTCCCACTGGACCTGAAAAATAAACCACCAATAAACCTGGTTAGTACGTTAACCGTTGCACAATTCACTACACCAGTGGTTCTCAACCTTTTTAAGGCCGTGACCCCCAACCGGTCATAAGTCGAGGACTACTCAACCGGTTGTAAGTCGGGGACTACTCAACTGGTGCAGCACCGTTTGCAGACTGGGGCTTTTGGCAGGCTCAGCAGGGCAGAGACAGCCTGGACAATTCCTATTGGCTTTGGAAAGCCAATAGAATGAGACTCTATTCAAGAGAGTCTCTTCTATTGGCTTTCAAAAGCCAATAGAATAAAAGGGAGGAGCACAGCTAAGGAAAAGGGGGGAAAAAATGGCGGACTGCGTTGTTTGGCGACCCCCGTGAAATGGTCATTCGACCCCAAATGGGGTCCCGACCCACAGGTTGAGAACCGCTGCACTACACCTTTGATGAGTGCAACTACAGGTCACCCTTGACTTACTCACTGTTCGTTTAGTAACCATTGTGAGTTACAACGACGTGGGAAAAAAATGACTTGCTGTTTGGCCATTTTTCACACTTACGACCTCGTGGTCCCATGATCAAAATTTGGACCCTTGGCAACCAGCTCCTATTTATGACGGTCGCAGTGTCCCCTGGAGGGGTCACGTGATTCCCCCTTTTGCGACCTTCCGACACCCAAAGTCAACGGGGGAACACCAGATCCGCTTAACAACCGCGTGTTTCACTTAACGACGGCAGTGATTCAGTGGCAAAAAAGGTCACAGAATCGAGTCACTTAACCATCCCCTTGCTTAGCGATGGAAATTCTGGTCCCGACTGAGGTCGTAAGTCGAGGTTTTCAGGCTGTTGGATATCCCTGCAGTTTCTCAAGTTTAGCTACTGGTGTGGACTTCAACTCCCAGAATTCCCCAGCGTAAGACTGAGAAATGGACAGAATTTTGGGAGTTGAAGTCCATCCACCTTAAATTCACTAAGAAATGCTGGCCTGGAGGCCAAGGGACTCCAAATCTGGCAACTTTAAGACTTGTGGACTTCAACTCCCAGAATTCCTCAGCTTGAGACTGAGAAACGCACAGAATTCTGGGAATTGAAGTCCATCCATCTTAAATTCACTGAGAAATGCTGGCCTGGAGGCCAAGGGACTCCAAATCTGGCAACTGTAAGACTTGTGGACTTCAACTCCCAGAATTCCCCAGCCTGGGACTAAAAAACGCACAGAATTCTGGGAGTTGAAGTCCACAAGTCTTAAAGTTGCCAAATCTGGAGACCTCTCCCGGTGAATAAATGCCATTTGTGTCCTGACCCCCACCCCAGTAAGCCCCCTTCCTGCCCCCCCCTACTACTCACTAGCAAACTGCTGCACCGCGATCCCGATGGAAGTGATCCAGGAGATCCGTCCGGACAATTCCTGGAAATGAGCCACAAACTTGACGAAGAAAACGCCGAAGGATCGCAGAACGCCGAAGACCAAGGCGGACTGGAGGAAGGCAGCCAGGACCACCACCCAGCCCCAGCCCCCATCAGGGGGGGCCGGGACAACGGCCCTCCGGACCAGCATGGATCCTTGGGGGGGGGGCAAGAAGAAATGGGGGGAAATGATGGAAAATCAAATTGGCATCCCAAAATAGGGGATCATGTAAATCTGGATTCCTTCCTTTCTTTCTTTCCTTCTTTTCTTTCTCCATCACTCCGTTTTTCTTCCTCCCTCCCTCTTCCTTTCTCCCTTCTTCCTTCCTCTCCTTTTCCCACTTTCTTTTTCTTTCTTTCTTTCTTTCATTTCTTCTCTCCTTCCTTCTTTCTTTCCTCCATTACTCCTTTTTTCTTCCTTCTTCCCTCTTCCTTCCTCCTTCTTTCCTCTCCCTCTCCCACCCTCCTTCCCTCCTTCTTCTTTACTCTCTTTCCCCTCCCTCTTTCCCTCCCTCCCTTTCTCTTTCCTTTTCTCTTTCTCCTCCCTTTCTCTCATTCTTTCTCTTTCTCTTTCCTTCTCTTTTTCTTTCTCTCTCCCTGCCTTCCATTCTTTCTCTTTTCCTTTCTTTCTCTCCCCTCCCTTTCTCTCTCTCTCTTTCTTCCTGTCTCTCTCTCCTTCCTTCCTTCCTTCCTCCATCACTCCTTTTTCTTGCTTCCTCCCTTCCTCCTCCCTCTCTCTTTCTTTCTTTCTTTCTTCCTGTCTCTTTCTCCTTCCTTCCTTCCTTCCTCCCTCTTCCTTCCTCCATTCCTTCTCCTCTTTCTTTCTTTCTTTCTTTCTTTCTTTCTTTCTTCTCTCTCCTTATTTCCTTCCTTCCTTCTTTCCCCTTTTTGGTGGTGTTCTGTGGTTCACACCTGGCACTTTTACTTTCCTGCAGAATGGGTCAGAAAAGTCAAAATGGCGGCCACGTTTTTTTTCTCCAAGTAGCTCAAAAGACAGGCAAAGCATCGATCCCATTCTCGTGGCTGCCATTTTGACTTTTCTGACCCTACCCTGCTGCCAGTCCTGCTTTGTGGCGGATTCCTGGTGGGACTGGAATCCAGGCAACAGTTTCCTGCAGGGATCAAAGTGAGAACGTGGGAAGGCCAGCGAAAGCTGGCAGAAATATCCTAATCCTGTTTAGGGACCCTCTTCTGTCAGATTTTTACGATTTGGGAGGGGGGGCGCTTGGCATTCACCTTGATTTTGGGGATCCCCCCCAGGGAGAGAATAAAAATGGGTTGGGGGGGGGAGCTGGGGCATTCTACGGCTGCCTAGCAACAGGCAAGAGGGCCTCTGAGGATGTGCAAAGTTCTCTTCCCTCCCTGCCCCCCCCCAGGGAGGATCCGGGAAGCCACGACCTGTATTTTACAAGGAGGTTAATGGGGGGGGGGAATATAAGCGGGGAGGGGGGGTCACTCCTTTCAAGCTGGACACGGATGCAGAGAGGAACGTAAGGAAGGTCTTCTGGGACTGGGGAGGGGGGGTCCTAAGACCCCCCTCCCTCCCTGAGCATCCTCAAAGGCAAAGCCCATGTTCTCCCCCCCCCCAAATGGACCATATTCCCCCCCCCGCCCAAGCCCAGCAGGTGCAGCATCCGATGGGCCCTCGCCCCCTCCCCAGCCCTTTCCTTACCGGGGGGGTGGGTGTGCGGGGGGGGAAGACTCCAACCTGGCGCCCCCCTGGCAGCAACCGCGGGCGAGGAAGCGGCTTCCCCGTTGCAGGAGTCCGAGGAGGCGGGGCCTGGGCGGAAAGCCACGCCCCCTCCGTCTGGTTCATCGCGTTCCAAGCATCCCTTCCTTCTTCTGCGGGCGGGGGGGGGGCGGGAGGGAGGGGGGTGGCGGTGGAGTCAGCGCAGGCGCACTGAGGACGTGCCAGGACGCGGGGACGGGGGTCCGCGGGGGGGATGGGAAACTAGGGGAAATGCCACAGGGGGCTTTCCTAAGTCCCTCCCCTTTCCCCTCCCACCTTCCTCCTATTTCCCCTCCCTCCCTCCCTCCTTTCCTTCCTTCCTTCCTTCCTTCCTTCCTTCCTTCCTTCCTTCCTTTCTTGCCCCCTCCTTCTCTCCCATCCTCTTTCCTTCCTTCCTTCCTTCCTTCCCTCCTTCCTTCCCCTCCCTCCTTCCCTTTCTTCCTTCCCTCCCTCCCTCCTTCCCCTCTCTCTCTCTCTCTCTCCCTCCTTTCCTTCCTTCCTTCCTTCCTTCCTTCCTTCCTTCCTTCCTTCCCCCCTCCTTCTCTCCCATCCTCCTTCCTTTCTTCCTGGCCTCCCTCCCTCCTTCCTTCCCTCCCTCCCTTCTTTCCTTTTTCCAATATCCATAAAGCACTTGCTCAGGCAATTGGCTACAAAATAATGATTACATAATAAGACAGCAAGTATCAATATAAATTGGTTAATATATATATAGATTTTCACGGGTATAGGTATGCAGGTCTTGGTGTATTTGGGTCTTTTCCCATGTAAGATTGAGAGTATCTTGGCGACGTTTCGACGAGGTCCCACTCGTCATCTTCAGGCTGGGGTCTTCGGCTTCGTGCTTCTGCGGGCAAAGTGCATGAAGCCGAAGACCCCAGCCTGAAGATGACGAGTGGGACCTCGTCGAAACGTCACCAAGATACTCTCAATCTTACATGGGAAAAGACCCGAATACACCAAGACCTGCATATCTATCTATCTATCTATCTATCTATCTATCTATCTATCTATCTATCTATCTATCTATCTATCTATCTATCTATCTAGTATATCTATATCTATCTATCTATCTCTATCTAGTATATCTATCTATCTAGTATATCTATTTATATCTAGTATATCTCTATCTATCTATCTATCTCTATCTCTATCTAGTATATCTATCTATCTAGTATATCTATTTATATCTAGTATATATCTCTCTATCTATCTAGTATATCTATCTGTCTATCTATCTATCTATCTATCTATCTATCTATCTATCTCTATATCTCTATATCTATCTATCTAGTATATCTATGTATCTCTGTCTAGTATATATCTATCTATCTAGTCTATCTATCTATTCAATATCTATCTATCTATCTATCTATCTAATCTATCTATCTCTATATCTATCATCTATCTATCTGTCTAATCTAATCTAATCTAATCTAATCTAATATATTCTATCATCTATTTTCAACCCTTCCCCTGTCACCTAATTAAACCTGGACAGTTTTACCACCACATAATAAAACAAAATAAACACAGGCATAAAAACACAGATTAAAAACAGCGTCAAGAACAAAGTTAAAACTCAGGCAAGTGAAATTCAAAATTAGCCATTCCAAAGGCTGGAAGGAAAGCCCTGTTTGTTTGCTTTTTCAAAAAAGGCACCAGCTTTTTTCCCCTGGGACATTAAAACCTGCTTGGACTTTAACCTGCCCTCCCGGCCTGCTTTTGGGCGTCTGTCCAGCTTCCCACCATCACACAAACTATACTTGGGACATGTGTGTGACCCAGTAAGACGCAAAGCAGTTGTGGTTGCCCTTTGCTCCAGAATGCATTTACTTATTTACATAGATTTTAAAACTCTAACTTCCACCCAAATCAGGAATGTCTGGCAGGAGACAGACTTAACAAGTCAATAAATCACCAGCTTGGTGCTTTTTTGATACTATCAATTGGGGGGGGAGGGAGGAAAAAGAATGATAGCTGAGGAATTCTGGGAGTTGAAGTCCACAAATCATAAAAGGGCCCTAGTTCCCTCACGCTGGCTGAGGAATTCTGGGAGTTGAAATCTACAAATTATAAAAGGGTCCTAGTTCCCTCACGCTGGCTGAGGAATTCTGGGAGTTGAAGTCCACAAGTCATAAAAGGGCCCTAGTTCCCTCACGCTGGCTGAGGAATTCTGGGAGTTGAAGTCCACAAGTCATCAAAGGGTCCTAGTTTCCTCACGCTGGCTGAGGAATTCTGGGAGTTGAAGTCCACAAGTCATCAAAGGGTCCTAGTTCCCTCACGCTGGCTGAGGAATTCTGGGAGTTGAAGTCCACAAGTCATCGAAGGGCCAAGTTTGAAGACTCCTGCCCTACACCAGACAAGTGGCTGTCCAGTCTCTTCTTAAAAGCCTCCAATGATGAGGCACCCACAACCTCTGGTGGCAAGCTGTTCCACTGATTAATTGTCCTCACTGTCAAGAAGTGTTTCCTTCCTGTCTTGTAAACCAACTTCTGACTTTTCCTGATCTCCTGGGTTTCAAAATAAGCCACGTTCCTTGTTCCTGTCTCAACCCCTTTCCCTAGCCTACTCCAGTCCCACGTGGTCTCCGTGTCCTCTACCTCTGTCACCCACGATTGTGGCTTGGGCAGCTTGACCATAGAAATCCGTAGATTTTCAGCGGGACGTTCCAGGCGGCTGGGCCCTGCGCCACGTCGTTGATGAAGAAATTCAGGGTCCCGTCCTCCTTCCGCACGACGCCCACCGTGTCCCCTGCCTGGGGAGGGGAGGGGGAGAGGGGAACAGCCTGAGAGAGGGCAGGTGCCAGGGATGAACAACCAGATCCAGGGGTACTTTGGCACCTGGCAGGTGGTACGCAAGCTAGATAAGTCTACCTGGGGGGATGACCTGAATTTGCCGTGTAAGAAAAGCAATAATAGCTAGCTAGATGATGCTTTTTGCAGGAATAATCATATATTTGAAGGGACCAGTACTATAGTAATGGGAGCTGGGAGGGACCTTGGAGGTCTTCTAGTCCAGCCCCAGAATAGAATAAAAGAGTACAGAATAGAATAGAATAGAATAGAATAGAATAGAATAGAATAGAATAGAATAGAATAGAGAATGGAATGGAATGGAATGGAATGGAATGGAATAGAATAGAATAGAATAGAATAGAATAGAATAGAATAGAATAGAATAGAATAGAATAGAATAGAATAGAATAGAATAATAATGATAGAATAGAATAGAATAGAATAGAATAGAATAAATAATAATGATAGAATAGAATAGAATACAACAGAATAGACTAGACTAGACTAGAATAGAATAGACTAGACTAGAATAGAATAGAGAATGGAATGGAATAGAATAGAATAGAATAGAATAGAATAGCATAGAATAGAATAGAATAGAATAGAATAGAATAGAATAATAATGATAGAATAGAATAAATAATAATGATAGAATAGAATAGAATACAATAGACTAGACTAGACTAGAATAGACTAGACTAGACTAGACTAGACTAGAATAGAGAATGGAATGGAATGGAATAGAATAGAATAGAATAGAATAGAATAATAATGATAGAATAGAATAGAATAAATAATAATGATAGAATAGAATAGAATAATAATGATAGAATAGAATAGAATACAACAGAATACAACAGAATAGAATAGAATAGAATAGAATAGAATAGAATAGAATAGAATAGAATAGAATAGAAGCTGGAAGGGACCTTGGAGATCTTCTAGTCTAGCCCCTTGCTCAAGCAGGAGAACCTATACCATCTCAGACAAGTCACTGTCTAGCCTCTTCTTAAAAAACCTCCAGTGATGGAACACCGATGATTTCTGGTGGCAAGCTGTTCCACTGGTTAATTGTCCTCCCTGTCAGGAAGTTTCTCCTTAATTCCAGGTTGCTTCTCTCTTTGATCAGTTTCCAACCGTTGTTTCTCGTCCTGCCCTCTGGTGCTTTGGAGAACAACGTGACCCCCTCTTCCTTGTGGCAGCCCCCCCTCCAAATACTGGAAAATATAGGAAAGCTTTTCAGCCCCAAAGTCAGGCGAGCTGGCCGGGTTAACCACAAAGGCTCACACATAATCTAGAAATAAACCTATAGTTTCGTTTTCTCACGCTGAGGCATCAAAGTTCCAAGGAAGCAGGAACTGTGGGTTAAGCAAAGGTGCACGCCTTTGTTCATCGGAAAACCACCTTAAAGGGCAAAGGTCATGTCAAAAAGGGAGGGGGGAGACTGAGTAAGGGGAGGACCACAAAGATAGGGAAATTCCAGCCAATGGAGGAATGGTTACAAAAGCTGACGGGATCAGCAAAAATTGGAAACCGCTTCTGGACTTTGTGCTTGAGGTGGGGAGAAAAAAAACACAATATCACGATTTTGGATTTGACCGATTCGACCGATATAGAAACGGTTAGTGCCTCCTCCAACTGCTACAGAAATGTAAACAAAAGTTGAGATTTGATTTTAAAGTCTGATTTGATTGCAACAGAGAAAGTCGGAAGTCAGGGCCTTTTGTTCGTTTCCCCCCCTCCCCCGCCGTCTTTCTTCACTCTTTTTGTTTTGCTTTATTTTCCCTTTTTCTACCGCTGTCCCCTACTATTTGTTTTTGCACGTTCACATTGTACATTATAAAGGAGTCAAACTAAATAAAATCCTGAAATCCCCCCCCCAAAAAAATGGGGCAAGGAGGCGTTCCAGAAAGATTGTGAACTGCGGGATCCTTATCAAATGAGATGAGACGGGAGGGACTTGCGCTTTGGGCTGAGGGAATAATAATAATAATAATAATAATAATAATAATAATAATAATAATAATAATAATAATAATAATAATAATGCCAAATCCAGTCTGAACATCTGGCTGACTGTGCGATGAATAACAACAACAACGATGATGATGATGATGATGTCAAATTCAGTCTGAACATCTGGCTGACTATGCGATGAATAATAATAATAATAATAATGCCAAATACAGTCTGAACATCTGGCTACTGTGCGATGAATAATAATAATAATAGTGCCAAATCCAGTCTGAACATCAGGCTGACTGTTCGATGAATAACAACAACAACAACAACAATAATGATGATGATGATGATGATGATGCCAAATCCATTCTGAACATCTGGCTGACTGTGCGATGAATAATAACAACAACAATGATGATGATGATGTCAAATCCAGTCTGAACATCTGGCTGACGGTGCGATGAATAATAATAATAATAATAATAATAGTAGTAATAATAACATTAAAAATAAAGTTGGAAGGGACCTTGGAGGTCATCTAGTCCAACCCCCTGCTCAGGCAGGAAACCCTATACCCTTTCAGACAAAGGGCTGTCCAGTCTCTTCTTAAAAACTTCCAGGGTTGGAGCATCCACCGCTTCTGGAGGCAGGTTGTTCCACTGGTTAAGTGTTCTAACTGTCAGGAAGTTTCTCCTTAGTTCTAGGTTGCTTCTCTCCTTGATTAGTTTCTCCATCCATCGCTTCTTATCCTGCCTTCAGGCGCTTTGGAGAATAGCTTGACTCCCTCTTCTTTGGGGCAGCCCCTGAGATACTGGAACTCTGCTATCCTATCCCCCCTCGTCCTTCTCTTCATTAAACTAGACATATACCCAATTCCAGCAACCGTTCCTTGTATGTTTTAGCCTCCAGTCCCTGTTGAAACCTATGGGGACAGTTCAGAAATAAACCTCCGTTTGGTTATCAAGGACAGACATTTGCAGACACAGAACTTCAAACGTTCTTGGGTGCGCCTAGTGGTGTGCAGCCCAGCGTTATCGTGAAGAACACCACAACGGAAGTCAGCAGGCCCCATAACACTTGTTATGGGTGGCTTGTCTGAGTTTGTATAATGTTTGGCAGTTGACATCTGAATTGATGGCCGAACCACCCTCCATGAACTTCAGAAGCAGTTACTCCTTCGCCATCTTCATACTTGGTGGGATTTTCTAAGGCACGGCTTCCGGTGTGGTGTTGGTTCACGATAATGCTTGCCCTCACATCGCTAGACGCACCCAGGAACTTTTGAAGCAGTTCCTTAACAATAACAACAACAATAATAATAACAACAAAAATAGAGCTGGAAGGGACTGTGCAGGTCTTCTAGGGACTAGATGACCTCCAAGGTCCCTTCCAACTTTGTTATTGTTGTTGTTGTTGTTGTTAATAGTAGAGGACTAGCCAAAACAGGATTCAAAACGTCATGCCTCGTCTTGGCCACCAGATGGCGCGCCGTGGCCGAAGCAGCTTCCCGCTGCTGGGAGACCAATTTTAATCGTGTTTTTTTTTTTTCCCCTTTTCTCTCCCTATAGGACTACAACTCCCATCTCTATCTAGACTGGTGAGGTGAAGGATGATGGGGAAGCCATCCCGGTCATTTGGAAGACCCCAGGCCCGCTCTGCATGGGGGAGGGATCCCCCATGTTAGGAGGGATCTGTAGGTTGGAGGATCAGAAAAGTCAAAATAGAAGATTTAGTCACCTTCCAGATAATCCTCGCCTTAACAGGTGGTTCCACTGGTTAATTGTTCTCACTGTCAGGAAATTTCCCTCTCCTTAGTTCTAAGTTGCTTCTCTCCTTGATGAGTTTCCCTCCGTCGCTTCTTGTCCTGCCTTCAGGCGCTTTGGAGAATAGCTTGACTCCCTCTTCTTTGGGGCAGCCCCTGAGATACTGGAACATGGCTATCATGCCCCCCCCTCGTCCTTCTCTTCATTAAACTACTAGACATCCCCAATTCCACCAGCCGTTCCTTGTATGTTTTAGCCTCCAGTCCCCTAATCACCTTTGTTGCTCTTCTCTGCACTCTTTCCAGAGTCTCAACATCTTTTTTACATCGTAGTGACCAAAACTGGATGCCGTATTCCAAGTGTGGCCTTACCAAGGCCTTGTAAAGTGGTATTAACCCTTCACGTGGGCTTGATTCTATCCCTCTGTTAATGCAGCCCAGCACTGTGTTGGCCTTTTTTGGCAGCTGCAGCACACGGCTGGCTCCTATTTAAATGATTTTTTCCACTAGGACAGTGTTTCCCAAACTTGACAATTTTAAGGCATGAGGACTTCAACTCCCAGAATTCCACAGCCAGCAACACTGGCTGTGGAATTCTGGGAGTTGAAGTCCTCATGCCTTAAAATTGTCAAGTTTGGGAAACACTGCACTAGGACTCTGAGCTCCCTCTCACAGTTGCTGCTATTGAGCAAGATACCCCCTATACTATCCCTGTGCATTTGGCTTTTCTTGCCTAAATGTAGAACCTTGCTTTTTTCACCACTGAATTTCATTTTGTTAGATAGGGCCCTGGGTTCGAGTCTGTCCAGATATTTTACATAGACCCCTCCCCTTCATTTTGCAAAGCAAAAAGGGTCTTTCGGCCGTGCTGGAGATTTGAGGAGGGGGTCCTGCGCAGGAGAAGGGAAGGGACTTTTCAGGTCACGCTGGCATGGGGGGGGGCTGGGAGGGGACCGGGACGGGTGTGTTGCAGGATGCAGCTGTCCGAGGGACCCGAGCTAGGTAGGAAGGCCGACCGGGGTGGGCCCGGCATCCTTGCTTCCGAAGAGAATGCCCGGAAGTTTCTCCGCTTCTGGGGAACAGCTGGCCCTGGGTGTGCCCTGCGGTGGTGACACAACTTCACAGGCCCTGGGTGGGAAGAGGGGGGGGGCAGGCACGAAGCTTGGATGCTGGGGCAGGGGTGTCTCAAAAATGCACACTTGAAGAGGGGTGGACTTCAACTCCCAGAATCCCCCAGCCAGGCATGCTTTAAGAGGGGTGGACTTCAACTCCCAGAATTCCCCAGCCAACCATGCTGTTGTAACTTTGACCCATCACTAAACGAGTGGCTGTAAACATCCATGCATGCTTGAACCGTACAGATAAATTATATATACAATAAGTGTGTGTGTGTGTGTGTGTGTGTGTGTGTGTGTGTGTGTGTGCGCATATATGTATGTATGTATGTCTTTGATTATTCGGGTTTTCTCCTGCATAAAATTGGAAGCGTCTTGGCGACGTTTCGACGAAGTCTCATTCATCATCTTCAGGCTGGTGTTTTCGGCTTCGTGCTTCTAGGAGCTTTGTGTTAGGAGCTTCGTGCTTCTAGATTGCTCCTAGAACAGTGGTTCTCAACCTTTCTAATGCCGCGACCCCATAATACAGTACCCCATGTTGTGGTGACCCCCAACCACTTATACATCACCGGGTGCCAGGGGCATGGCCAAAAAGAGGGCAAAAAAGTGGCGGACAGCCTTGTTTGGCGACCCCCATGAAATGGTCGTTCGACCCCAAATGGGGTCCCGACCCACAGGTTGAGAACCACTGTCCTAGAAGCACGAAGCCGAAAACACACCAGCCTGAAGATGACGAATGAGACTTTGTTGAAACGTCGCCAAGACACTTCCAATTTGACACGGGAGAAAACCTGAATAACCAAAGATCTATCTATATATATATGTTTTCTGAGGTTTTCACGGGTGTTTGTATGTAGGTCTTTGGTTATTCGGGTTTTCTCCCATGTCAAATTGGAAGTGTCTTGGCGACGTTTCGACGAAGTCTCATTCATCATCTTCAGGCTGGTGTTTTCGGCTTCGTGCTTCTAGGAGCTTTGTGTTAGGAGCTTCGTGCTTCTAGATTGCTCCTTGAAGCACGAAGCCGAAAACACCAGCCTGAAGATGACGAATGAGACTTTGTCGAAACGTCGCCAAGACATTTCCAATTTGATGCGGGAGAAAACCCGAATAACCAAAGGCCTATACATATAAAGTGATTTATATCTTAAGGGGGTCTTCACCTTGTAGCTGGGTGGGGGGGCTTTTTAATTATGCCTAAATAAAGAGATATAAATCTACCTTTCCGGCTCGGATCCTTTTTGGGGGGGCAAAGCTCCCCTGCTTTGAAGGAACGACCCTCCCAACTTTATGGCTAACCTCCTTGCTATTGGGGTTGGGGGGTGGGTCCCCAAAATGTGTGCAAAGTCTGAATTTTCCTAAGTCAGGAAAAGCACAGACATCTCTTCAAAGCAAAGTTGGCTTTATTAAGGCGAGCCGAGGTGATGGGATCCAGCCTTTTCAAATTGAATAATTTGGGGGGAGGTCTTTCTTCATGGGCCTCTCCCCCTCCCCACCAGTCAAATAAGGACACAGCCTTTTGTGGGAGGGGGGGCTTCACTTTTCTGACATTCAAATCCTCCTGTCTATCAACCGGCCCGTTAATAAAAGGTTGGCCTGCAACCTGGGGGTGTTTTGCCAAAAATCCCATTTTTGCAAAATAATAATAATAATAATAATAAAATCAGAGCCCCCCCCCCAACAATTTCCCATTCTATAGGTAGTCCTCGACATACGATGTAAGAGAGAGAGAGAGAGAGAGAGAGAGAGAGAGTGAGTAGAATTTCTCTGGCTAAGCAAGGGGGTTATTAAGGGGGGGGTTTGTCGTGCCCGATTTTACGACCTTTTTTTGTTTTGGCCGTTAAACGAATCACTTGAGTTTTTCAAGGGAATCGCCTGGTCGTTAAGCGGATCCAGCTTCCTCCGTTGTCTTTGCTGGTCGCAAGCCGGCTGGGAAGGCCGCAAACAGGAGCCCGTTTGATCCCAGGATGCTGCTTGCCCAAGGGTCTGAATTTTGACCGAGCAAGAGCAAGGGATGCTTGCAACGGTCGTACGTGTGAGGACCGGTTCGTTTTTTTCCACAGCTATTGCAACTTTGAACGGTCGCTAAATGAACGGCTGTACGTCGAGGAGTATCTAGATAACTGCAGGTTATTCAGTCCATCCATCCTTCCATCCATCAATCGGAATAGAGCTGGAAGGGACCTTGGAGGTCATCTAGTCCAACCCCCTGCTCAAGCAGGAGAGCCCATACCATTTCAATCAATCAATCGATCAATCGATCGATCGATCGATCAATCTGAATAGAGCTGGAAGGGACCTTGGAGGTCATCTAGTCCAACCCCCTGCTCAAGCAGGAGAGCCTATACCATTTCAATCAATCAATCGATCAATCTGAATAGAGCTGGAAGGGACCTTGGAGGTCATCTAGTCCAACCCCCTGCTCAAGCAGGAGAGCCTATACCATTTCAATCCATCAATCAATCGATCGATCGATCGATCGATCAATCTGAATAGAGCTGGAAGGGACCTTGGAGGTCATCTAGTCCAACCCCCTGCTCAATCAGGAGAGCCTATACCATTTCAATCCATCAATCCATCAATCGGAATAGAGCTGGAAGGGACCTTGAAGGTCATCTAGTCCAACCCCGCCCTGTTGTCTGTTTCTGAAAGGCTGCCCCCACCTCAAATCTGCCAAAAAAAGAGCTCAGTAGGTCTTTTAAACAAGCAAACCTTGCTGCAAACAGACACACACACACACACTCCACAAATTCCTGAAACCCAACCCATAAAAAGCTGCACATATATTATATAAATCTGAGATTTTAGCTCTCCCTGCAGGATTGGGCACCATTCAAAGCCCCCGCCCCTATTTTCCAAAGGTGGAAGGAAGGATGGTGGGAGGGGTGAGGAGGTAATTCTTGGTCGGCCTCCCCCCCCCAAGGGTGCGATTCCCATCATCCCCCAACCAGCAATGGGATGATGGGAATTGTAGTCCCAGCTGGAAAGAATAAGATTAAGGGAAGGTGCTAAATGGGGGGGGAGGCCTGGGTAACGGCAACAGGGGTCTTTTCGACCCCTCCCCTCTCCTTCCCCACTTGCTGGTAGTCCTCGACTTACGACGCCAATTGGGACCAGATTTCCCATCACCGTACGAGTCACACCTGATTTTGTGATCTTTTTTGGGGGGGGCAATTGTGGCGGTCGCTAAGCGGATCACACCCGATTTTGTGACCTTTTTCATTGTGACGGTTGAGCAATCCGCTTCGGCGATTAGGTGAGCCCTACGGTCACTAAGTGGATCCAGATCCCTCTACTGACTTTGCTCGCCGGGAGGCCGCAGAAGGGGGTCACGTGACCCTCCCACTCCACCAGGAGAACCTGCCACCGTCATAAATACGAGCCGGTTGCTAATCGCCTTAACATTGATCCCGTGACCGCAAGGACGCTTGCAATGGTCGTAAGTGCGAAACGGGGTCGTAAGTCCCCTTTTTTCGGTGCCCGAAAATTGAAGATTGAAAAGGTGAGTTGGGGGGGGGGATGTTTCACAGAGCAACTTCTCCGCGGAGCGTCAGATCCTTTTGGCCGTCGTAGTTCGGGACATAGCGGACTGCCGGCCTCAGCAGGCGCTGGCGTAGGGGCCGTCCAGCACCTGGTAGCGGATCTTGGTGTTGGTGATGGCGCCGTGTTTCTGGCGCAGGTGCAGGCGCAGCTGGCTCTTGTGGCGGAAGCGCAGGCTGCATGTCTCGCACTGCGGAGAAGGAAGGAGGCCGCGGTTAGCGAGGAGGGGCGACGTGGAGCAGGTCTGATGGGCTCCGGGGGGGGGGGGGAGTCTCTGGGCCTGGGGCTCTCTGCTGGCAGACGTTTTGTGACCCAGCTGGGGAATGTCATCAGTGCTAGGAGGGGGGAGGAAGAAAAGGAGGAGGAGGAGGAAGAACAGGAAGAAGAGAAGGAGGAGGAGGAGGAGAAGGAGGAGGAGGAGGAGGAGGAGGAGAAGAGGAAGAAGAAGGAGAAGGAGAAGGAGGAAAAGGAGGAGGAGGGGGGGGAGGAGGAGGAGGAGGAGAGGTGGAGGAGGAGGAGAAGAAGAAGAGGAGGAGGAGGAGGAGGAGGAGAGGAGGTGGAGGAGGAGAAGGAGGTGGAGGAAGAAGAACAAGAGGAGGAAGAGAAGGAGGAGAAGAGGAGGAGGAGGAGAGAAGGAGGAGGTACAGGAGGTGGTGGAGGTGGAGGAGGAGGAGAAGAAGAAGGGGAGGAGGAAGAGGAGGAGGAAGAGGAGGAGGACAACCCCGGGGTCCTTGGTGCTCTCTGAGCTGGGTTTCCTTGCAGACGTTTCCTGAACCATCTAGGCAATAGCATCAGTGATAGAAGGGAGTGGGGTATTCCTAGAGGAGGAGGAGGAGGAGGACTGTGGGGCCCATGGTGCTCTCTGAGCTGGGTGGTTTCCTTGCAGACGTTTCATGACCCAACTAGGGAACGTCATCAGCGCTAGAAGGGAGGGTGGGTTGTGGAGAGTGGTGGGGGAGGAGGAGGAGGAGGACTGGGGAACTCTGGGAATTGAAGCCCACCCCTTAAATGGCCCTGGTTGAGAAACACTGCTCTAAAACAACACTCGACCGTCACTCCCTCATCTCACAGCCCTGACGATGTTACCCAGTCTGGCCTCGAGACGTCTCCCAGAAGCAAGCCAAACTGCAAGACACCCCCCCCCCCACAAAACCCTCAAATTCAAACTACGAGCTCCCTCCCTCCCCTCCCCCATTGACTCTCCCCCTCCGTACAGTTCCCTTTAAGCCCCGCCCCCTTAGAAGAGCCCGCCCTCCCTTCAACCCCACCGAGAATCCAGATGCCCTGGCCTTGCCCCGGTTCCCCTCCGGGCTCTTCCAGAAGACCTGTTTACCCCCCTCCCCCCAAGTTCTCAATGGGGCAGCTGCCCCCCCCCCGGGGGAAAGACCCTCACCTGGTAAGGTTTCTCCCCGGTGTGGATGCGGAGGTGGCTTTTGAGGGTCTGCAGGTGCCGGAATCGAGTCCCGCAGGTGCCACACGGGTAGGGCTTTTCTCCTGTGTGGATCAAGACGTGGGCCCGGAGATGTGCCACCTGCGAGGGGAGGGGGGGAACATCCAGTGAAGCCACCTCTTTTTTGGGGGGGGGGCAGTGGGTTTGAGCCCACCCTACACCCTTCCACGGGTTCCATCTGTACCCCCGGGGGCGACGCTGGTAATATAGGTGATCGTTTCATCCCGTCGAGCCTCCCCAGTCAGAGGCAGTCTACCTCCCAAGAGCCCACGGCAGACAGGTGGACCCCCACCCGGAAAAGCAGGATGCTGGCTACATGGGAGACGGGGGGGGGGGGACGCTTGTCTTTGACCCACAGAGCGGTCTCCGCTAGTGTTTTGGTCTAGATTATTTGGTTTCATTTCAAATTTTTAAATCAAATAAATTCTTTCAACTTGCTGAGCAATCCTGAGCAGGGGGTTGGACTAGATGACCTCCAAGGTCCCTTCCAACTTTATTATTATTATGGATCATCGCACAGTCAGCCAGATGTTCAGACTGGATTTGGCATTTTGTCTACCTATCGAGTCCTTACCCAGGACCTGGGATAGGCAGATGTGGATGTTTGATGGTATTACAGATATCGTCGCAGGATGGAAGCAGTTCCTAATAAGGCCGCCTTTTGAAATTGACTAATAGCGAATTTGTCAATGCCAATGGTGTTCAAGTGGTGCTCCAGTTGTTTTGGGATTGCACCCAAGGCGCCTATGACTATTGGTACTACCCTTGCTTGCTTTTGCCACAGTCTTTCTATTTCTATTTGTAGGTCTTTGTATTTTGTGATCGTCTCCAGTTCTTTCTCATCTATTCTGCTGTCTCCAGGCACTGCCACGTCCACTATCCAGACTTTTTTGTCTTTCTTATCGACAATTGTCAAGTCTGGGGTGTTATGTTGCAGGTGCTTGTCTGTTTGAATTCTGAAGTCCCAGAGCAGTTTAACTTTATCATTTTGTATGACTTTCTCTATTTTATGATCCCACCAGTTTTTGCTTACAGGCAAGTGATATTTTTTGCAGATCTTCCAATGCACCATTGTTGCTACTTTGTCATGCCGCTGCTTGTAGTCAGCCTGTGCAATCTTATTGCAACAGCTTACCAGGTGGTCCACTGTTTCTTCAGCTTCTTTGCATAGGCGGCACTTACTGTCTGATTATTATTATTATTATTATTATTATTATAAATTACTGACATGAGTGGGTACATCTCGAGAGAGAGAAAAAACACCTCCAAATCATGGGTAGTAATAATAATAATATTAATAATAGTAATAGTAATAATAGTAATAATAGTGGTAGTAGTAATAACAAAACAACGACAACGACAACAACAACAACGACAACGACAACAACGACAACAACAATAATAATAATAATAGTGTTGGAAGGGACCTTGGAGGTCTTGCAGTCCAACCCGCTGCTCAGGTTGATGGTGGTGGCCGCCATTTTGACTTTTTTGACCCACTTATCGGGTGTGACCCCCAGGGCATTCCCTGGCGTCTCCTTACCTGCACAAAACAAGACCCGCACATCTCACACTTGTAGGGTTTCTCTCCGGAGTGAATGCGCAAGTGCGTCTTGAGGTTAGCCGGCCGGTTAAACTGGGCCCCGCAGACGCCGCAATGGTAGGGCTTCTCTCCTGTTGGCCGGAAGACAGAAGGGGGGAGGGTTTCGGAGCATCGAACCGGACGATTGGTCCTTTGCTCTGTTCCTCGGGTGGGTTGTAGATCGCTGGACTTCAACTCTCTGCTGGCGGGGGAATTCTGGGAATTGAAGTCCGCCCGGCTTAGGAGGATCCCTGCCCACCTGCATGCAAGGACCGATGGCTGGCCAGGCTCCCCTTGCCACGGAAAGTGGAACTGCAGCAGTGGCACTTGTAGGGCTTCTCCTGGGCACCCGGGGCTGGGCTGCCCCCTTCCTCTTCCGCCTCTTCCTGGAGGTATTGCAGGTCACAGGCCTGGCAGCTGGAGGATCCACAGCCTGGGAACAAGGAAAGAAATGGACTTTGCTAGCTCTCTCTGTCTCTCTCTCTCTCTCTCTCTCTCTCTCTCTCTCTCTCCATCCATCTTCCACCCATTTTATGTAAGTATGTATGTATGTTATGTATGTATGTATCTCTCTCTCTCTCTTCATCTATGTATCTCTCTATATATATTATATCTGTCTGTCTGTCTGTATCTATCCATTCATCCATCTTCCACCCATTTTATGTACGTATGTATGTATGTATGTATCTATCTATCTACCTACCTACCTATTTATCTATCTATCCATCATCTCTCTCTACCTATGTATCTCTCTTTCTATATCTATCTATCTATCTATCTATCTATCTATCTATCTATCTATCTACGTATCTATCATCTATCTATCTATCTCTCTTCATCCATATATCTCTCTCTATATCAGTGGTTCTCCACCTGTGGGTCGGGACCCCATTTGGGGTCGAACGACCATTTCAGGGGTGTCGCCAAACAACGCAGTCCGCCATTTTTCCCCCTTTTTCCTTAGCTGTGCTCCTCCCTTTTATTCTATTGGCTTTTGAAAGCCAATAGAACAGACTCTCTTGAATAGAGTCTAATTCTATTGGCTTTCAAAAGCCAATAGGAATTGTCCAGGCTATCTCTGCCCTGCTGAGCCCGCCAAAAGTCCTAGTCTGCAAACGGTGCTGCACCAGTTGAGTAGTCCTCGACTTACGACCGGTTGAGTAGTCCTCGACTTATGACCGGTTGGGGGTCGCGGCATTAAAAAGGTTGAGAACCACTGCTCTATATATTATATCTGTATGTCTGTCCGTATCTATCCATTCATCCATCTTCCACCCATTTTATGTATCTATCTATCTATCTATCTATCTATCTATCTATCTATCTATCTATCTATCTATCTATCTATCTATCTATCTATCTATCTACCTACCTACCTACCTATCTTTCTACCTACCTACCTACCTACCTGCCTGCCTGCCTATCTATCTATCTATCTATCTATCTATCTATCTATCTATCTATCTATCTATCTATCTATCTACCTACCTACCTACCTACCTACCTACCTACCTATCCATCCATCCATCCATCATCTCTCTTTACCTATCTATCTCTCTACCTCTTTCTCTACCTCTCTCTCTCTCTCTCTAATCTATCTATCTATCTTTCTACCTCCCTCCCTTCATCTTTTTCTGGGTAGTTGAAAGATTTTGGACAGCGGCCAAACACCTTGGGGGCGGAGACACACGCACTCTGCGCATGCCTCCCAAACCCTTACTTCTGTTACAGGCTGGCTGTGGCCAGGCACAGAGGCCGTTAGTTCTCAACTGACAACCCTTTATCTAACAACCGGTCCGAGTTGCAACGGCACGGAGTGACTTACGACCATCCTCACACTTGCGACCGCAGCCGTCACGTGATTTAAAATGGCGGTGGGGGTCACTCACTTTTCCCCTTTCTGCCGACTCACCAGGGCCGTCTCCCCTTGGCGTGGGAAGCTCCTTGGGGGGCTGCGGAGAGCGCGAGGGGGGCGCCAGGTTGCAGATGGAGCACGGGGGGTCTGCAGGGGGCCTCCTGGGAGGGGGGGAAAGGAGGGGGGGGGGTCAGCCAAGCCTGGACCCTTTGATTGGGCCTCTCTGGGCCCCCAAGTATCCAAAGCCTGGGGGAGGCGGTGCAAAAGAGGACCCAGAACGGGGGAAAGAAAGAAGTGGCGCTCTGCACATGCACAGGGGGCTACCCTTCCAGCACAACTCGCCCGCTCCGATCTGGCCGGGCCCAGAAGCTGGGGAACCACATTTCCCAGAATCCTCCAGCGGGAGGTGGCAGCTGTGACCCAATGCAGGAGTGCAGAATTGGGGGAAGCCCTGTGTACGTGCTCAGAGGCCCTCTCGCCGCGAGGTCGGGCACTCTGACCTGGGGGACGGGCCCGCCTGGCCAGACACGCTGGCCCCCTGCTGGCGCAACAAGGAACTGAGGACGATGAAGCGGTACTTCTTCCAGTTGCAAGCTTTGGGGTCCGGAATCGGGGTGCAGCTGCTCGACTCGGCCGGGGAGGCCGGGTGGCCCGCCGGGAACAGATCCCCGGCGCCTGGTGACCCGACGGATCCCGATTCCTCCTCGGTGGGGCGGAAGGATGCTGGCTGCGGGGCCCTTTCGGTGGTGGCTCCTCGGGTAAAGTGGGGTGCGATGGAGCCCCGTTGCGGTGGGGGGTCGTCTTCCAGTGGCCGGCACCTTTGGCGGTCCAGAGGGGGGAGGAGAAAGGTCACCCGGTCGTACCTGCAGGGATCACACGGGGAAGAGTCGGGGGGAGGGGCTCAGAGATAATAATAATAATAATAATAATAATAATAATAATAATAATAATAATAATAAAGTTGGAAGGACCTTGGAGGTCATCTAGTCCAACCCCCTGCTCAGGCAGGAAACCCTACACCATTTCAGACTAATCATCATCATCATCATCATCATAAGTTGGAAAGGACCTTGGAGGTCATTTAGTCCAACCCCCTGCTCAGGCAGGAAACCCTACACCATTTCAGACTAATCATCATCATCATCATCATCATAAGTTGGAAGGGACCTTGGAGGTCATCTAGTCCAACCCCCTGCTCAGACAGGAAACCCTACACCATTTCAGACTAATCATCATCATCATCATCATCATCATAAGTTGGAAGGGACCTTGGAGGTTATCTAGTCCAACCCCCTGCTCAGACAGGAAACCCTACACCATTTCAGACTAATCATCATCATCATCATCATCATAAGTTGGAAGGGACCTTGGAGGTCATCTAGTCCAACCCCCTCTCAGGCAGGAAGTCTGTACCCTGTCCAGCGTTGGAGAAGGGAGGGAGGGAAGGAAGGAGGGAGGGAGGGAGGAAGGAAGGATGGAAGGAAGGAAAAGAATAACAGAATAACCGACTCGGAAGGGACCTTGGAGGTCATCTAGTCCAACCTCCTGCTCAGGCAGGAAACCCTATACCATTTCAGACAAATGCCTGTCCAGTCTCTTCTTAAAAACTTCCAGTGTTGGAGAAGGGAGGGATGGAGGGAGGAAGGAAGGATGGAAGGAAGGAAAAGAATAACAGAATAACCGACTTGGAAGGGACCTTGGAGGTCATCTAGTCCAACCCCCTGCTCAGGCAGGAAACCCTATAATACCATTTCAGACAAAGGGCTGCCCAGTGTCTTCTTCAAAACCTCCAGTGTTCTCTTCCTGGTTTTCCTCCCCTCCCCCAGTATAAGAGAAGCACCTTCCTCCCCTGCTCCTTCTTGACCTCCCTGGCAGCCCCCCCTCCCACACAATCCCCGCCCCTCCCCCCCCCCCCCCCCCCGTACCTGGCTTGGAGGAAGCGGTGACAGCTCTGGACTACATGTTCCATCTGCAAATAGGAGGCGGCTACCAGCACCGCGGGGGCCGTGGCCGGGCTGAGCAGAAGGCGGGAGGTGTACATAAAATCCAGGAGGGTCTGGAAGCCCACCGGCTCAATGGAGCTGGGCAAGGTCAGGACACTGACTTCGTGGCCCCCGTGGCCCAGGAAGACGGAATAAAAAAAGCCACTGTCGGAAAGAGAGGACAAGAGAAGGAGTCAAGACAGAGACCATCCGGCTGTGCCCATCTCTGAGGGCTGGGCGGTTCAAAGAGGGCGGACTACAAAGCCCAGCGACCTCACCCTTGCTTGGGGTGGGACCTTTCCTGTTGCTAGAATTGCCTACTACACAAGCTCAGTCCCCGGACCTGTTTTGTTACTTGCAGTGCTTTAAGACTGGGGGACTTCAACTCCCAGAATTCCCCAGCCAGTTTAAGACTGGTGGACTTCAAGTCCCATAATTCCCCAGCCTCTTTAAGACTGGTGGATCTCATCTCCCATAATTCCCCGGCCACTTAAATACTGGTGGACTTCAATAATAATAGATTTGGAAGGTACCTTGGAGGTCATCTAGTCCAACCCCCTGCTCAGGCAGGAAACCATATATCATTTCATAATAATAATAATAATAATAATAAAGTTGGAAGGGACTTTGGAGGTCATCTAGTCCAACCCCCTGCTCAGGCAGGAAACCTTACACCATTTTAGAATAATAATAATAATAACAACAACAACAACAACAACAATAACAACAACAACAATAATAATAATGTTGGAAGGTACCTTGGAGGTCATCTAGTCCAACCCCCTGCTCAGGCAGAAAACCCTATATCATTTCATAATAATAATAATAATAATAATAATAATAATAATAATAATGATGATGATGATGTGATAATAATAATAATAATAAAGTTGGAAAGGATCGGAGGTCATCTAGTCCAGCCCCCTGCTCAGGCAGGAAACCCTACACCATTTCAGAATAATAATAATGATGATGATGATGATGATGATGATGATAATAAAAGTTGGAAGGGACCTCGGAGGTCATCTAGTCCAGCCCCCTGCTCAGGCAGGAAACCCTACACCATTTCAGAATAATAATAATAATGATGATGATGATGATGATAATAAAAGTTGGAAGGGACCTCGGAGGTCATCTAGTCCAGCCCCCTGCTCAGGCAGGAAACCCGACTCCATTTCAGACAAAGGGCAGTCCAGTCTCTCTTTAAAGATCTTCTTAAAGACCACACCTTCTCCGGACACGCAGGCCAACCTTGCTCGTGCCCGCCCACCTGTCGGGGACCCTCACCTGCAAGCGGTCAGCACAGCCTTATGGGCTTGCAAGGGGTGGCCGCCCACCCTCAAGGTGACGTCCGTCAGGATCTGCCGCTTGCGCAGCTCGTTCAGGTTGGTCAGGACGTCGCTGGAGTGGCGGGTGAATTCGCGCACGTAGCTCGTGGGGCTGGGCCCAGCCATGATCCCTGCAGGGCGGGAAGAGAGAAGGGGGTACTACACTCAGATCATGGTTTGCAACCTTGTTCGCCGGAAGATGGATGGACGTCAACTCCCAGAATTCCCCCCGACAGCTTTTTTTTTTTCCCACTTTGCTGAACCCCAAAAAACGAGATAATCTAGCCATGTTTCTTCTTGTCATATTAGTGCTGAATTCCGGTAAATCTTTGCTGGCTGGGGAATTCTGGGAAGTGGGGCCTGCCCATCTTCAAGGGGCTAAGAGAGAGAAATGCTGCCAGTCAATCAATCCAGTCCACCAATCAGAATAGAGCCGGAAGGGGACCTTGGAGATCTTCTAGTCCAACCCCCTGCTCAAGCAGGAGACCCTAACCGTAAACTTTCAGACAAATGGCTGTCCGCTCTTTTCTTAAAAACCTCAAGATTAGATGGCTAGACAGATAGATAGATAGATGAGATAATGAGATAGATAGATAGATAGATAGATAGATAGATAGATAGATAGGGAGGGATAGATAGATAGATAGATAGATAGATAGATAGATAGATAGATAGATAGATAGATAGAAGATAAGAGATAGAATATAGATGATATAGATAGATGGATACATGATAGAAGATAGATGATAGAGATAGATAGATAGATGATAGATAGACAGATAGATCGATAGATAGACAGACAGATAGATAATAGAGGTAGACATAGACAGATAGATAGATAGATAGATAGAGATAGACAGACAGACAGACAGACAAATAGATAGATAATAGAGATAGACATAGACAGACAGACAGATATATAGAGATAGAGATAGATAGATAGATAGATAGATAGATAGACAGACAGACAGACAGACAGAGATAGATAGATTCACAGACAGGCAGACAGACAGATAGATAATAGAGATAGACATAGGAAGATAGAGATAGACAGACAGACAGACATAGATAGATAGACAGACAGACAGATAATATAGACATAGGGAGATAGAGATAGATAGACAGACAGATAGATGATAGAGATAGACATAGGGAGATAGATAGATAGATAGATAGATAGATAGATAGATAGATAGATAGATAGATAGAGACAGACAGACAGACAGACAGACAGTCATATAGAGCGAGCTACCTGGCCAGAGAAAGAAAGAAAGAAAGAAAGAAAGAAAGAAAGAAAGAAAGAAAGAAAGAGGGAGGAAAGGAAGGAAGGAAGGAGAATGTGTGTGTGTATATGAGAGAGAATCAGAGGGCTGCAAGGGAACTCTAAAGATCCTCTAGTCCAACCCCCTGCTCAAGGAGGAGACCCTGGCCTATAGCATTCCAGACAAATGGCTGTCCAGCCTCCTCTTAAAAACCTCCAGTGATGGAGCACCCACAACTTCTGGTGTCAAGCAGTTCCCCTGGCTAATCGTTCTAGAAATTTCTCCTTAGTTCCACGTTGGTTTGTTCTTTGGGGATCGCCACTCTCTGGATCCCCCTTGAGCTGGGCCCGCACGGATCTTAAGCCTCCATAGGTTCCTCCCAGCCAGTGGAACAAGCCAACCCCACCCCACGGGTAGACCATGGCTTAAGCTACCAAACCAGGTTGGGTACCAAGCCGACAGGGAACTGGCCCGCTGCACCTTCTTCTCCAGACCCCCAATACTCACCCCTGTCCTGCAGGGATGGCGGGCCTCTGACCCTGCCAGCAGGTATGGGGGGGGCTGTGAGTTGGGGGGGAGCAGAGATCCAGCTGAACCCCCCCAGTCCCTTCTTGAGCGCAGCCGCCTGAGAACCAGCCTCAAAGCCCGCCGGCTCCAGCGGGGTCTTTTATAACATTGGGGGGGGGATTGAAATAGGAAGGAAACTGACCGGGCGATGCTCAGCATCACCAGGAAGAAAGGGGACGGGGGGGGGGCAGAAGAGTGACAAAGAGGAAGGGGTTTATTTATAGACCTTTCAGGAAGAAGGACCCGGAAGGAGCTTAGAGATCAGGAAGCTTTGGCTGTGCACCATGGGTGGGGGGGTCTCTGCCCCCCCGACATCCCCCCCACCCCTCCATTCTTCTCTGCCATTTGCTGGAATATTGTTCTATGCCTGGTTTCCTTGCATTGTGGGGACACAAAATGCCAGTGGGGAAAGCAGGCGGGTGGGTGGGGTGCAAAGCTGTGTGTGTGTGTGTGTGTGTGTGTGTGTGTACGCGAGTGAGATGTGTAGGGGAGGAAGCACCTGCTTGAATGAGAGCATTTCCTATTGGCCAGCTTCCTGGTTTGTTTTGGGCCGATCCCAAAGACCAGGTTTAAGGAGGGCAGGAAAGATGGCGGCCACCACCGGATCCCCGTTATCCGTTACTAATTTGGGCCCGGAATAATGAAATCATTGGGAAAATGGGGTGGGGGGTGTCTCTGGACATTGTCCACCTTTTCTGGTGGCCGACTATTCGGTTTTTCTCAACGTTGCCAAGTTTCAAGGTGGGTGGACTACAACTCCCAGGATTCCCCAGGCAGCCTGTTTTAAGATGGGGGGGGGGACTTTCACTCCCAGAATTCTCCAGCGAGAGTGCTTTCAAATGGGTGGACTTCAACTCCCAGAATTCCCCAGCCAGCGATGCTTCAAGGTGGATGGACTTCAACCCCCAGAATTCCCCAGCCAGTGATACTTCAAGATGGACTACAACTCCCAGAATCCCCTAGGCAACCATAGTTTAAGAAGATAGACTTCAACTCCCAGAATTCCCCAGCCAGCATCCTTTAAGATGGATGGACTTCAACCTCCAGAATTCCCCAGCCAGCATCCTTTAAGATGGATGGACTTCAACCTCCAGAATTCCCCAGCCAGCATCCTTTAAGATGGGTGGACTTCAACTCCCAGAATTCCCCAGCCAGCATCCTTTAAGATGAATGGACTTCAACACCCAGAATTCCCCAGCCAGCATCCTTTAAGATGAATGGACCAACACCCAGAATTCCCCAGCCGGCATGGGTGGACTTCAACTCCCAGAATCCCCTAGGCAACCATACTTTAAGAAGATGGACTTCAACTCCCAGAATTCCCCAGCCAGCATGTTTTAAAGGAACAGGAGTTCCTTTTTAAAAGCTGATTAGGTTTCTGCACCCCACACAAAGTGGGGACGTCCTGCATGCCTTCTCTGAGCTTGGTGCCCCATTTGATCAACGTGGACTCCAAATCATAGAACATTAAGAAAATTAAGAATTAAAAATGAAAAGTAAGAATTAAAAATAAATTGAAAAAGTTAGGATTTAAGTCTTAAAAAGGGCCCCTATTTCTTGTCAGTTTTTACCAGCTTATTTCTCATTTTTGCTCAAACAGTGAGTTCTAGAATAGAATAGAATAGAATAGAATAGAAGCTGGAAGGGACCTTGGAGGTCCTCTAGTCCAGCCCCCTGCTCAAGCAGGAGACCCTATAGTACCATTTCAGAGAAGTGACTATCCAGTCTCTTTTTAAAAACCTCCAGGGATTGCTTGGGGCTTCATGTGTGTACCCAGCCTGTATGAATTGCAAACGACCGTTTAATGCATTGTGTGAAGCCAACCAATGGTGGCTTGTTCCATAAACCCCAGTTAAGCGATCCTGGCTTACCCTCCCCAGGGAAGCACTGTTACCTTGTGAGTTTGCTGTCAACTCGCACAACCCCAGTGTGATTTTTCACACGGTTAGGACTCAAACATCTAAGAGCAGAGCCTCACCCTGCAGGCGTTGGGAATTTTGCCCGGAACAAGCTAGATTTTTCCGGGAAGGAACAAACAAGCATCGACAAGCCAGGTGTCGATTCAGCTTTCAACATCGGTGCCAGGAAAGAAAACACTCGAAAAGAGAAGAGCAAAAGCTGAAACTGTCCTTAAACTTATTCTTATTTTCTTAAAATAAACGACAAATCCAGGCTCTGCCTGGCAATTTTAACCAACACTGGTGGTTAGTGGTTGCAGGATTCTTTTTATGAGGGGCTATGCGGTTCCAAAAAGCTGCACACCCAGCAAAAAAAGGGCAGCAGGAAACTTAACCAGTTGGAAGGCTGCCCGCTAGCGGTTTTAAGGAAGGCGAGTGGCTTTGAAGGCGTCCCAGGGCTGGGAGGCAGACGGCACCGTGATTTTAACTACGATTTGAGTCTCTTTTTTCTTCCAACGACAGAGAAAACAACCCTAGTGCGATGAGTTGGCAGTTGTGCGGTTGTGGGCCCAAGCGGGCAGCCGATTACAGAATGGCAGAATCGGAAGGGACCTTGGAGGTCTTCTAGTCCAACCCCTATACAAGAAACCAACCTCGGCCACTTTTAAGACTTGTGGACTTCAACTCCCAGAATTCCCCCAGTGGACTTCAATTCCCAGAATTCCCCCAGTCCACAAGCAGGGCTTTCTTCAAATTTGGCCCTTTGTGGACTTCAACTCCCAGAATTCCTCAGCCAGCGTGAGGGAACTAGGACCCTTTGATGACTTGTGGACTTCAACTCCCAGAATTCCTCAGTCAGCATGAGGGAACTGGGATCCTTTGATGACTTGTGGACTTCAACTCCCAGAATTCCTCAGCCAGCGTGAGGGAAGTAGGGCCCTTTGATGACTTGCAGACTTCAACTCCCAGAATTCTTCAGCCGGCGTGCCTGGCTGAGGAATTCTGGGAGTTGAAGTCCACCAGTCATCAAAGGGCAGTTTGAAGAGCCCTGCTCTAACCACTGCACTGCACTGCCAATCTCCCGGACAGGAGCTGGCGCCACGTCTTAGGCGGGCGAGTGTCTGCGCAAAAAGCCGAGCTGCTGCCAGGAGCGATTAAAAACAGCCGAGTTAAGCGATAAGGCTGGCAATGCGCCATGCGCAGCGTTCCACGCGTCCCGCCACAGGCACAGCAGAGCATACACAGACGTCCAGGGCCCTTTCAATCTCCCAGTGGTCTTCTGGAACTCTGCACACGCCCCGATTCCAAAACAAAGGCCCCGAATCTTAGAATGACAGAATTGGAAAGGGACCTTGGAGGTCTTCTAGTCCAGCCCTCTGCTCGAGCGAGAGACCCCATATACAGGCAGCGCTCAAGTTACGACAGGTTCAAAGTTACGATGTGACTTACGGCCGTTTTGCACCCTCGTGACTTTTCCTGCATCTCCCCGGTCACGGGTTCGAAATTCAGAGGCTTGGCAACTGACTCGTACTTGTGACGGTGGCCATGTACTGGGGGGGGTCACGTGATCCCGTTCTGCGACCTAAGGACGAGCAAAGCCAGATTCATTTGACGACTGTGTCACTTAATGACTGCCACGAGGTCGTAAAATGGGGCAAAACTCGCCAACATGTTTCCCTGAGCAACAGAACGGCCCCCCCTCCCGCTTGCAAAATGGCCCCCCCTCCCAGGGATTTGGAGAAGCCCAAATTCCAGACACACAAATGACACACAGACACACACTCAGAGACGCACACACACACACACCCCAGCAAGCAGGGGCTTGTCGGGTGATGAAAACAGGCGGCTGGCACACCCTGCCCTCTCAGCCGGGCGAGTCTGCCTGGTGCCCCCTCAGGGAATGGGGGGGCTCTCCCAGCCCCTCCCTCGGCCCCCCCTTCTCACCCCCATCCAGATGGGCGGGACTACATTTCCCAGGAGGCTTAGCCAGCCCAGGCAAAGGGTGAGGCTGCTGGGGGTTGGGATCCAATGAGACCCTCCCCACTATGCCCATGGAGGCAAGGGAGCATGGGCACTGGAGTCTCACCTGGTGCCTCCCCTGAAGGAGATTGTAGCCCCCCCCCGTCTCTGCCCATGGAGGCTGGGGAGCATGGGCACGGGAGTGCCACCTGGTGCCTCCCCTGCAGGAGATTGCAGCCCTCCCGTCTCTGCCCATGCAGGCTGGGGAGCATGGGCACTGGAGTGCCACCTGGTGCCTCCCCTGCAGGAGATTGTAGTGCCTCCGTCTCTGCCCATGCAGGCTGGGGAGCATGGGCACTGGAGTGCCACCTGGTGCCTTCCCTGCAGGAGATTGTAGCGCCCTCCATCTCTGCCCATGCAGGCTGAGGAGCATTGGCACTGGAGTCCCACCAGGTGCCTTTCCTGCAGGAGATTGCAGCCCCCCCCTGCCCATGCAGGCTGGGGAGATGGGCACTGGAGTCCCAGCTGGTGCCTCCCTTGCAGGAGATTGCAGCCCCACCATCTCTGCCCATGCAGGCTGGGGAGCATGGGCACTGGAGTCCCACTGGCGCTCCAGTCCGATGGGACCTTCCCTTCTCCGCCCATAAAAGAAGCCCCCCCCAATCCAAGGCGGGAAGGGGGGGTCCCCGAGAAGCGGCTTCTTCCCCCAACCTGGCATCCTCCCCCACCACCACCACCACGCAGGCTGTGGAGCACGGGCCCTGGAGTCCCACCTGCGCAGACCGGCAGGTGGGACGAGGCGTCGGCCACCCCCCCCCCTCCCGCCCCGGATCCCAAGAGGCCGAGCTCCCCCCCACCCCCTGCCCATCCACGCCCGCCTCCCACCGGAAGTGGCAGGAATTCCCAGGCTCCACGTGACGCTTGGAATGCGGTGACGTCACCGGGGGGGGGTCCATGCAAAAAAGAAAAAAGAAAAGAAAACAAAAAGAAAAGAAAAAAAAGAAAAAAAAAGTTTCTTTGCCGCGTCCGGATCGGAGAAAGTTGCGGGAGAAAGTTTGGGAGAAAGTAAGTTTTCTCGGCGCGGGCGGGGCACGCGCCGCGATCAGGTGAGGAGGGGGCAGAGAGGGGGGGGGCTCCAGCCTGGCCCATTCAGGGGAGGGTCTTAGGCTAAATTGGGGAGGGGGGCTGCTCCTCTTAGGGGGTCCTCCGCCTTGCTGTAGCTGAGCCCCCCCCTCCGTCTTAAGCCCCCCACCCCCAGCCTGTCCTGAGCCCCCCCCCACTCCCCTGGCACCGGGGGAGCACCGACCACCCCCGAGCACGTGCAGAGTGCTCGACCTCCTCCCCCTCCCACCCCCCCAGTTCCCCACTCTGGGGAAGGCTGCAGCTTGACCCAGCTATGTCGCACTCCAGAGCCCATGCGGCGCCGCCTGGCAGCCCGCCACGCTGGGCGGGCGACAGGTTGGGGAAGGAGCCGGGGAAGTGTTGGGCGGGGGGGGGGAGGCCGAGTGACGTCACGCGCAGGCCGCGGTTAATTGCAACGTGGTTGACTGCTTTAAGAAACTTTAAGCCGGGTGGACTTCAACTCCCAGAATTCCCCAGCCAGCTGTGCTGGCTGGGGAATTCTGGGAGTTGTAGTCCACCCCAAACTCGGATTTACCAAATTAATTCCTTTGCCAGGAAATTTGACGCCCCAAACAGGACCAAACGCTTCCTCCACTGAGTTACAAGGTGGTTCATCTAATGTAGAGGGAACCCTCCCCCCCCCCCAAGCTCGTATGGACTAAACCACGATTTCTGGCTTCTTTGGCTCCTTAAACGCCGGGAATTGTACTTTTGTCAAATCACAGTTCCGGAAAGCGGAGCCTGCAACGTGTGAATCGGTTTTGTGGACTATTTTGATTTGGGGTTGAAGGAAAGGGGGTGCAGGAAAGGGGAGGGGGTTACCCCAGGGGTGCAAAGCCTGTGCGCGAACAGGCGGGATGAGGGGGTTAACCGTGTCTGCAGCTTACTCCCCTGTAACGGATTCCCACGTGGCCTCGTGGCTTCCTGAATTTCTAGGGCAGTGGTGTGTGATGTTTCAATGGGAGGAATTAAGGAGAAAAAGAGGGTTTTCTGTAAGGCAGTCAACTTGGTTGGAACCATGGTTTGTTTCGTTCCTGTAAAAGCTTAGTGTGTTAGTGCTACCGGATCCTTGCAACTTTTTAGTACTGTCCTAATCGTGGTTTGAAAATGGCTTGCCATGAGGTAAAACATGAGCATATGGTTTGTTTACAATTTTATGGCTTACTCTAATACCTTTCTTTCTTTCTTTCTTTCTTTCTTTCTTTCTTTCTTTCTTTCTTTCTTTCTTTCTTTCTTTCTTTCTTTCTTTCTTTCTTTCTTTCTTTCTATATATCTGTACCTCTCTTGCTTCTCTCTCTCCCCAAGTATCTATCCATCTATCCATCCCTCTATCATCTCTATTTCTGTCTGTCCATTTATCATCTATATTTATATCTGTATCTTTTTCTGCCTATCTCTCTCTCATCTGTCTCACCAGCTATCTATCTGTCCATCTGTCTATCATCTCTCTCTATTTCTTTGTCTATCTATTTATCTATCTATTTCTATATCTATCTATCTATCTATCTATCTATCTATCTATCTATCTATCTATCTATTTCTATTTATCTATTTCTACCTTTATTTCTATAATCTATCTATATCTATCTATCTATTTCCATCTATTTCTAGTTGTCTGTCTGTCTGTCTGTCTATCTATTTATCTATTTCTATCTATATCTGTCTATATCTATTTCTGTCTATTTCAATCTATATCTCTTTCTATATATTTCTTTATCTATTTCTATATCTATATCTATATCCATCTATTTCTATCTATATCTATCTATCCATCTATTTCTATCTATCTATTTCTATCTATCTATATCTCTATCCATATATTTCTATCTATTTCAATCTATATCTGTTTCTATATATTTCTATATCTATATCATCTATATCCATCTATTTCTATCTATATCTATCTATCTATCCATCTATTTCTATCTATCTATTTCTATCTATCTATATCTCTATCCATATATTTCTATCTGTTTCAATCTATATCTGTTTCTATATATTTTTATATCTATATCTATATCTATATCATCTATATCCATCTATTTCTATCTATATCTATCTATCCATCTATTTCTATCTATCTATTTCTATCTATCTATCTATATCTCTATCCATCTATTTCTATCTATTTCAATCTATATCTGTTTCTATATATTTCTATATCTATTTCTATATCTATATCATCTACATCCATCTATTTCTATCTATATCTATCTATCTATCCATCCATTTCTATCTATCTATTTCTATCTATCTATTTCTATCTATCTATTTCTATCTATCTATATCTATCCATCTATTTCTATCTATCTATCTATTTCTATTTCTAGTTGTCTATCTCTATTCAATTCCAATTTTGACTCCACATTTTTGCTCTGCCTCCTCTCCCCATCCCCCCCACCCAGCTTCCTTCAGCATGTCCGGCCCCACCTGGCTGCCCCCGAAGCAAGTGGCGGTCCTGGGCCAGCCGGATGTCACCGTATCCTCCCCGGCCGTCTGCAGAGTCCAGAAGAGTTTTGCTTCCGTCCCAGCAGCTCCCAACCCCGCCCACCGAACTCCGGAGACCAATGGGGCAATGGGCTCAGCGGGGGGCCTTTCCCGGGACCAGCCCCCTCCGCCAGGTAATCGTGGAACCCATATTTGGGGAAGGGTCTTCTGCACAAACAAGGGGACCCTCTAGGCACAGCCTGGGCCCCTTGAAGACGGAGGGACTACAACTCCCAGAATTCCTGGAGTTGAAGCCCCACCCCTCTTCGCGTTGAGGAGGGTGGGCAACGCCGCCAGCGGGGGAATTCTGGGAGTTGAAGTCCATCCGGCTTCCAGGGGGCCCAGGTTGGGATCATTGGCTGCTTTTTGCCCCCCTCTCCACTGACTTGCATTCCCAAATGCTCCTCACCACCCCTGCGAGGTAGGCCCCGGATTCTCTTTTATTGGAGAGAGGCTGGGTTGGAAGCAACAGAACCCCCCCCCCAAATAGCCAAGAATGGATCTTCCCCCCCCCCCCCCATTGAACTGCCAGCTTGTAGCTGCGGGAAATGCCCGTCAAAGGAGGCAAAACTTTTCAGCCATCCAAGGCAGGAATTGGACAGACGGATGGATGGACTCTCTTGGGCCTAAAGGACATCCCTGAGTTATGGGAATCATGTCTGTCATGCAACCGGTCGTAAGTTGAGGACTTCCTGTATTCTAAGAGGGGAAAAGGTCCTCTGACTACATTTCCCAGCAGACTTTGCTCCTGGGCAGGCAGGCAGGCCTGGGAGTTATAGTTGACGACCCCTAGAGGAGCCAGCTTCCTCTCCTCTGCCCGGTCCTGAGTTTGAATCTCTGTCCTGCTTCTTCCTCTGCTCCAGGTCCCGCCTCGCTTCCCCAGGACTCTTCTGCAGACTCCCCCTACTCCTCCGTAAGCGAGAGAGGGTCCCGGGGATCCTGGGATAGCGCTACACCTCCCAGCTACACCCTGCAGGTAAGGAGAGCCCGCCTGGCTGGGGGAGGAAGGCCAGTGGAGGTACGGGCAACGGAGGCTGAATGGCTGTTTCTCCCCCACCTGCAGCTCCCAGCAGCCTTGCCGGCACCTAGTGGAACGCTGGGAGTCGTAGTTCGACCAACCAGAACTACGACTCCCAGGATTGCACGAGGCGCCACATTGATTTCAGAGAGGGACCGCTAGCTCTTTGCATTTCCATTAAGTACCGGCATCCTTCTGCGAAAGCCCGGCAGGCCGAGATTCAACAGGCGCAGTCCTTGGGGTGGGGGTGAGGGCAGAGGGTGGCAAAGGTGGGGAGTCACCCCATTACAGAAGCCCAGATCAGTTGGGCACGGATCGGATGGCTTCCTCGATTGGGGAGACA
Organism: Crotalus tigris; assembly: GCF_016545835.1. NCBI lineage: Eukaryota > Metazoa > Chordata > Lepidosauria > Squamata > Viperidae > Crotalus > Crotalus tigris. Next base: position 969,130 of record NW_024096569.1, read on the forward strand.
CCCCCCTCCCCCCAAAAATAGATTCCCTTTTCCCTCCAGCAGGGAGAGTGTCCGGAGCAGACGCGGGGCCTTCACCCCACCAACATCGATGTCCAGATAGATTCGCTCACCAGCATGTTGGCCGACATGGAGAGCAGCCAGCAGCGTCGGGGCGAACGGGCGGTGAGGAAGCTGGCGGGGGGGGGGGGATTGGAGGATAAAACGGGGTGCCTGTGTGTGTGTGTGTGTGTGTGTGTGTGTGTGTGCGTGTGCCAAATTCTCTACCCAGACGCTGACTGTGTTACCCTTTTTTTTTTTGCAGAACGCGGAATCTGTGCCGTATCCAGCTCTGCAACCGGGCGCCCCTAAGCCCAGCCCGTCCTCGGCTGCCTACAAGCCCACCCTCTCGGGCGGCTTCATGCCCCTTAAGCCCGATGCCAAGACCCTGCCCTATGGAGGCCCACCGGCCTCGGGGTCCCCTTACCCAGCTGTCCCGGTGCTGCCCTGCCAGTACGGCTCAGCCGGCTTGGGGGAGGCCTACGGATACCACCGTGCCCCCAAGCCGTACCCCCAGCCGATGCCCGCCTCATATGCCACGGCGTCCTCCTCAGCCGGGCCCCCCTTCAGCATCCAGGTGAAGGTGGCCAAGCCGGTGGTGGGCTACAACCAGCCCAGGCGCCGGGCGGAGCCGGCCTACGGACCCCCGTCCCCCAAGCTGGGATACGGGGGGAAGCCTCCCACGCAGTACGCCTCGGAACCGGGCTCCCGTGCCCGTCCCCACGACGCCGAGGCTTGGTATCCGGAGCCTCCCTCCTATGGCCAGCGGCCGGGTGAGGGGGAATTCTACGCCGGCCCTGCAGGACAGGGCAGGCTGGAGGTGCCGGGGGGACAGTTCCAGTCTGGATTGGTGAAAGCCGGCAAGGAGGAGTTGACGGCACCCCTGGTTCCTGCCAGCAGTGGGGGGCTGAGGTTTCCCCATCAGGTAACTGTGGGTGCTGGGGATGATGGGGATGTGGAAGGCAGGGTGGGGGTCTTTCTGGGGAAGGGGCCTCCATCCTGTAACGGCACGCAATCCAGATTCCCAGGAGGGAGGGAGGGAGGGGTTGAATTCTAAGAGGAGTTCAGCGAGTTGGTGTGTGAGAATGAGGGTGAAGACAGATCCTCCTCAACAGTTCCCGGAATGTGTGTTTTCGACGGCAAGTACAAAACGATCAAAACTCAGCCCCAAATTTCCGGCTCCAAGCAAGACGGTTGTTACGTGAATCTCTGCAGTGGGTTAAGTTAATGACGGGGTCGCTAAATGAATCCGGCTTACCACACACACACACTGGCTTTGCTCGTTAGAAAGTCGCAAAAGGGGAAATCGCCTGACCCTCGGATCGCCGTGACCGTCGTAAATAGGAGTCGGTTGCCCAGTGTCTGAATTTTGATCACGTAACCACGGGGAGGGGGGATGCTGCGATGGTTGTAAGTGTGAAAAACGGTCCTAAGTCGCTTTTTTTCAGTGGTGGTGTAACTTTGAACGGTCACTAAATGAATTGTTGTAAGTTGAGGACTCGCTATCCAACAGGCCTTGTTGCTTAAATTCTCGAGGAATTGAGAATAGAATAGAATAGAATAGAATAGAATAATAATATAGAATAGAAATTAGAATAGAATAGAATAATAAAATACATAACAAAATAGAATAAAATATAGAATAGAATAGAATAATAAAATACCGAATAAAATAGAAGAAAATAATAAAATACATAAGATTAGAATAAAATACATAATAGAATAGAATAGAATAGAATAGAATAGAATAGAATACATAATAGAATAATAGAATAGAATAAAATACAGAATAGAATAATAAAATACAGAATAGAATAGAATAATAAAATACAGAATAGAATAGAATAATAAAATATAGAATAGAATAAAATAGAATAATAAAATATAGAATAGAATAATAAAATACAGAATAGAATGGAATAGAATAATAAAATAAGTAGCAGAATAGAATAAAATACAGAATAGAATAGAATAATAAAATACAGAATAGAAAGAATAATAAAATATAGAATAGAATAAAATAGAATAATAAAATATAGAATAGAATAATAAAATACAGAATAGAATGGAATAGAATAATAAAATAAGTAGCAGAATAGAATAAAATACAGAATAAAATCGAATAATAAAATACAGAATAGAAGAATAGAATAGAATCGAATAATAAAATAAGTAGCAGAATAGAATAAAATATAGAATAGAATCGAATAATAAAATACAGAATAGAATAGAATCGAATAATAAAATACAGAAGAGAAGAATAGAATCGAATAATAAAATACAGAATAAAATAGCATATAATAATAAAATATATAACAGATGAGAATAAAATACAGAATATAATAGAATAAAATACATAATAGAATAATAAAATGGAATAGAATAGAATAATAAAATATAGAATAGAATAATAAAATACAGAATAGAATAGAACAGAATAATAAAATACAAACTAGACTAGACTAATATCGTTGGAAGGGACCTTAGAGGTCATCTAGTCCAACCCCCTGCTCAGGCAGGAAACCCTATTCCATTTGTAGGCAGAGGACCAGATTGTCTTCTTCTGATGCTCAGGAGCCTTCCCCGCACCCCCATTTTTTTTTTCATGTTCAACCCCGGCGTGGGTGTGTGTGTGTCTGTGTTCACCAGCTGTCCCGCTTAGGGACCGTCCTTCTCCAGTCTCCCCTTCCTTTCCCCGCAGCCCCCCTCGCGCCGCCCGGAAGAGGAGCTGGATCGGCTGACCAAGAAACTGATTTACGACTTGAAGCACCCTCCAACAGCTGAATACTTCGGTGGGTTTCCGGACCTTAAGATTTTGGGGCGTTGTTTTTTTTTTGTTTGTTTGTAACGGAGCCTCCCCACGCAAGAGCAGTCTATCTTGAAAATGCTGCTGCTGGGCGGAATAGCAATGCAGAAGCTCCCCTGGGCTTGTTTTAAGATTCAACCCGGCCTTTTCGTCTCAAAATTGGGGACGGGGGTGGGATGGGGGAGTTAGGGGGGGCCCTGGGTCTTGCTAAGCCTGGAATTTGGGGGACGGTTCTTGTTTTTTTTTTTTTTTTTTTTGATTTTTTTTTTTTTTTAAAAATCGAGCAATCGGTAGCTTTCGAACCCTGGACCCTTTGCAGGCCGCTGCGCTCAGTGTGGGGAGAACGTGGTGGGCGACGGGACGGGCTGCGTGGCCATGGACCAGGTCTTCCACGTCGAGTGCTTCACCTGTGCGACTTGCCACTGCTGCCTGCGGGGGCAGCCGTTCTACGCCATCGACCGCCGGTCGTACTGTGAATCCTGCTATATTGTGAGTAAGGGGTTCGAAAGAGGCTCCGGGGGGCGCCCCACATTTTGGTTCTGTCACTCTGCCTTTTCAAACGTCGCGCCCTCGAAGATGGGTGGACTTCAACTCCCAGAATTCCCCAGTCAGCCAGGGGGATTCTGGGAGCTGAAATCCAGCCATCTTCAAGGCCCTAAGTTTGAAAAACATTGCTGTCTGGAGTCCACCTCTGGTGTCGTAACCTGAGAATGCAGCTTCATGTTCCCGGGATGGTCGGAGTGCATTGTGTCCCAAAATGGCAAGGGGATTTAGATGACTCAAGCAAGCGAGCCAAGCCGGGGAGGCCAAAAGGACTGCAGAATTCTGCAATCTGGGCTAATTTTGAAAAATATTGCTCTAACTCAGTGGTTCTCCACCTGTGGGTTGGGACCCCATTTGGGGTCGAGCGACCATTTCACGGGGGTCGCCAAACAACGCAGTCCGCCATTTTTTCCCCTTTTCCTTAGCTGTGCTACTCCCTTTTATTCTATTGGCTTTTGAAAGCCAATAGAATAGACTCTCTTGAATAGAGTCTAATTCTATTGGCTTTCAAAAGCCAATAGGAATTGTCCAGGCTGTCTCTGCCCTGCTGAGCCCGCCAAAAGTCCCATTCTGCAAACGGTGCTGCACCAGTTGAGTAGTCCTCGACTTACGAACGGTTGGGGGGTCCCAGCATTAAAAAGATTGAGAACCACTGCTCTAACTTTTGGGACGTGGACGCCCTCTGGTGTCATAATCTGAGAATGCAGCTGCATGTTCCCAGGAGGGCCAAATCATCTCGTGTCTCAAAAAGACAGGGGAATATAGATGACTCAAGCAAGCGAGCCCAGTCGCAGGGGCCTAAAGGATTGCAGAATTCTGCCATCTGCCGATCAAGCCTCGAAGACTTGAACCAGTGATAAAAAAAAATTGGCAAGAGAGAGGAGAGGATTCATTTTAATATATATATATATTTCTCTGACGCCCGCTCTCTGGCCAGGTGACTCTGGAGAAATGTTCCATGTGCTCCAAGCCCATCATGGACCGGATCCTGCGGGCGATGGGTAAAGCTTACCACCCTCAGTGCTTCATCTGTGTGGTCTGCCACCGCTGCCTGGACGGGATCCCTTTCACCGTGGATGCCACCAGCCAGATCCACTGCATTGAAGATTTCCATCGGTGAGACTGGGGGGGGGGGGCTGGATTCCTGTTCGACCTTCTTTCGGAGTTCCAAAAGAAAATAATAATAGCAATAATAATGGTAATAATAATAGTAGTAATAGTAATAATAATAATAAATTATTATTAAGTTGGAAGGGACCTTGGGGGTCATCTAGTCCAACCCCCTGCTCAGGCAGGAAACCCTATACCATTTCTGACTACTACTACTACTACTACTACTAATAATAATAATAATAATAATTGTAACGATAACAACAAGTTGGAAGGGACCTTGGGGGTCATCTAGTCCAACCCCCTGCTCAGGCAGGAAACCCTATACCATTTCAGAATAATAAAAATAATAATTTAAAAAAACGTTGGAAGGGACCTTGGAGGTCATCTAATCTGACCTCCTGCTCAGGCAGGAAACCCTATACCATTTCTTCTACTACTACTACTACTACTACTACTAATAATAATAATAATAATAATAATAATTGTAACAATAACAACAATAAAGTTGGAAGGGACCTTGGAGGTCATTTAGTCCAACCCCCTGCTCAGGCAGGAAACCCGGTCTATACCATTTCAGATCCATACTACAAGTCCCATCCTCCGTACTACAGGTAGTCCTCAATGATCGCGCTTGAGCCCAAAATTTCTGTTGCCAGATGAAAAATTTGCCGAGTTTCGTCCCAATTGCAGACCTTTTTTTTTCCCCGCCACCGTTCTTAAGTGAATCACTGTAGTGAGTAATGCCGTCGTTAAACGAATCCAGCTTCTTTCGTGGACTTTGCTGGTCAGAAAATCACCAAAGGGGGATCCCGTGACCCTTAGAGGCTGCGACCGTCGTAAATAGGAGTCGGTGGCCCAGCCTCTGAATTTTGATCACGTGACCATGGGGGGGGGAACACTGCGACGGTCGTTAAGTGAAAAACGGTCATCAGTCCCTTTTTACAGGGCCGCGGTAACTTTGAATGGTCAATAAGTGGACCGTCGTGAGTTGAGGACTGCCTATACCGCTGTACGGAGTCTGTACTACAAGTCCCATCCTCCCCTACCAGCAAGGCAGGAGAGGCGGGGATCCCGAGGCCCCCCAAATCTCGGAGAGGGCAAGACCAACATCATGTTTCTTCCTGATTCCCACCCCCCCCCCCTTAGAAAATTTAGCCCCTGATGTTCTGTGTGCGGAGATGCCATTATGGCCGTACTACAAGACCCATCCTCCCCAGCCAGCAAAGGCAGAAGAGGCGGGGATCCCGAGGCCCCCAAAATCTGGGGAAAAGGGGCAGGGCCAACATCATCCTGATTCCTGCTCCCCCCCCCGGGAAATTTACTCCCCCAACGTTTTTTGCGTGTGCTGTACTACAAGTCCCATCCCCCCCAGCCAGCAAAGGCGGGACAGGCGGGGATCCCGAGGCCCCAAAAATCTGGGGAGAAAGGGCAGGGCCAACTTTTCATGTCTCTTCCTGATTCCCGCCCCCCCCCCCTTAGGAAATTTGCCCCCCGCTGTTCCGTGTGCGCGGAGGCCATCATGCCCGAACCGGGCCAGGAGGAGACAGTGCGAATTGTGGCCCTGGACCGCAGCTTCCATATCGGATGCTACAAGTGCGAGGTGAGCAACGGCGGAGGGGGACGGGGAAAGGGGGCTGCCCTCGGTTCCAGGGAGGGGCGCCCGCCAGCAGGGGCAGAGGGGAGGGCACGGGGGGAGCTAGACGGGTGGGGGTTGCAGTGCTGGAGGCGGTGGAGAAAAGATTGGTTGAGGGTCTGCTGCTGAAGCAGAGGGTTGGACTAGATGACCTCTGAGGTTGTTTGAAGCCTAGGATTCTATGATTAATCTATCCTATCTATCTATCTATCTATCTATCTATCTATCTATCTATCTATCTATCTATCACCTATCTATCTATCTTATCTCTATTACGTATCTATTTATCTATTTTATCTCTATCACCTATCTATCTATCTCTATCACCTATCTATCTACCTACCTACCTACCTACCTATCTATCTATCTATCTATCTATCTATCTATCTATCTATCTATCTATCTTATCTCTATCACCTATCTGTCTGTCTGTCTGTCTATCTATTTCTATCACCTATCTATCTATCCATCTTATCTCTTTATCATCTACCTACCTGCATACCTATCTATATTATCTCTTTATCATGTATGATATCTATCTCTTATCTCTTTAGCATCTATCTATATACCTACCTACCTACCCACCTATCTCTATTATCTCTTTATCATGTATGCTACCTACCTACCTACCTATCTACCTATCTATCTATCTATCTATCTTTTATCTATCAATCATCTATCTATATCAGTGGTGGTGAACCTGTGGCACGGGTGCCAGAGGCGGCACTCAGAGCCCTCTCTCTGGGCACGCGCACCGTCGCCCCAGTCCTAGGCCTTCAGCTGGGTTTTATGAAACCTTTTCGCTTTAGGCCTCTGCCGCCGTGTACAAAAAAAAAAAAAAAGTTCAATCAGTCAATTTCAACTTCTCGCGGGGGGAAAAAAAGATCTTGCAAAGTTGGAATTGATTGATTGAACTTTTTAGTCCCACCCAGTCTGCCGTTATCACCGCAGCCACGCCCACCCAATGGGCCACACCCACCAATGGGCCACACCCACCCGGCACCCGCCGATGCATGTGGGTTTTGGGTTGCGGTTTGGGCACTCGGTCTCTAAAAGGTTCGCCATCACTGATCTATAGCTATTATCTCTTTATCATGTATCTTATCTATCTATCTATCTATCTATCTATCTATCTATCTATCTATATCTATCTATATCTATATCTCCCTATCTATCTATCTATCTGTCATGGTTCCGACTAATGAAACACTTCAAAGAACTTCCAGGCATGTTTATCCTAAAGCCTTTATTACCAGTGTTACAAATTGACGGCACATCATGGAGGTTTATGCCAGAATCTGAATTCCTCTTGCTGGCATCTCACTTTTCTTGCTAAACCCCTCCCTTATCTTCCAGTCACAAGTCACATCTTCCAATTAGCCCAGAGGGCAGAGATTCACTTCGGTTCCTTTTCCTGGGCTTATGTTATTTCCCCTCCCTTTCCTCTGTCATCTGAATTAACTCTTAAAATACCAGACAGTTCTGCATATTTTGTCAAAGCAAGAAGATTCAGTATTAGCAGCGTTGACACTATCTATCTGTCTATCATCTTATCTATCTATCTATCATCTTATCTATCTATCATCTATCTGTCTATCATCTATCTATCTATCATCTATCTGTCTATCATCTATCTATCATCTGTCTTCTATCATGTAGCTATCTATCTATCTATCATCTATCTATCTATATTCTATCTCTATCATCTATTTATCTATATCTATCTCTATCATCTATATTCTATCTTCCATCTATTATCTATCTATCCATCTCTATCATCTATCTATCTATCATTTTTCTATCATCTATATATCTATCAATCTATCATCTATCTATCTGTCATCTATCTATCTATCATCTATCTATCATCTATCTCTATCATCTATATTCTATCATCTATCTTCCATCTATGTATCTATCTATCTATCCATCTCTATCATCTATCTATCTATCATGTATCTATCATCTATATCTATATCTATCAATCTATCATCTATCTATCTATCATCTATCTATCTATCGTCTATCTATCATCTATCATCTATCATCTATCTATCTATCATCTGTCTATCATCTATCTATCTATCATCTTATCTATCTATCTATCTATCTACCATCTATCTATCTATCTATCTATCTATCTATCTATCTATCTATCTATCTATCTATCTATCTCTTTAGATGTCTAAGAAAAGATTGGACAGCCCTTTGTCTGAAATGGCACAAACAGATCTGCCGGACAAGGGGCTGGACTAGAAGACCTCTGTGGTCCCATCCAGCCCAAGAATTCTGTGACTTTGAGAGGGCGGGACCCCTCGGGGGGGGGGAAGCACCCCTAATGGTTGCATCCGGTTTTCCTTTCCCTCTCTTCCTCCCCCCCCCCCCCCGCAGGAGTGTGATATCCTCCTCTCCTCCGAAGGGGAGGGGCGCGGCTGCTATCCGCTGGACGGCCATATCCTCTGCAAGAACTGCAGCGCCCGGCGGATTCAAGACCTCTCCTCCGATATCACCACCGACTGCTGATGGGGGTGGTGGTCCCCAGCCTCTTCCCCCCGGGTGGGTGGGGGGCTTCGCGGGCTGCTCGGCTTTGTGGCCCCCTTTCTGGGGTGCAAAGAGCTCGCTGCTCTTTTTTGCAGCGTTGGTCAATTCTGGGCACCTTGAAGATGGGCGGAGTTCAACTCCCAGAATTCCCCAGCCAGCCAAGCTGGCTGGGGAATTCTGGGAGTTGAACTCCGCCCATCTTCAAGGCGCCCAGAATTGACCGGCCCTGATCTGCGTGGCCTTTCTCTGTCATTTTAGCCCAGTGGTTCTCAACCTTTTGAATGCCGCGACCCCCAACCGGTCGTAAGTCGAGGACTACTCAACCGGTCGTAAGTCGAGGACTACTCAACGGGTGCAGCACCGTTTGCAGAAGGGGACTTTTGGCGGGCTCAGCAGGGCAGAGACAGCCTGGACAATTCCTATGGGCTTTGGAAAGCCAATAGAATTAGACTCTATTCAAGAGAGTCTCTTCTATTGGCTTTCAAAAGCCAATAGAATAAAAGGGAGGAGCACAGCGAAGGAAAAGGGGGGGGGGAAATGGCGGACTGTGTTGTTTGGCGACCCCCGTGAAATGGTCGTTCGACCCCAAATGGGGTCCCGACTCACAGGTGGAGAACCCCTGTTTTAGCAACTTCTCAAATTGGGAAGGGGGTTTAGAAAGGTATCTTAGCCCCTCGGCTCGGCAAGGACCCCCCCAACTGAGATTTCCGTCCATCCTCCACTTTGTGGCGGATTACGACGCCCATCATCCTGACCGGGCCGAGTTGGAACCTCCTCTTTGTCCCAAATGTATTTGAATGGAGTCCCGCACCCATAAGGCTTGAAAACTCCCCTACCCATAAGCTGGTCTTATCTGAATAAATTGGGGCTGGGGGCTATTTCCTCTCTATTCCCCCCCCCACACTCCTCCTACGAGCACAAATCTTCCCCTGTTGAACTTTTGCCTGTCTCCCCCTTTTACGAAGCAAAAGATTTTTTTTAAATGTTCTCTTTTTTTAAAAAAAAATAGACTTCGACTTTCTTCTTCTCCAGCCTGCCTTGTTTTTATTATTATTTTTAATCAATGATAATGTTGGGCCGCGGGTGTTTTTTGAAAATGGAATTAAAGAGGTGCCCCTTTGCATTCTCTGTTTGCTGTCTCATTTATATTATATTATATATATTTTATTATATTATATTTGGGGGGGGATTGAGTTTGGCTGGGTTTCTCTATGGCACTTTTAAGACGTCTGGGACTTCGACTCCCAGAATTCCACAGCCATCATGGCTGGCTGGGGAATTCTGGGAGTCGAAGTCCAAGCGTGACGGTGGAGAAATTCTGGGAGTTGAAGTCCAGGCATGACGGCTGAGGAATTCTGGGAATTGAAGTCCAGGCATGACGGCTGAGGAATTCTGGGAGTTGAAATCCAGGCGTGACAGCTGAGGAATTCTGGGAATCAAAGTCCAGGTGTGATGCCTGAGGAATTCTGGGAGTCGAAGTCCAGGCGTGATGGCTGAGGAATTCTGGGAGTCGAAGTCCAGGCATGACGGCTGAGGAATTCTGGGAGTTGAAGTCCAAGCGTGACAGCTGAGGAATTCTGGGAGTTGAAGTCCAAGCCTGACAACTGAGGAATTCTGGGAGTTGAAGTCCAGGCATGACAGCTGAGGAATTCTGGGAGTTGAAGTCCAAGTGTGACGGCTGAGGAATTCTGGGAATTGAAGTCCAAGCGTGACGGCTAAGGAATTCTGGGAGTTGAAATCCAGGCACGATGCCTGAGGAATTCTGGGAATCAAAGTCCAGGCGTGACGGCTGAGGAATTCTGGGAGTTGAAATCCAGGTACGATGCCTGAGGAATTCTGGGAATCAACGTCCAGGTGTGATGGTTGAGGACTTCTGGGAGTTGATCCAGGCATGCTACCTGGGGAATTTTGGAATTAAAGTCCACAAATGCTAGCTGGGAATTCTGGGACTTGAAATCCAGTCCTGCTGGCTGAGGAATTCTGGGAGTCGAAGTCTGTGAATCCTGGCTGAGGAATCCTGGGAGTTGAAGTCCAGAGATCTTAAAAGTTGCTAAGGCTGAGAAATCCTGGTTTTCTGATCTTGGCAGTGGTGCCCTTCCTCCTCCTCCTCCTCCTCCTCCTCCCCCCCCCCCCGAGTCGGCCTGGGGCGCACTCACGAGCCCTGCCCGCCCTGAGCGAGCCTTTGCAAGGCTTCTTGGCTGAACTCCATGCAGTGCCAGTCAAAGGACTGGGTGGTGTCCTCGGCTCCGAGCCGCAGGTACAAATTCTTCGCCCGCTGGTTCCCTTCCATGGTGCTAAATTTCATCCCGGTGCAGCCGGCGGCGAGCGCAATCTGCCAGGCGGGAAAAAAAAACAGGCTATAAGCGTCTAGATTCGTATCCGGCACCCCGCTTCCCACGGTGCATCCGTGCACTAAGGAAACTGGCTCCTCCCACCCTCTTCCCCGGCTGGTAGACTGCCACTGAAGCTACAGGCTTGGCCATCCTCATCTGACCCGACAGGACAGGTCGTCCTCGACTTACGACGAATCCCTCAGTGACCAGGTCATCCTCACTTACAGCCCCAGCGGAGCCCAACATTTCTGTCGCTAAGTGGGACGGTGGCGAAGCGAGTTTTTGCCCCGTTTTACGACCTTCCCTGCCACCGTTGTTAAGTGAATCACTTCAGTCGTTAAGTGAGTCACATGGTTGTGAAGTGAACCCGGCTTCCCCCCCCCCCGTTGACTCTGCTCGTCCGAAGTTCGCAAAAGGGGATCAGGTGACAGGGCGACCGTCATAAATGCGAGTCGGTGGCTGAGCGTCTGGATTTTGATCATGGGGAGGCTGCAACCGTCGTAAGTGTGGGGAAACGGTTACTTTTTTCAGTGGTGGTATAACTTTGAATGGTCACTAAATGAAGCATCGTAAGTCGAGGACTGCTTGTAGCTGCCTTTCCGGAGAAAGAGACGACAATTCCTCATTTGGGGAAGTCCGGAAAAGACACAATGCCAGCATTCGGAACTTACTTCGGCAAGTTTGATCAGCATCTGCTTTCCGATTCCTTTATCTGGGAGAAGAAACCACAGGGAAGTCAGTGTGTTGCACCCATCATTCAATGCCAATTAGATTTAATAATAATAATAATGATAATGATGATAATGATAATGATAATATAATAATAATGATAATGATAATAATTCCCCAGCCAGCATGTTTTAAGATGGGGGACTCCAACTCCCAGAATCCCCCAGCCAGCATGTTTTAAGATGGGGGACTTCAACTCCCAGAATCCCCCAGCCAGCCTGTTTTAAGATGGGGGACTTCAACTCCCAGAATCCCCCAGCCAGCATGTTTTAAGCTGGGGGACTTTAACTCCCAGAATCCCCCAGCCAGCATGTTTTAAGCTGGGGGACTTCAACTCCCAGAATCCCCCAGCCAGCATGTTTTAAAATGGGGGACTTCAAAACTCCCAGAATCCCCCAGCCAGCATGTTTTAAAATGGGGGACTTCAACTCCCAGAATCCCCCAGCCAGCATGTTTTAAAATGGGGGACTTCAAAACTCCCAGAATCCCCCAACCAGCATGTTTTAAGATGGGGGACTTCAACTCCCAGAATCCCCCAGCCAGCATGTTTTAAGATGGATGGACTTCCACTCCCAGAATCCCCCAGCCAGCCATGCTTTAAGATGGGCAAGTTCAACCCGATATTTTTACCTACCGCGAAATTCCGGCACCACGTATAGATTTTCCAAATATATCTTCTTTCCGTGGTTGACGCAATAGGCCTTATAGTACAAGGCGTAGCCAATCGGACGCCCTGCGTGGGCGGCAAAAGCGATGATTGACGCATTTATCATGTGGCACATTTACCTCACATTTCGATAAAAACACAAAAGAGTTCAAATACAAAATGTGAAATATTTTGGGAGTCAAATAATGCAACTGGCTCACAGCAGAAGCCGACATTCTGCATTCACTTGGGTGTGTGTTTGTGTGTGTGTGTATGTGTTTGTGTCTGTAAAAACAGGTACAAGTGGTCCTCGACTTACGACAGTTGAGCCCGAAAATTCTGTTGCTAAGCAAGACAGTTGTTAAGTGAGTTTTATCCCATTTTACGGCTATTCTTGGCATGGTTGTTAAGTGAATCACTGCAGTCATTGAGTTCGAAACACAGTTGTTAAGTGAATCTGGCTTCCCCCATTGACTTTGCTTTTTCAGAGGGTCGCAAAAGGGGATCACGTGACCCCAGGACACCGTCATAAATACGAGCCAAGTGTCTGAGCTTTGATCACGTGACCACGGGGATGCTGCCACAGTCGTAAGTGTGAAAAACGGTCATAAGTCACACTTATGCTGTTGTAACTTCGAAACGGTCACTAAATGAACTGTTGTAAGTCGAGGATTAACGAAGAGTGCAAAAACTTTGAACACAAGTGACCCGCGGTGTGTAATCTCACTCCATTTTGGTAGCTGTTCTTGGGTCACACAATATTTCATTTTACCTCACAATAAATGCATGTAATGAAGATGAGCTTAAGATGGGACTTCCGTTTTTTTTTTTTGTTTTTGCGCTGTAGCGCATGGCCGCGGGATTACGGAGCTCCGCGCCCAACGGCTGATTTCGTCCTGCTGGGGGACCCTAAATGGGGCTAAAGTCGCCCAGGAGAGGCGGTAAATAATGAGGGGTGCCCCAATGATCACGGAACGACGACGGTCCTTCCGTTCGATCTGGGGGGAAGTCCTCTAACCCAGTGGTTCTCAACCTTTTTAATGCCGCGACCCCCAACCGGTCGTAAGTCGAGGACTACTCAACTGGTGCAGCACCGTTTGTAGAATGGGACTTTTGGCGGGCTCAGCAGGGCAAAGACAGCCTGGACAATTCCTATTGGCTTTGGAAAGCCAATAGAATTAGACTCTATTCAAAAGAGTCTAATTCTATTGGCTTTCAAAAGCCAATAGAATAAAAGGGAGTAGCACAGCTAAGGAAAAGGGGAAAAAAAATGGCGGACTGCGTTGTTTGGCGACCCCCGTGAAATGGTCGTTCGACCCCAAATGGGGTCCTGACCCACAGGTTGAGAACCGCTGCTCTAACCTGACAATTATATTTTTTTAAGGTTGAAGAATACTATTGGGAGAACGGAAGATCAAAGAAATATACTAATTAATATACTAATTATGGAAGTACAAAAATTAATTATTATTGATTGTTAATTAACTACCATTGTTTTTTTTTAAATTTATGAACCAAGACAACACGCTGTAAAGTAGGCACTAGGGATTGTTATTGTAAAAAATCAATAAAACATTTCTAAAGAAAAAAGAAGAAGAAGAAGAGCTTAAGATGGATGCATTGACGCGTTTTCAGTCTTCAAAGTTTTACAAGTCTTGGGCGGGCAGATATTAGTGGGGGGTGGGGAAAAATACAGCCTGGCTTTTACCTTGCTTAGAGGGGTCTTCCGGGGGCAATTCAGCCATTAGACACTTGAAGAAGGGATCTGGGCCAAAGCCGTCTGCTTTCAGATCTGGGAGAGGGAGGATGAGGAGAAAGGAGGAAGGAAGGAAGGAAGAACGAAAGAAGGAAGGAAGGAAAAAAGGAAGGAAGAAGGAGGAGGTGATGGAAGAAGAGATGGAGAAGGAGAATTAGGGGAAGGACAAGGAAGGAAGGAAGAACGAAAGAAAGAAGGAAGGAAGGAAGGAAGGAAGGAAGGAAGGAAGGAAGGAGGAAGAAAGGAGGAGAAGGTGATGGAAGAAGAGAGGAAGAAGGAGAATTAGGGGAAGGACAAGGAAGGAAGGAAGGAAAAAAGGGAGGAGGTGATGGAAGAAGAGATGGAGAAGGAGAATTAGGGGAAGGACAAGGAAGGAAGGAAGAACGAAAGAAAGAAGGAAGGAAGGAAGGAAGGAAGGAAGGAAGGAAGGAAGGAGGAAGAAAGGAGGAGAAGGTGATGGAAGAAGAGAGGAAGAAGGAGAATTAGGGGAAGGACAAGGAAGGAAGGAAGGAAAAAAGGGAGGAGGTGATGGAAGAAGAGATGGAGAAGGAGAATTAGGGGAAGGACAAGGAAGGAAGGAAGAACAAAAGAAGGAAGAACGAAAGAAAGAAGGAAGGAAGGAAGGAAAAAAGGAAGGAAGAAGGAGGAGGATGGAAGAAGAGGGAGAAGGAGAATTAGGGGAAGGACAAGGAAGGAAGGAAGAACAAAAGAAAAGGAAGGAAGGAAAGAAAAAAGGAAGAAAGGAGGAGGAGGTGATGGAAGAAGAGATGGAGAAGGAGAATTAGGGGAAGGACAAGGAAGGAAGGAAGAACAAAAGAAGGAAGAACGAAAGAAAGAAGGAAGGAAGGAAGGAAAAAAGGAAGGAAGAAGGAGGAGGATGGAAGAAGAGGGAGAAGGAGAATTAGGGGAAGGACAAGGAAGGAAGGAAGAACGAAAGAAAGAAGGAAGAAAGGAAGGAAGGAAGGAAAAAAGGAAGGAGGAAGTGATGGAAAAAGAAGGAGAATTAGGGGAAGGACAAGGAAGGAAGGAAGAACGAAAGAAAAGGAAGGAAGGAAAGAAAAAAGGAAGAAAGGAGGAGGAGGTGATGGAAGAAGAGAGGGAGAAGGAGAATTAGGGGAAGGACAAGGAAGAAAGGATGAAGAGGAAGAATGGAGGAAAAAAGGTGGAGGAAGAAAATTTGGAGGCAGAGGGAAAGAAATGAGGAGGAAGTGTAAGAAGAAGAGACGGAGAAGGAGAATTTGGAGGAAAAACGGAGGAGGAAGAAGAAGGAAGGAAGGAAGCAGAAGGAAGAATGGAGGAAGAAAAGCGGAGTAACCGCATGAGGAAGAATAGGAGGAAGAGAGGTGTAAGGACAAGAAGAGATGGATAAAGAGGAGGAGGAGGACGAGGAAGAAAGGAGAAGAATGAAGGAAGAAAAGTGGTGGAAGAAGAAATGGAGAAGGAGAATTAGGAGGGGGAGGACAAGGAAGAAAGGAGGGGGAAGAGGAAGAGGAGAAAGAAAGGGGAAAAAAAAAAATTAGGAGGAGGAGGGATAGAGAAGTAAAAAGATGAGGACAATTAGGCGGAAAAGGAGAAGGGATGGAGGAGGGGGAAGGGAAAGAAGGAAGAAAGAAAGGAGGAAAATTCGGAGGAGGAGCAAGAGAAGGAGGAGGAAGAAGAAGAAAGGAGGAGAGATGGAGGAAGAGGAGGAGGAAGAAGAAGAACAGAAACAAACCCTGATTCAGAATTCCGCCTTCGTTGCTCAAAGAAAGCCACCCCAATCCGGGCTGTCCTCCGCCAGCTCCTTCGTTCCCCTCGGCTGGACACGGGTGCCCCCAGTGGCCAAGGGACGCCCCCTGGGCGCTCTGCCCGCATTCCAGCCGGGCAGCGTCCGCCCTGCCCTCCACCCACTGCCCAAATTCCAGAAAAGTTGCCCGCCAGCCTCCAGCCTCACCCGCCTGGCGTTCCCGGGAAGGGGGGGGAGGGCACCTGGCATTTCAACACACCCCCCCCCCAAAAAAAGTCTCCAATTCCTTACCTTCGGCGCTGATTGTGACCTCCTGCAATAAGTTGTGATAGTCAGCAATGTCCTGGGGGGACGGGGGGGGGGAGAGTAAATAGAGAGGCCGTTATGGGGGGACGGGGATACCGTACCCCCAAATCCCAACCTTGTCCAGATCCACAAATGCAGCAGAGAGGTGAGAGGGGGGGAAGATACAATAAGGAGGTCCTCAAGTTACGACTTGGTTTAGTGGCCGTTGGGAAGGCACAAGGGCCCCGGGGGGGGGGAAGTGACTTTGGGCCGGTTTTCACATCTGCAGCATCCCCCCCACACACACACCCCGGTCAGGACTCGGATTTATGACGGTCGCAGTGTCCCAGGGGGGCTTCCTTCCTACTCCTTCCTTCTTCCCTTCCTTCCTTCCTACCCTTTCCTTCCTTTCTTCCTTGCTTCTTCCTTCTTTCCTTCCTTCTCCTTTATTCTTCCTTCCTTCTTACTTCCTACTCCTTCCTTCTTCCCTTCCTTTTCTTTCCTTCCTACTCCTTTATTCTTCCTTCCTTCCTTCTTACTTCCAACTCCTTCCTTCTTCCTTTCCCTTCCTTTTTCCTTCCTAGTCCTTGCTTCTTTCCTTCCGTCCTTTCTTCTTCCTTCTTCCCCTCCTTCCTACCGATCTATTCCTTCCTTCCTACTCCTTCTTCTCTTCCTTTCCTTCCTACCCTTTCCTTCCTTGCTTCTTCCTTCTTTCTTTCCTACTCATTTCTTTCCATCCTACTCCTTTATTCTTCCTTCCTTCATTCTTACTTCCTACTCATTCCTTCTTCCTTTCCTTTCCTTCCTTCCTTTTTCCTTCCTAGTCCTTCCTTCTTTCCTTCCTTCCTTCCTACCTACTTTCCTTCCTTCCTACCTACCTTCTTTCCTTCCTACCTACTCTTTCCTTCCTTCCTACTCCTTTCTTCTGCCTTCCTTCTTCCTTCCTAGTCCTTTCTTCTTTCTTTCTTCCTTCCTTCCTCCCTCCCTCCCTCCCTTTCCTTCATTTTTCCTTCCTAGTCCTTCTTCCTTTCCTTCCTTCCTACCCTTTCCTTCCTTCCTTCCTACCTACTCTTTCCTTCCTTCCTACTCCTTTCTTCCTTCCTTCCTTCCTTCCTTCCTTCCTTCCTTCCTTCCTTCCTTCCTTCCTTCCTCCCTCCCTCCCTCCCTTTCTCCCTCCCTCCCTTTCCTTCATTTTTCCTTTCTTGTCCTTCCTTCTTCCTTTCCTTCCTTCCATCCTACCTACTCTTTCCTTCCTTCCTACTCCTTTCTTCTTCCTTCCTTCCTCCCTCCCTCCCTTCCTTTCCTTCATTTTTCCTTCCTAGTCCTTCCTTCTTCCTTTCCTCCCTCCCTCCCTCCCTCCCTCCCTTCTTTCCTTCCTTCCTGATTCAGCCCTTTCTCACCTTGATGAAGCTCATGAGCAGGTCACAGTCGCTGCTGCAGGCCGGCCGGATGAGACACGCCATCGTTCAGGCCAGGGTGTAGCTCCGAAGTCACACACCCCCCCCCCGGGAAACCAGAGGGCCACTTTTATCTCCTCCTGCCCTGCCCTGCCCTGCCCTGTGGGCGGCTGCAGAGGGCCGGGCAGGGCCGGGTGCCAATCACGCGGAGAAGTGGGGGGGGGGCATCGCCCTTTCCCCCCTGCAGGTGCGGCCGGGACGCTTCACGGATTTTTATTAGCTTTTGATCCTGCCTGGAGCACTTTATGACCCACGCGTTATATACGTGTCGGTGAAAACTTCAGAATTAATCGTAAAAGGGATAAAAAGGACTGAGCAGGCAGGGAGTCCTCGCCTTACGACGACCATTCAGCCCCGAACCTCTGTGCCAGTTGTGCCTGCAGGGGGAAAAACAAACGACAATAAAGGTTATCTAATCTAATGCAAGCGAGGAATTTGTTAAGCGGGGGTGTTTGGGTCCCGTTTTGCGACTTTTCTCGCCACCGCGCTTTAAAGAGAACCCCTGCGGTTGTTAAGGGAGTAACACGGTCGTTAAGCGAATCCGGCTTTCCCCCCTCCCCTGTGGATTTCGCTGGTCGAAGCTTGTCGCGAAAAGGGGAAAATCACGTGACTGTCATAAACGCTGCGACCGTCATAAGTCCGTTGCCGAGCGTCTGAATTTTGATCCCGTGACCCGCGCAGGGAGCCTGCGATGGTCGTTAACGGCAAAAAAAATAAATAAAGGGTACCGGGTCGCTTTTTTCCAGCGCCGTTGTAACTTTGAACAGTCACTAAATGGACCGTTGTAAAGCGAGGACTGCTTGGAGTAGCCACCTAGTCGTCTGTTAGCCCGGTTTTACACCTGGCCGTGCACAGAGGGCAATGTCTGAAAGATAGCAACTTGGACCCCTGCAGGCCTTGACGTGTGTGTGTGTGTGTGTGTGTGTGTGTGTGTGTTGTAAATTCACAAGCTAGTAGCCTCTGAGCATGGATAGAGTGCCTGCATCGGGGTCTTCTCCTAAGTTGGCTGGGCTGAGGCCCCTTTGGAAGCAAATGACAAGGTGGAATGGGTTGGTGAGACGCAGTTTCTTTTAGTGCAGTGTTTCTCAACCTTGACCATTTTAAGGCATGTGGACTTCAACTCCCAGAATTCCACAGCCAGCATTGCTGGCTGTGGAATTCTGGGAGTTGGAGTCCACATGCCTTAAAATGGTCAAGGTTGAGAAACACTGTTTTTGTGGGTTAAGATGCTGGCCTGGAAACAGGGAGACTAGCAGTTCTAGTTCTGCCTTAAGCATGAAACTAGCTGGGTGACTTAGGGCCAATTACTAGGAGATGGAGAGTTCTAGTCCTCTCTAAGGCCTGAAAGCAGATGGGTGATTTGGGGCCAATCCCAGGCGATGGGGAGTTCTAGTCCCGCCTTAGGCATGACAGATGTGTGGCTGACTTGGGCCAATCACCAGGTGGCGGGGAATTCTAGTCCCACCTTAGGCATGAAAGATGCCTGGGTGACTTGGGCCAATCACCAGGAGGCAATGAGTTCTAGTCCCGCCTTAGGCATGACAGATGTCTGGCTGACTTGGGCCAATCACCAGGAGACAGTGAGATCTAGTCCCGCCTTAGCCATGAAAGATGCCTGGGTGACTTGGACCAATCACCAGGCGGCAGGGAATTCTAGTCCCGCCTTAGGCATGACAGATGTCTGGCTGACTTGGGCCAATCCCCAGGCGGCAGGGAATTCTAGTCCCGCCTTAGGCATGACAGATGTCTGGCTGGCTTGGGCCAATCACAGGAGCCAGGGAGTTCTAGTTCCGCCTTAGGCATGACAGATGTCTGGCTGACTTGGGCCAATCCCCAGGAGGCAGGGAGTTCTAGTCCCGCCTTAGGCATGACAGATGTCTGGCTGACTTGGGCCAATCGCACTCTCTCAGGCCAACCCACCTCACAGGATTGTTGTCACTGTGGGGGACAAAAGACGAAGGATATTCCGAAAGTTTGCCAGCTGGGGAATTCTGGGAGTTGAAGTCCATACGTCTTCAACCCCACCACGGTTGAGAAACGCCGGGCTTAAATTCACCCAGGGCTCCGGGTGTGAACTCTGCCACACAAACGTTTCAGAAATGGAAATCTGATCTACAGGTTGCACCCAGCGACCTGGCGCACCTGTGGGAATGTGCCGGAGTTTATCCCTCGTTTCCCCTTGGCCGAGTTCTTCCAGCCCACTCATTAACCTGGGTTTACAACCCCTAATGGCCACTCATCAATCGCCCCTCGCGATTATTAAATGCAATTTATGCTTCCGGCAAACTTTATTGCCATATAGATTGGAGGCTGGATTTGGGCCAAATGTACACCTTCCAGAGATCTGGGATCCCTGATTTCCCAACGGATCGGATTAAAGAGGATCCACCTTCGGACTCCCGGCCGCGGGATCAAGGTGTCATGGAAAAAAGGAGATGCTTGACCCACAAAAAAAAAAAAAAGAGCAATTTTGCAATGAGCCGAAGGAACTTGGCGCTTGCTGCTGGGGGGAGCGTTGGACCCCCAAAAGGTATCCTATCCTATTCTATTCCCTTATGTATTTTATTATTCTACTCTATTATGTATTTTACTCTATTCTGTTATGTATTTTATTATTCTATTCTATTCCTAATTCTATTCTATTCCCTATTATATATGCTATGCTATAGAATTCCCTATTATATATTCTATAAGAATAGAATAAAGAAACAGAATAAGAACTAGAATAGAATATGAAAAGACAATAGAATAGAATAGAATAGAATAGAATAGAATAGAATAGAATAGAATAGAATAGAAATAAGGAATAGAATAGAATAGAATAGAATAGAATAGAATAGAATAGAATAGAATAGAATAGAATAGAATAGAATAGAATAGAATAGAATAGAAATAAGGAATAGAATAGAATGGAATAGAAATAAGGAATAGAATAGAATAGAATAGAATAGAATAGAATAGAATAGAATAGAATAGAATAGAATAGAACTGGAAGGGACCTTGGAGGTCTTCTAGTCCAACCCCCTGCTCAAGCAGGAGAACCTATACCATCTCAGACAAGTGACTATCCAATCTCGTCTTAAAAACCTCCAGTGATAGAGCGCCCACGATTTCTGGTGGCAAGCAGTTCCACTGGTTAATTGTCCTCCCTTTTCAGGAAGTTTCTCCTTAATTCCAGGTTGCTTCTCTCTCTGGTCAGTTTCCAACCGTTGTTTCTCGTCCTGTCCTCTGATGCTCTGGAGAATAACGTGACCCTCCTCTTCCTTGTGGCAGCCCCTCAGATATTGGAACGCTGCTATCCTGTCACCCCTATTTCTTCTTTTCTTTAGATTAGCCAGACCCAAGTCCCGCAGCCGTTCTTCGTACATTTTAGTCTCCAGGCCTTGGATCCTCTTAGTTGCTCTTCTCTGCACTTTTCCCAAACTCTCAACCTCTTTTTTTGTGATGTGGTGACCAAAATTGGCTGCAGTATCCCAGGTGTGGCCTTACTAGGGCTTTACAAAGCGGTATTAATACCTCGCGTGATTTTGATTTTCTGCCTCTGTTTATGCAGCCCAGGATCGTGTTGGCTTTTTGGGCTGTTGCCGTACACGGCTGGCTCAGGGTCAAGCGATCGTCCACCAGGACTCTCAAGGTCCCTCTCAAAACCAAATCAAAATTTGGGAAGCAGCAACGATTGCAGCCTCCCAGGATCACGTGATCAACATTTGTGATCTTCCCAGCCAGCAAAGTCGATTGGGGGAGGGTTTAGATTTGCTTAACGACTGCATGATTCATTTAACAACCCTGGGGACAAAATCTGGTGGGATTAACGCATCAACCGCCTTGCATAAGAATGGATCCCAATTGTGGTTGTTAAGGAATACCTCAGCCTAGACCAGTGGTTCTCAACCTGGGGGTCGGGACCCTATTTGGGGTCGAACGACCATTTCACGGGGGTCGCCAAACAAGGCTGTCCGCCATTTTTTCCCCCTTTTCTTTGGCCACGCCCCTGGCACCCGATGATATATAAGTGGTTGGGGGTCACCACAACATAGGGAACTGTATTATGGGGTCGCGGCATTAGAAACGTTGAGAACCACTGGTCTAGACTAACAAAGAGAAGGACCAGGGGGACGTGATAGCAGTCTTCCATTATTTGGGAGGCTGCCACCCCAAAGAGGGGGGTCCCCCTATTCCCTAAAGCCACCAGAAGGCAGGACAAGAAGCGACGGATGGAAACTGATCAAGGAGAGAAGCAACCTGGAACTAAGAAGGAATTTTGGGACCGTTAGAACAATTAACCCGTGGAACAGCTTGCTACCAGAAGTTGCGGGTGCTCCATCACTGGAGGTTTTTAAGAAGAGACTGGACAACCATTTGCCTGAAATGGTACAGGGTCTCCTGCCTTGAGCAGGGGGCTGGACTAGAAGACCTCCAGGGTCCCTTCCAGCTCTATTCTGATTGATTGGTATGGGATCTCCTGCCTGAGCAGGGGGTTGGACTAGATGACCTCCAAGGTCCCTTCCAGCTCTATTCTGATTGATTGGTATGGGGTCTCCTGCCTGAGCAGGGGGTTGGACTAGATGACCTCCAAGGTACCTTCCAGCTCTATTCTGATTGATTGGTATGGGGTCTCCTGCCTGAGCAGGGGGTTGGACTAGATGACCTCCAAGGTCCCTTCCAGCTCTATTCTGATTGATTGGTATGGGGTCTCCTGCCTGAGCAGGGGGTTGGACTAGATGACCTCCAAGGTCCCTTCCAGCTCTATTCTGATTGATTGATTGGTATGGGGTCTCCTGCCTGAGCAGGGGGTTGGACTAGATGACCTCCAAGGTCCCTTCCAGCTCTATTCTGATTGACTGACTGATTGATACGGGGTCTCCTGCCTGAGCAGGGGGTCGGACTAGATGACCTCCAAGGTCCCTTCCAGGCTCTGGAACTCCATTATCCCCATTTTCCTTCCTGCATTCCAGAGGCAGGCTGGGGCAGCTCTGCTCTGCTTCCAAAGTTGACTTCCTACCCAACCGGTTCAAGCCAGCCCAGACAGCCTCCCCCTCACCCCCCCTCCCCTTAATCAACTGGATGAAAAAAGAGAGGAAAGGACCGATTGGGAGGGGGGGGGGAAGGAGGTGATGCCTGCGCGCGCGCGTCCCCGCGAGACCGCCTCTCCCTGGATCCGTGGGATCTCCCCCTTTGGCCCCTTGAAGGCGGGTGGACTTCAACTCCCAGGATCCTCCACCCTTGGCTTCGCCCGCCGAGGCATGCTGGGAGCCGAAGTCCACACAAACCAAATCTGTGAAAACCCTAGCGCCCAGGGGTAGGCAACCTCGGCTCTTTTATGACTCGTGGACTTCAACTCCCAGAATTCCTGAGCCAGCATAGCTGGCTCAGGAATTCTGGGAGTTGAAGTCCACGAGTCATAAAAGAGCCGAGGTTGCCTACCCCTGACACCTAGTTCATCTCCCACCCACCCACCCCCAAACCCATTCCCCCCTTTTTATCTCCCTCTTTTCGCGGAAGCCCCCGCCTCCTCCAGGTCCCTCTTGCGCGATAGACTGCTCCTGCCCTGGAAGGCTCGCTTTTTGCAAACTACCCATCCAACTTGCACACAGTTGCAAAGATCCTTTGACGGACGGGGGGGAGGGGCGTTCCTCAGAGTCTAGAGAAAGAAGGGGGGGGGGGTGCGCGGCTTTCCCCTCTTGGGGGGACGATGGGACTTGTAGTCCTGACCCCAGCGGGCCGCTTCCAAGTCCTCGACTGAGGAACGCGGGGGGGGGGCGCCTTTTTCTGCAGAGGCGATGCTTGAAGTTTGGGGGAGGGGGAAGAGAAGACATTGCAGGCGGCAGTGGCACAGGTAAAGCTCCGCCTCTCTTTCTCTCTTGCTCTCTCCGCTGATGCCCGCTGCAAAGATGGCCCCGGCGGCTTCCCCTCGCGAGAACGCGCCTCCTTTCCACCCCCCCCACCCCCAGTCCGCGGGTTCGAGCCGGGGAATCCCCACCGCGTGCTTTCCTGCAGCCGGGGGAGCGTTTCCCTGGCTCCGTTCATTTGGCGGGCGGAGCGCGGCGGGGAGTGGATCGAGGCTGGGCGCCGAGTCGGTAAATCACGGGAGGACGGGGGGGGGGGGGCGAGAAGGTCCGTATTCTGGGGAGGGGGGCTGCAAAGCCCAGCCGGGCTTTGCAGCTTCGGCTGCTGCTGACTCAACTCGGGGCTTCCGCTCGGGCTGAAGCCGAAAGCGAGCGAGCGCCGGGGGGCGGGGGTGAGAATGGAACGTTGGAGCCCGCCGCGTTCGGAGTTGGAACGTTGCGCTGGTCCATGGAACGTTGGCTTACTTTCTCTTTTGCTTACTTTTTTTTTGTTTGTTTCCCACGCTGCCCCGGCCTCGTTCGTCCCGGGCGTGCAGACACCCCCCCCCGTAAAAACAAAAAAAAAGGTGCAGTCCCACCACCTGGATCCAAAGCGGGGAGGGGGGGCAGAAAGTGCAAGGAGGGGGGAATAAATAAGGGGGAGGATGCAAGGGGGGGTAAATTAGAGGGAGGGCAGAAAATCTCAGCCTGGCTGCAAAGCTGTCCCCCCCTCCCCAGCCCTCCTGAAGCCACGGACGCCCCTTTGCCCCATGGCTGGGGGCGGTGGGGATGGGGGGGGGAGAAAGATGTGTGGGGGGGAAGATGTGTGTGAAGAGAAGACGTTAACGCCGCTCGGTTGGATCTTTCCTGCTTCCCCCCCCCTTTTCCGGCAAGATATTTAATCTTTGCTAATAAGACCCCCTCCTCAATAATTGCACTTGTTGGAATTGTAGAGTTTGAAAGGTGGGTGGGGGGATAAATAAGAGGGAGAGTTGAAAGGGGGCAGAGAATGCGAGGTGGGGGGGATAAATAAGGGGGAGGGTAGAAAGGGGGGGGAGACAATGCAAGGAGGGGGGGTAAATAAGGTTTAGAGTTGGAGGGGGGGAGAATGCAAGGGGGGGTCGCGATGGGTCGGACACGACTTCGCAACTAACAACAACAACAAAGAAAGGGGGTGGGAAGGAGGGCAAAAAATCAGCCTGGTTGGAAGAGTTGCCCCCCCCAGCCCTCCCCTTTGCCCCATGGCTGGGGGGGCGGTGGGGGGGAAAGATCTGGGGGGGGTGAAGAGAAGACGTTAATGCTGCTCGGTTGGATCTTTCCTGCTTCCTCCGCCACTTCTCCGGGAAGATACTGAATCTTTGCTAATAAGACCCCCTCCCCAATAGTTGCACTTGTTGGAATTGTAGAGAGTTTGAAAGGTGGGGGGGGGAGAATGCAAGGAGGAGGGGGGATAAATAAGAGAGAGGGATGAAAGGGGGAAGGTGCAAGGAGGGGATAAATGAGGAGGGGAGAAGATGCAAGGGGGGGGGAGATAAATTAAGAGGGAGGGGCCGCTGGAGGATGGCAGCGAAGGGTCTCTGCCTAGCCCCTTTTTAGAGAGTTTAAAAGTGCTTCCTGGATTTTGCGAGTGGGGAGGGGGAGATCGTGCGATGGATGTTAGTCGTGCGGTTAAACCGGAGCAGACACTTCTGGTTTTAAAACCGAAGCAGAACCGGTGCAAGCCCAGCGCTGGCTTAAATCTTCTCTTTTTCTCTCGCTTCCCCTCCCCCCCCGTCGCCGGAAACATCCTCTGAATGGTACAGTCCGCTCCGTTGTTGGCTGCGGTGGGAAGGAACCAAAAGAAGGGAGCGGAGGGGGGGGGAAACTTGGGCATCCTAAGACGAGGGTATGCGTGATTTTTTTTTTTTTTTTGTGCGCGTACAAAGCGAGACACATCGTGTTTAAGATGAAAAAAACAAACAAACTTCTGAACGAATTAAGCCCGGGGGAGGGCTTTAATCATTTCCCTTCCCCTCTTTACGCAATGGTATAGCCTCGCTGCCCTTCTCCTCCTCGCCTTTCTGCAGAAAGGATGCCAAAGAAAGACGATTAACCTTTTTTTGATTCTTGCGAAATTTGCTAATCAAGCCGGCGCCAGAACGATGGCTTGTTTCCGGGAGGCTTGTTGGGGGGGGGGGGACTCATTTCCATTTCGTAAAAGAAAAGAAAAAAAATGCATTGCCTGTTTTGCAAAATTAGTTGGGGGTTTCAAAGGGGTGCATTTTCTGCAAAGATAGTAAAATACGATTGGGGAAGAGGTCCCCTGTGCTGGCTGAGCTTTGGTGGTTTTCTTGCAGACGTCTCGTAACCAAACTAAGTAATGCCATCAGTGCAAAATGGGATTCAATGGAATAATAATAATAATAACAATAATAATAATAACAACAACAACAACAGCAGAATAGAAGAGAAAGAGCTGGAGAAGATAATAAAATACAAAGACCTACAAATAGAAATAGAAAGACTGTGGCAAAAGCAAGCAAGGGTAGTACCAATAGTCATAAGCGCCTTGAGTGCAATCCCAAAACAACTGGAGCACCACTTGAACACCATCATCAGCATTGACAAATTCGCTATTAGTCAATTGCAAAAGGCAGCCTTACTAGGAACTGTTTCCATCCTGCGACGATATCTGTAATACCCTCAAACATCCACATCTGCCTATCCCAGGTCCTGGGTAAGGACTCGATAGGGAGACAAAATGCCAAATCCAGTCTGAACATCTGGCTGACTGTGCGATGATCCAAAATAATAATAATAATAATAATAAAGTTGGAAGGGACCTTGGAGGTCATCTAGCCCAACCCCCTGCTCAGGCAGGAAACCCTATACCCTTTCAGACAAATGGCTGTCCAGTCTCTTCTTAAAAACTTCCTGTGTTGGAGCATTCACCGCTTTTGGAGGCAGGTGGTTCCACTGGTTAATTGTTCTCACTGTCAGGAAGTTTCTCCTTAGTTCTAGGTTGCTTCTCTCCTTGATTTGTTTCCATCCGTTGTTTCTTGTCCTGCCTTCAGGCGCTGCGGGGCCAGCTTCAAAGAAAATGTCCTATATAGGGGGTATTATTGGATGCAGCAAAATTGGGAATATGCAGAGTCTGAAGCCTCTTAAAGTCTAAAACAGTCTTTGTCACAAGCTTGGCCCCTTTAAGACAAGTGGACTTCAACTCCCAGAAGTCCCCAGCCATCACAGCTCTTGGGGGATTCTGGGCGTTGAAGTCCACCTGTCTTAAAGGGGCCAAATCTGGGAAACATTTGCCCTAAACCAGGGGTCTTCAAACTTGGTTCTTTTATAACTTGCGGACTTCAATTCCCAGAATTCTGCAGCCAGGCACATTGGCTGAGGAATTCTGGGAGTTGAAATCCACAAGTCATCAAAGGGCCAAGTTTGAAGACCCCAGCTTGTGGATTTCAACTCCCAGAGTTCCTCAGCCAAATACAAGTGCGTGGCTGAGGAATTCTGGGAGTTGAAGTCCACAATTCATAAAAGAGCCAAGTTGGAAGACTCCCTGCCCTAAAAACCATGCTGAAAAGCAAGAAAGGAAATTAAAGGCAGTGTAAAAAAATAACAATAAAATAAAGCAAAATAGTTAATTTAATACATACCAATAGGACGTGCCAGGTATCCAGGCAGGATGTGTTTTAAAAACCCGATAAAACGCCAATTTTGGATGTCTTTTTCCGTTTTTGTTTTTTTAAACACCGCCTGCAGTCCAAAGATTAATTCGGATGGCTGAATGCCAAATCACCTCAATGCATTTTTTTTCCTATCTTGATTTTTGCCCTAATTTTTATTTGACTTGCTCTCGACTTAATTTGCTGCCAATTTCCTGGTGCACTCAAACTTTTCATCCGTTTTTCAAGATAGCCAAATTTTCACTTCCTGTCTCAAACTGGGCGGAATCGTCAACGTTTTTCTATAAAATTAACTTTTTGAATCTTTTTTCTTTTTTTAAGGTTGTTTTTTAAAAAAATGCAAGGAACTGCTTCTTAGGCTTTTTTGGGACTTGTTTATCATTTGCAATGCAGCCAAAGTTTTTTGTTGTTTTGGTTTCTCCCCCCCCCCCCCCCGTTGACTTTGCTTTTCAGAAAAATCGCAAAAAGGGGGAATCACGTGACAACCTCCCCCGGGACACGGCGATAAGTATGAGCCGAGTGCCCGAATTTGGGCCACGTGAAAATGGTCGTAATGCTGTAACTTCGGTCGCTTAAATCAGGGCTTTTCAACCAGTAGTACGGGTACCCCCTGTGGTCCATTGGCACCTGGCAGGTGGTACGTGACCATCCTAGAAAAATGGTAGCAAGGGAGGGGAATGAGCTGAACTGGGGGCAGCACCGCACAAGCCTGAGTGAGAGACGGCTGGAGCTGCAGGGCTGTCAGGGCTCAGCGGAAGCGCCAGGATCAGTGCCAGGCTCCAGCTGGAGCTCAGCGCTGATCCTGGCGCTTCTGCTGAGCCCAGAAGAAGCACCAATCAGCTGGAAAGCAGCACTGATCCTGGTGCTTCTGCTGAGCCCAGAAGAAGCACCAATCAGCTGGAAAGCAGCATTGATCCTGGTGCTTCTGCTGAGCCCTGAAGAAGCACCAATCAGTTGAAAAGCAGCATTGATCCTGGTGCTTCCGCTGAGCCCTGAAGAAGCACCAATCAGTCGGAAAGCAGCATTGATCCTGGTGCTTCTGCTGATGCCTGAAGAAGCACCAATTAGCTGGAAGGCAGGACTGATCCTGGCGCTTCTGCTGAGCCCTGAAGAAGCACCAATTAGCTGGAAGGCAGGACTGATCCTGGCGCTTCTGCTGAGCCCTGAAGAAGCACCAATCAGCTGGAAAGCAGCATTGATCCTGGTGCTTCTGCTGATGCCTGAAGAAGCACCAATTAGCTGGAAGGCAGGACTGATCCTGGCGCTTCTGCTGAGCCCTGAAGAAGCACCAATCAGCTGGAAAGCAGCACTGATCCTGGCGCTTCTGCTGATGCCTGAAGAAGCACCAATTAGCTGGAAGGCAGGACTGATCCTGGTGCTTCTGCTGAGCCCTGAAGAAGCACCAATCAGCTGGAAAGCAGCATTGATCCTGGGGCTTCTGCTGAGCCCTGAAGAAGCACCAATCAGCTGGAAGGCAGGACTGATCCTGGTGCTTCTGCTGAGCCCTGAAGAAGCACCAATCAGCTGGAAAGCAGCACTGATCCTGGTGCTTCTGCTGATGCCTGAAGAAGCACCAATTAGCTGGAAGGCAGGACTGATCCTGGCGCTTCTGCTGAGCCCTGAAGAAGCACCAATCAGCTGGAAAGCAGCACTGATCCTGGCGCTTCTGCTGAGCCCTGAAGAAGCACCAATCAGTCGGAAAGCAGCATTGATCCTGGCGCTTCTGCTGAGCCCTGAAGAAGCACCAATCAGCTGGAAAGCAGCATTGATCCTGGCGCTTCTGCTGAGCCCAGAAGCAGCACCGATCAGCTGGAATTTTGCAGCCTCTCCAGGGTCTTGTGATTTACATTCAGATGCTTGGCAACCGATTCATATTTATGACGGTCACAGTGTCCCAGGGTCATGTGAAGGGACCAAAACCTGCTGCAACCACCCAGCAGACGGGGGGGGGAATAAAAACCAAACACCCCCCCCACCCCTGCTGCCAATCCTCCACAGAAATGCTCACAACAATGAAAACCTCGGACAGGAGGAAGAGCGCGGCCAGGTGGGCAGGCGGGTGTCTTGCTCGGCTGTGGCTTGGGGGGAACTTTTTTCAGTGCCATTGTAACTTCGAACGGTCACTAAACGCACTGTTGTAAGTCGAGGACTACCTGTACATCAGTTTTTTCCCTTTTTTGGGAGGGGGTCATCAAGTTTTGGACACCTTGCTAGGCGACTGGTGGTCCTCAGATGTTAACATATCCTAAAAATGGTACAATGGGTGGAAAGGTTGAAAAGCCCTGGATTAAATGAAGCTGCATTCTCTTTGCATTCTGGGTGTATCAGCGTTGATCTCCGGCACATATTTATTTTAGATTAATAATTCCGGTTGCATCATACAATCCGCCCATCATTTTCCGCACATCTTTCATTATTTTTTTGGGGGGGGAGCCAGTTGCGTTGTTTGATTTGTTGTTACTCGTCAGGATGAAAGAGAGGAATGGAAAAACCTCAAAGGAGGGGGGGAAATTTCCAAGAGAAAGTGGATTTATAGGTGCGGATTTGCACTATAACCTAACTAACCAAGTTTTAGCTTGGCGTCCTCTCTAAACAGACCATCCTGGTTTATGGCAATCCAACAGAGCAGCCTTTCCTAAATGCCGTAAGACGGAATGGAGGTCTTTTCTGAGGGGTTTTTAGTATAAAGATAGTCCTCCATTTACAACCCTTCCTTTAGTGGTCGTCCAAAGTTGCAACAGGACGGAGCAAAAGGACTTAACGGCCGTTTTTCACACTTAATGACCGTCGCAGCTCGCGTGCGTGTATCAAAATTTGGACTGCTCGGCAACGGATTCGTATTTATGACGGTCACAGCATCCCAGGATCATGTGATTTCCCTTTTGCGACCTTCAGCCAAGCCAAATGGGGAAGCAAGTTTCACTTAACGACCGGGTTACTAAGCGAAGAACGGCAGTGATTCGTTTAATGGCCGTGGCAAGAAGGGTTGTAAGGTGGAACAAAATCCACTTACCGACTGCCTCACTTAAGAATGGAAATTTTGGGCTCAGCTGTGGACGTAAGTCGGGGACTATCTCAGATAGTCCTCGACTTACGACAATCTGTTTAGTGACCCTTCATAGTTTACAACGGCACTGGAAAAAGGGACTTGCGGCCGTTTTTCATACGACCGTCGCAGCGTCTCCCCCCCCCTGTGGTCACATGATCAAAATTCAGATGCTTGGCAGCTGACTCGCATTTACGACGGCTGCAGCGTTCCGGGGGGGGGGGTCACCTGAACTTCTTTTTGCGACTCGTATTTACGATGGTTGCAGCGTCCCCGGGGTCACGTGATTCCGGACAAATAATAATAATAAAGTTGGAAGGGACCTTGGAGGTCATCTAGTCCAACCCCCTGCTCGGGCAGGAAACCCTATGTACCATTTTGGACCTTTTGTGACCTATTGTTCACTTAACAACCAGGTTACTATCTCAGCAACTGCTGTGATTCCCTTAGCAACCGAGGGAGGAAAGGCTGTAAAACGGGGTAAAAGTCACGTAACAATTGTCTCACTTAGCAATGGAATATGAGGTCGTAAGTTGAAGTAAGATGGAAGTTTTTAAAAAAATATTTGTTAGTGGCTTTGCAACAGGTTTCATACATGATAAAAAAATACTAAATCAATCGGGCTCCCAAAACTTTAATATTAATAATAAAATAAACTTGGAAGGGATCTTGGAGGTCATCTAGTCCAACCCCCTCCTCAGGCAGGAAACCCTATCCTGTTTCGGACAAATGGCTGCTGTCCAGTCTCTTCTTAAAAACTTCCAGTGTTGGAGAAGGGAGGGAGGGAGGAAAGAAGGAAGGAAGGATAACAGAATAACAGATGGAAGGGACCTTGGAGGTCATCTAGTCCAACCCCCTGCTCAGGCAGGAAACCCTATACCATTTCAGACAAATGGCTGTCCAGCATTCACCGCTTTTGGAGGCAGGTGGTTCCACTGGTTAACTGTTTTGTGGCAGTTCCCAGAACTCTTTGGGCTCCCTTCCGCCATCTTGCAAAGCAGGGAATCCTGGGGTTCGTAGTCTTGCCACAGCTGCCCCCTCCCCCCCACTCTCCCAGGAAGGAAACACACCAGATCGAAATATACTCTAACCTTAACTGGCCGCTTTGGATGGGGTAAAAGAGATGGAAATGGCTTCAATCTTTTCTTTTTCCTGTCCTGCCTCAGTTTCCCCGTTGTAAAGGAAAACCAACATGGACCAAGCTGTGGAGGAAGACCCCGATCCGCCCCTGAGCCCGCCTCTCAGCCAAGAGACCTTTAAGCAGATGTGGTGCAAAGTGGTCCACCCGTTTTGGGTGAGTGTGACGTTCATCCTCAGCCACTTTGGTGGACTTCAATTCCCAGAATTCCCGGTTCTGGGGAATTCTGGGAGTTGAAGTCCACCCCAAGTTTGAAAAACACGGATTGATCCCATCCCTTGGTTCTCCGGAGTTGACTCCACAAGCCAGCCCAAACGCTAACTCCACTGGGTTACAAGGTGGCTTGTCTAGCCCCCCCCCCGAACTTGTGTCAACTAAGCCATGATTTGGGGCTTCTTGAGCGCTGAAATGCCAGGAACTGTGGCCAGCTTGTCAAATCCGCAGTTGGGGAAACCGTAGCCTAAAACCGACAGGTGAAATTCATTTTATCACATCTGGGAGGGGGGCCATCCCCATCAGGCTAATTATAATATATTTATATGTTTTTAGGAATTGAACGCGGACTCCACCCAGCAAACCACCATCCCCTACCTGGTGGAAGGGGGCAGCTCCACGGATCAAACCAACTTTGGCTTGTCGGCTCCGCCAGTCTCGGACGGCTCTCCGTTGGGTGCTCTGGCTGAAGGCTATCCAGGGGGAGAAGGTTATCCCACCCTGGCCTTAAGTGACTTCTTGGAGAACTCCCAGTTCGTGCCCCTAGCCCCCCAAGATTATGGGGCTGGGGAGAGCTGCCCGATCCCCCCCACGGAAGATTATCCGGGAGAATTCGGCTTCAATCTGGAGTTTGAGCAGTCGGGCACCGCCAAGTCGGTCACTTACACCGTACGAAGTGGGACCAGGTTATAAGTTCAATTGGGGGGCAGGGGTCTTTCCTTTCCTGCCCTCCCCCCCAAAAACGGGGGGGGGGGTTTTCCTCTCGTCTCGATTGATCAAAAAAGTCAAAACGGCGGCCGCCGTCGTATGTCGATCCACTCCCTGCCCCTTATGGACGGGTGAGGTCAACGGAACCTAGATTCCGCCTTTCCTGCCTTGCAATCCCTGTTTGCCACCGATCCTGGTTTGCTTAAAAAAAAAAAAAAAGAGCACAGGGTGGGCTCTCCGGGGTGTGTGTGTGGGGGGGGGGCTGTCTTCAGATCTGATTTTTGTGGCTTTTAAAAAAAAAACAAATTGGGGGGGGTTTGGAAGCACCTCTCTTCTTCGGAAGCAGGGTTCCGAGTGCGAAATCTGCCCCCCCCCTCCCCGCCGGGCACCACTGTGGTGCTGCAGGTGGATATGCAGGGCTGGCATGCAAAGGTAGTCCCCGAC
Organism: Crotalus tigris; assembly: GCF_016545835.1. NCBI lineage: Eukaryota > Metazoa > Chordata > Lepidosauria > Squamata > Viperidae > Crotalus > Crotalus tigris. The sequence continues at coordinate 1,001,779 of NW_024096569.1, forward strand.
TTACGACGGGTCACTTCGAGTTCCAGTAACTGCTGCCTGTCCTCCCCCCGCCCCCTCAGATGCAACTGACAGGCATCCATAATAATAATAATAATAAGAACAACAACAACAACAATAATAATAATAGAGTTGGAAGGGACCTTGAAGGTCATCTATCCAACCCCCTGCTCAGGCAGGAAACCCTATACCATTTCAGACTGATGATGATGATAATAATCAGATAAAAGTTGGAAGGGACCTTGGAGGTCATCTAGTCCAACCCCCTGCTCAGGCAGGAAACCCTACACCATTTCGGACAAATGGCTGCCCAATCTCTTCAAAATCTCCGTGTTTAAAACTTCTGGAGGCGGGTTGTTCCACTGGTTAATTGTTCTAACTGATTAATTGTTCTAATTGATTAACTGCCGTGTCCCACAATGACACAACCCCAACGTCAAACAACATTTTTGTTCAAAATGACCCTTCGCTTCCAATTCCCAGCACAAAAAAAAAAAAACCCATGCTCATCAAGGAGAGTAATGGATTTGCTTAATGACCAGGTCAGTTGCTTAGCAACGGCTGCAAAATGGGTTCCTACAGTCCTGATTATCGATGTCCCGACTTAACGACTGTCGGGGTCAAGGACGGTTGTACGTCAAGGACTGATTTGAGATTGGGAGGATAAGAATCTGGAGCACTGGGGCCCTCACCTTTCAACCTCTTGTGAGCCAGACACCCATTTCACGTAGTCCTCGCTTTATGACCATTTGTTTCAAAGTTACAACGGGGCTGAAAACAGGCCGTTAGGACCGTTTTTCACCCTTAGCGACCGTTACAGCCTCCCCACAATCACGCGGTCAAAATTCAGACCCTTGGCAAACTGACTCGTACCTATGACGGTCGCAGGATCCAGGGTGTGTGTGTTTGTGTCACACGGTCTCCTTTTGCGACCTGAAAAGCCAAGTCAAGGGGAAAAGCCGGATTCGCTTAACGACCGGGTTACTCACTTGCGTCTGCAGCGACTCGTTTAACAACTGTAGCGAGGAAGGTCGTAAAGCGGGGCCCCCCTTGACCTCGCCGCTCTCTTGCTTAGTAGCGAAAATGGGTGCGATCGCGGCCGTATGTTTGAGGACTGCCTGCACTAATGTCGAAACCGCAGGGGTATGGCGAGAAAGGCCGTAAAACGGGGCGAAAGCCAACCACTGTCCTGCTTAACGGCTGAAATGTACAGCTGCGTCGTAAGTCGAGGACTAGCTGACTTGTCTTATCCGCTGCCCCAAGGAAGCCCCCTCCCCTTTTTCCTTTCTGAGGCTGTGGGGTGGGAGCTGCTTGTCAGAAGACTAAAGACCCCCACCCATAAATCATAGATTTAAAAAAAAATCTGATTTTGCTTTAAGTTAGTCCACACTTTCCAGCTTCTGGGGGCCCACCCCCAGGAGACCCCCCCCCAATCACGAATATAGGTAGCCCTCAACTCACAATTCATTTAGTGACCGAAGTTACAACGGCATTGAAAAAAGTCACTTACTGACCGTTTTTCACACTTAACGGCCGTCGCGGCAAACCCCCAGGATCACGTAGTGATCAAAATTCAGACTCTCGGGAAAACTCACTCGCCTTTACGACGGCCGCAGGGTCCCCGGGGAGGGGGGGAGCTCACGTGATTCCCCTTTTGGGGAAGCCACGTTCATTTAACGACCGCGTGGCTCACTGAACAACTGCCCTGATTCGCTTAACGACCAGCCAAAATAAAACTCGTACGATGGGGCCAAAATTCGCCACAAAGGTCTCCCTGAGCAATGTGGCTTCGTTCTGGCCGTAAGCCGAGGACCACCGGTATGCCCTGAATTGGATTTTAGGCTCCTGTGGACCCCCCCCCCCCCAAAAAAAACCGTGTCGGCGATGGGGTGCGTGAAAACGTCCTTGGGTGAATTTTGCAGTGACCGTCGGCAGCACTGAGAAGCTGGGACAATGTCTTTCTCCCCTTCTTCCCCCCCCCCAGTCTGTACCCCATAGTATTGCAGCTTTGGGGGGGCACCCTGCATGCCTGAACCCCCCAATTTTAACTTACCGCATAGCTGGCGCCCCAATTTTTGTCGCTGTGTCTTCAGCGTGTTGATCTTTCCTGATTCCTGGATGGGGATGATCACCCCCCCCACTTTTCCATTTCCGACCTGCCCACCCAATGCCTGGCCTTTGAAGAAGGGGGGTGGGCTATGAATAGGAGGGGGGGTCTCAACGGAGACCCCCCCTCTTCCTCCCTCTGCTCCGTGCGCACAACTGTTGACCATCCTGGACGTGTCAGGGCATGTTTCTCTGCTGAGTTTCGGCAAAGGACTGTCTCAGATTCCTTTTGGGGGGGATGTTGAAGACCCCCACCCCATTTCCGGCATGTGGGCGAGAGACCCCCCCCTTCCCACGCCCAGCAGCCCCCAATTCCCTTCTTTTGCAGTGAAGGCAGAAGAGGCCAACTGCCAGCCGTTGAGTGGGAGATTTGGATAAGGGGCTTGCTTGAAATTGGGGGTGGGGGGTGAAATGGAAATTGTGGTTCCCCCCCCCCTCGGTCCAACAACAATTGGTTGCAATTCAGAGCAGGCATTCTTTGGGGAGGGGGAGTGAGTTAATATAGGGCAGGGGTCTTCCAACCTGGCCCTTTGATGATGTGGACTTCAACTCCCAGAATTCCTCAGTGTGTGTGTGTGTGTGTGTGTGTGTGTGTGTACTGGTATACTATATGCATATATATAGGTTTTCAAGCAAAGATTGGGTAGACAGTTGTCCAGAATGTCACAGGGTCTTTTGTTGTAGCACAGGGTTGGACTAGAAGACCTCTAGGGTCCCCTTCCATCCCTCTGGTTTTCTTTCTTTCTTTCTTTCTTTCTTTCTTTCTTTCTTTCTTTCTTTCTTTCTTTCTTACTTTTTCTGTTTTTTTTTCTTTGTTTTTTTTATTCTCATTTTCTTTTTCCTTTCTCGCTTTCCCTATTCCGTCCTTCCTTTTTCTTCCTTTTTCTGTTTTTCTTCATTCTCTCTCTCTCACTTTACCCCTCCCTCCCTCCCTTCCTTCTTAATATAGGGCAGGAGTCTTCAGACTTGGCCCTTTTGCGACTTGTAGACTTCCTCGGCCAGGAATTCTGGGAGTTGAAGTCCACAAGTCATAAAGGGGGTCCTAGTTCCCTCACGCTGGCTGAGGAATTCTGGGAGTTGAAATCCAAAAGTCATAAAGGGCCCTAGTTCCCTCACGCTGGCTGAGGAATTCTGGGAGTTGAAGTTCACAGGTCATCAAAGGGTCCTAGTTCCCTCACGCTGGCTGAGGAATTCTGGGAGTTGAAGTTCACAGGTCATCAAAGGGTCCTAGTTCCCTCACGCTGGCTGAGGAATTCTGGGAATTGAAATCCAGAAGTCATAAAAAGGTCCTAGTTCCCTCATGCTGGCTGAGGAATTCTGGGAGTTGAGGTCCACAAGTCATCAAAGGGCCAAGTTTGAAGACCCCTGCTTGTGGACTTCAACTCCCAGAATTCCTCAGCCAGGCACACTGGCTGAGGAATTCTAGGAGTGGACGTCCACAAGTCCTCAAAGGGCCAAGTTTGAAGACCCCTGATAAAGGGGGTTCAAAGATCCAAGGAAGGCCCCTTGGGAGGGATGCAGGGAGGTCTATAAATGTAATATATTAATTAATTTAATTTAATAAATACGGACAGGCCTCGACTTGACAGCCACGATTGAGCCCAAAATCTCGGTTGCTAAGTGGGACATTTGTTAAGGGACGCTTGTCCCACTTTACGACCTGCCTTGCCACAGTTGGTAAGTGAATCACTGCAGGCGTTACGTTAGGCCGTTAAGCGAATCCGGCTTTTCCCCCACTGACTTTGCTTGTCGGAAGGTCGCAAAAGGGGATCACGTGACGGCCCTCGGGAGGCCGCGACCGTCATAAATACGAGTCAGATGCTAAGCGTCTGAAGGTTGATCACATGACCCTGGGATGCCGCAACTATCATAAATACGAGTCAGTTTCCAACTGTCTGAAATTTGGATCAGGTAACCAGCAGTTGTATGTGTGACAAACTGGTCGTAAATCATTTTTTTCAATGCCGTTGCAGCGTCGAACGGTCCCTAAACCAGCCGTTGTGAGTCCGGGGCTCCGTATTATTGAGTTCCGGGAATTCTTTTTCACTTTTTCTCTCCTTCCCGCTAATCCCAAATTTCTCTGCTCCAGTTCTCTCCGCAGCTCAACAAACTGTTTTGCCAAATGAGCAAAACTTGCAAAGTGCTGATTCGGATGTCCGGGGCGCCTCCGCCAGGCTCCGTGGTCCGCGCCATGGCCGTCTACAAGAGATCCGAACACATGTCTGAGGTGGTCAGGCGCTGCCCCCATCATGAGCGGCACCCGGAGCACAACGACGGTGAGCGAACGGCCTGGGGGGAAAGGGGGAAGGGGTCCTCTGAGACATGTAGGGTGGGAGCGGGCAGGCTGTGATGCACGTCACTCAAAACCTGGGGAGAGATTGCACTCTGCGCATGCTCGAAGACCTGCCCGTCTGCATGCAGGGGTGCAGAGTGCCCCCAGACCCAATTAACACCCGAGTTCCCTGTTTCATGATCTTGTTCTCTAGTCCAGGGGTCCCCAACCCCCAGTCTGTGGACTGGTACTGGGCCGCGGCATGCCAGCAACTGGTCCGCACAAACAAGCAAAGCCCCATTCATGGGATGCAGGCAGCACACAAAACCACGCACACTCCGGTCTGCGGGAAAAAACCTCTCTCCACGGACCAAAGTTTGGGGCCCTCTGTGTCTAGTCCTCAGCTTAACGACCACTGTTCAGAGTTAACCACAGTGGTTTGACTTAACGACGGCCGCCATGCACTTAACAATCGGGGGAAAAAGTGGTAAAACGGTGCAAAACTCACTGAATGCAGGCCTCACTTAGCCGCAGAGATTTTGGCCTCCATCGTGGCGGTTCGTCCAGGACTAGCGGTAGATGAGTTGATTTTTTTTCGAGGGAGGGGTCTCGTTATGTAGGGAAGGGGGGAACCTCCCTCCTCCCAACAGGAAACTCCTGTGGCTGAAACCTAACAGGGAATCTAAACTCTCCCATTTTCTCCCCGCCCCACCCCAATTTCTGATTTTTGCACAGGCATGATCCCCCCGGATCATCTCATCCGGGTCGAAGGAAACCCCCTGGCCCATTATCACACAGATCCGGGCACCAAACGGCACAGCGTCTGGGTTCTTTATCAGAAGCCTCAGGTGATTTGGGGGGGGGACGGTGGGCAAGGGTGAAGAGGTGATTTGGGGTCCATGCCAGCCCTCCCCGTCTTCTCTTTCTTCGTCCGATTGTCTGCTACCTTCGTTTTCAGCCTGCCAGGCAGCTGGGACGGGGGGTCCCCATGGATCAAAAGGAAGCATCAACAGAGCAGACCTTCCCCCCAAACGTTTGCCATCCCCTTCCCCCAAATTAGAACAGGTGTGTATGTTCAGATGCTGCACGTGGCTTAGTATATTTTTTCGCCCCTACAGGTGGGGATGGCATGCACCATCGTCCTATACAATTACATGTGTAACAGTTCGTGCATGGGCGGTATGAACCGGCGCCCCATCCTGACCGTCCTGACTTTGGAGACCGAACAGTGAGTGATCCTCTTCTTCTCCTCATCCTCTTCCTGCCCATCTCGGTTGGGTTTCAGATGGGGAAATCGTGTTTAGAACTCAGAACCTGCCCGTCGAACAATGGACGGGATGAAATTTGGGCAACCAGCTATCCTGTTTGTTTTAAACCACGATCCAGGGCCCGATTCTGGGCAGCTTGGGCCCCCGACTCGTAGAATCCTAGCTCCAGAGGGGACAGGGGAGGTCATCTAGTCCAACCCCCCCCCCCCGTCCGGTGTAGGAATTCCCAGGCTAACATTTCAGGTGTTAAGTGGTGACGGTTGTAAAATAGGTCACGCCGTGACTCCACCCAATTTCATGAGTTTTTTTTTTTTTTTGCACGGCGGTTGTTAAAGGGAACACTGCGTTGATTAAGCGAACACCCCCCCCCCAGGAAGTAAATATAAGTTTCCAGAAACAACATTGCAAATTGTACTCCTGTGATTGTGAGATGTTGCAAACAATCATGAACGAAGGCCCCAAATGTTGCAGCTATGAATCCAGGTCGTAAGTCCGCTTTGGACCGTCACCAAGCGACCGTGCGTAACGCGAGGACTTGCTGTGCATTAGAAACTCAGTTGTGTATTCCAGTCAGTAGAAATATCTCTGAAAGGATCATGGGTTGTGTAGTATGGGCTAGAATTTGAACCCGCTGCTTATCGGGAGGCTGTTGTGGAAACGACGATATAACATGGATGAAGCGTTTCTCTCCTGGTAGGGGGGAGGTCCTGGGACGTCGATGTTTTGAGGTGCGGGTGTGCGCCTGCCCAGGACGAGACCGACGATCGGAGGAGCTCAGCTTCCAGCAGAAAGGAAAATCCCTGGAAAATACGAAAAAAGGTAAATTTGAAGGATGGAGGAGGAGGAGGGGGAGGACTGGCAGATAGTGGGGGCGGAGTCAAAGGAGGGATTAGCCCAGAATCCCTATGTAGACACGAACAGTGCAACCTCCTTTGAATTCTGCAGACCCTTATCTAACTCTTAGCAGGCGTCAACCATTAATTGAGAAGATTCCTGTGCATGGGCTTTCAGCAATAAAGCTGTTTAACTGAGAAGATTCCCCCATACAGGCTTTCAGCAATAAAGCAATTTAGTTAGGACATTCCTGCGCACAGGCTTTCAGCAATAAAGCGGTTTAATAGAGAAGATTCCCGCGCATGGGCTTTCAGCAATAAAGCAGTTTGATCGAGAAGATTCCCACGCATGGGCTTTCAGCAATAAAGCGGTTTAATGGAGAAGATTCCCACGCATAGGCTTTCAGCAATAAAGCAGTTTAGTTAGAACATTCCTGCACACAGGCTTTCAGCAATAGAGCAGTTTAGTTAGAACATTCCTGCGCACAGGCTTTCAGCAATAAAGCGGTTTAATGGAGAAGATTCCCGCGCACGGGCTTTCAGCAATAAAGCAATTTAGTTAGAACATTCCTGCACACAGGCTTTCAACAATAGAGCAGTTTAGTTAGAACATTCCTGCACACAGGCTTTCAGCAATAAAGCAGTTTAATGGAGAAGATTCCCACGCATAGGCTTTCAGCAATAAAGCGGTTTAATGGAGAAGATTCCCACGCACGGGCTTTCAGCAATAAAGCCGGCTGGGGAATGATCCAAGGAAATAAGTACACTGGCTCATGGGGAAGAATCTCTTTCTGCAGGCCACTGTTAATCTGAGGAACTCCCCGCCACGGGATGTGGCAAAGGTGTTCAGTTTTGATTTATTAAATTTATAGCTCTCTTCCCCCCCCCTTTAATTATCCGTAAGTTGTTTGATCGCGAAAAACGAGAGGCGTCTCCTTTCCTTGCGCGAAAGAGGGTGGGGCTTCAGCTGTGGGGTTTTTCTCTCCCCCCCCCTTCATCCTTGCCTCTCGCTTCTCCAGCTCCTTTGCAAGGCCCGCATCCGTGCGCCAGCAGTGGCAGGCCAGTGCAAGTCGCGCCAGAGGAAGAGGCGCCTGAATGTGAATCGGGGGGTACATCTGAACCCAAGGTTTACACGCTCGTTGTGAGTAGTGCCTTGGGCCTGCCTTGGCGGTTTGGGGAGAGGGTCGAAGGGGTGACCCCTGGGCCTCCGAGAGGCGGACGTTCCAGCTTTGGGAGGGGCTGAATGAGTCAGGGGCCACAGGAGCAGCTGGAACCCCACGCCGACATCTGGAAGGGTCCATTTTGTTTGCAGATTCGCAACCCCAGACATTATGCGATACTAAAAGAGCTTTTAGAAGGCTTGGAGTGTAAAGAAGCCTGCCAGAAGAACGGGGAGGGCTGCAAGTCCGGGAAAAGGTGGGTGACGGACACCCCCACCCCCCACCCCAAATAAGTAACATTTGTTGCCTCCCGGGTGAATCCCATCTTTGCGGCTTGGCTGGCTGACCCGAGCTGTTCTTTTTCTCTCCCCCAGCGTCCTGAAGAGCCGGAAACGAGCCAAGTTGACTTCGCCCCCTCCAAAGAAATTCCGGGTGAAGGATGAGAGCCAGGACTCCAATTAGGGAGGGGGGTGTGACATAATACCCCCCCCCTCCCAAATTATTTTTATTTTATTTTTTTGGTCTTGTTTATGCTTCCTTTTTCGTTCTCCGAATCCTTTTGATTTCCAAGGTTGCTCTGTTTCCCAATCCAGCATCTTGCAGAGCCCCCGGGTTTTTTGGGGGGGTCCCATCCACCCCCCCCAAACCGGTTACCATTTGTTCCCCAATCTTAACTGGGAACCCCCTCCCCACTCCCAGCCTTCCTCCCCCTTCTCCAGCCCTTATGCCCCCCCCCCAACCTGGCCTTTCTCTAGAGAGGGTATGGGAGAGATTTGGGGGGGGTCCCCATATTGCAGCCCCCCCCAAAAGGGATGGTCAGCTTGCTTCATTTTTCCATCCCCTAAAAATTCGGCTGTTTTTAAATCCCTTTGCGATTTGGGCGTCCAAACACCCCCTCCTCCTCCAGGTTTTATGCCCCCCCCAACTGCTGGGGGGAGTTCCTAAAGGGCCAGCTTTGGGGAGAGGGGTGTCAAGGCTGGTTCCTCACCCCCCCTCCTCAAATTGCCCTCTCTCTCTCTCTCCCTTTCTCCACCAGCCAGGATTGGCTAGTTAGTTTTGCAAGCTTGGCAGGTTTTTGAACGTGGGACTTCCACTCCCAGAATTCCACAGCCGGCCCTTTGAAGAGGGGCAGGCTGGGAGTTGGAAGCTGGGGGAATTCTGGGAGTTGCAGTCCTGATCCTTGCCAAGCTTGCCAAACGAACTAGCGAGGTCCGGCCGTTTTAAACATATATATATTACATTATCCTTGAACACAGTATTAGTATTTTTTTTTTTTTGTAGATGAGTTTTTCTATTTTCTGATGTATTTTTTTTTAATTACCCCCCTTCGCTTTGCACTTCCTTTGCACATTCCTTGGAAGTTTAGTTTTGTTTTTTTTATATTGGATCCTTTCCCTTGTTTTGTCACCCAACATTTTCTAGGGAATAAAGGCATTTGTACTGTTTTTCTTTAAATTTGAAGAGAAGTGGTCATTTGGTCCGTGTGAACGTTGTTACTTCTAAACCGGGGCTGGGGGGGGGGGTAATGGAAAGGAAAAAAATGGAATTATCCAGCAATGTCCGGCTGGACCGGACACATCGGTTCTTTTTGGCAAAATTCCCCAAATTCTGTCTTTTCATCCACACCCCCTGCTCCCCTTCTAGGACCTTTGGGGTGGGGAAAAGTGGGGTGACTGAGCTGGGTGGGTTTCTTGTAGACGTCTCATGACCCGGCTAGGTAAAGTCATCAGTGCTGGAAGAGAGGGGAATTAGCTGTGTTTATATGTGAGAGGTGAGGGAACTGTGACTCTTTGATGACGTGCGGCCTTCAACTCCCAGAATTCCTCAGCCAGCGTGAGGGAACTAGGACCCTCTGATGACGTGTGGACTTCAACTCCCAGAATTCCTCAGCCAACGTGAGGGAACTAGGATCTTTTGATGACATGTGGACTTCAATTCCCAGAATTCCTCAGCCAGCGTGAGGGAACTAGGACCCTTTGATGACTCGTGGACTTCAACTCCCAGAATTCCTCAGCCAGCGTGAGGGAACTGTGGCCCTTTGATGACGTGTGGACTTCAACTCCCAGAATTCCTCAGCCAGCATGAGGGAACTATGACCCTTTGATGACGTGTGGACTTCAACTCCCAGAATTCCTCAGCCAGCGTGAGGGAACTAGGACCCTTTGATGACTTTTGGACTTCAACTCCCAGAATTCCTCAGCCAGCGTGAGGGAACTATGACCCTTTGATGACTCGTGGACTTCAACTCCCAGAATTCCTCAGCCAGCATGAGGGAACTATGACCCTTTGATGACGTGTGGACTTCAACTCCCAGAATTCCTCAGCCAGCGTGAGGGAACTAGGACCCTTTGATGACGTGTGGACTTTAACTCCCAGAATTCCTCAGCCAGCGTGAGGGAACTATGACCCTTTGATGACTCGTGGACTTCAACTCCCAGAATTCCTCAGCCAGCGTGAGGGAACTAGGACCCTTTGATGACTGGTGGACTTCAACTCCCAGAATTCCTCAGCCAGGCACTTCCTGGCTGAGGAGTTCTGGGAGTTGAAGTCCACAAATCATGAAAGAGCCAAGTTTGAAGACCCCTGATTTAATTAAGCCTTTCTCTTCAGGTTATGGTCTTGAAATATATATTGCTGCTTTTGATCAAAGAGCAATTTTTTCCCCCAGCCCAACTCTGGCGGCCCTGTAAAGGAAGATAGGTAAGATGGTCCCTAAATAGCCCCCCCCCCCGACTTAGCAGAGTATTCCAAGCTGAATTATGGGTAAAAAGACTCTTTGGAAACAGGTGATCCTCAATTTACGACTGTAATTGGCACCGGCACCTCTGCCACTAAACAATGCAGCTGTTAAGGGAATTGCACCTGCTGTTTACGACCCTTTTTGCGCGGTCGTTAAGCGAGTCCAGCTTGCCCCACTGAGTTTGCTTGCTGCAACTGGCATAAGGACACGCCTGTTTCCAAACAGCTGACTGCTGATCACGTGACCGCAGGGAAGGTATAATGATTGCAAGCCGGTTTTTTTCCAGTGCCGTCGTAACTTGGAACGGCCATTAAAGAAAACGGTCATAAGGCGAGGACCAGCTGTAAAACGTCTCCCTTTGGCTCGTTCGATCCAGCCAACGCAACCGGTGTTAGAACTTCCATGGACCACCAGATGGCACTGTTGCATCCAGTTTATGATTCCACAGCTGCTTTCTTTGGGATTCAAACTCTCTGGCAGGATTTGAACTCCTGGGCTGAGTCTGAATTGCCTCCCGATGGCCAGGAGGGTTAAAAAATGCCCTGGAGGATTCAGACTGGTCTGCGAGGGGAGAAGAGAACGGGGGAAACGCACAAAGTCCACCCGTCTTAAAGCAGGCTGGCTGGGGAATTCTGGGAAGTGTAGTGCACCCCTCTTAAAGCAGGCTGGCTGGGGGATTCTGGGAAGTGTAGTGCACCCCTCTTAAAGCAGGCTGGCTGGGGGATTCTGGGAGTGGAAGTCCACTCCTCTTAAATCAGGCTGGCTGGGGGATTCTGGGAGTGGAAGTCCGCCCCTCTTAAAGCAGGCCGGCTGGGGGATTCTGGGAAGTGTAGTCCACCCACCTTAAAGCAGGCTGGCTGGGGGATTCTGGAAGTCCACCCACCTTAAAGCAAACTGGCTGGGGAATTCTGGGAGTGGAAGCCCACCCCTCTTAAAGCAAGCTGGCTGGGGGGTTCTGGGAGTGGAAGTTCATTTCTCTTAAAAGAAGCCCTGGGAACTGAACACACACAGACACACACACACACAAACAAACAAACCCTGAATCCATGAAGCAGGATTTCCAGGCCACCATCAGCCAGGTGCAGACAAATCCCCCAAAATGCCAGATGTTTGTCTGAGCCTGCCTGCCATGGGACCCCCCCCCCCAACTCTTAGCCTTCTCCCTTGCTGGGGGGGGGGCTCTACCTGTTTTATTCCTACCTGGCTCCAGAAGAGGGCAGCCTTGCTTGGGAGGAAGATGGAAATCCAGGCCCCTTCCCTTGAAAAGCAAAATAAAAGAGTCCTCTGGAAAGGGGGTGCAGGATGCCAAACCCCCCCCCCTTACGCTCCCCCTCTCCTGGGCCTTCCCTGCCAACAAAACGGGGAGCGGGACCGTCTCCCCCCACCCCACCGCAAAGAGACGGGCTGAGCCACGTCTTGCCATTTTAAGTGTGGCTGCAAAGTTGTGGCTTTTTTTCAGAGGGGGGGGGGACACACAGTTGTGGGTCCAGAGGAAGGGGGGGCAGTGTCTTCCTCTCCCCTCCTCCCCTTCTCTCACATCAGGCACTGCCAACGTTTTCCAGCAAAGGGGCCAAAAGCATCCCGGAAACTTTGAGGGGGAAGCCAGCCCGATTTCCAAGGACTGCCGGCTGGCTGGCATAGGTGGCATTTTTCCAGAGCATGGCAGCGTTTTAGGAGGGGGAGGGGGCATTCAGAAGCCCTGGGGATCCTCCCCACCCACCCCCCCCCCGCCTGTGGCCAGGCCAGAATCTGGAGGATGAAAGCCCGGAGAGCAGAGAAGCTAGAGGAACAGGATTGGAAGGGGGACCCTAGAGGTCTTGTAGTCCAGCCCTCTGTTCACGGAGGGGAGATGATGCTATTTTTGGACAAATGGCTGTCCAAATTTTGCTTGAAAACTTAAAAAGGATGATAGATAGATAGATAGATAGATAGATAGATAGATAGATAGATAGATAGATAGATAGATAGATAGATAGACAGGCAGATAGATAGATAATAGAGATAGATATAGACAGACAGACATATATAGAGAGATAGATAGATAGATAGATAGATAGATAGATAGATAGATAGATAGATAGATAGATAGATAGATAGATAGATAGATAGGCAGGCAGATAGATAGATAATAGAGATAGACATAGACAGACAGACATATATTAGAGATAGAGATAGATAGATAGATAGATAGATAGATAGATAGATAGATAGATAGATAGATAGATAGATAGATAGATAGACAGGCAGATAGATAGATAATAGAGATAGATATAGACAGACAGACATATATAGAGAGATAGATAGATAGATAGATAGATAGATAGATAGATAGATAGATAGATAGATAGATAGATAGATAGATAGATAGATAGGCAGGCAGATAGATAGATAATAGAGATAGACATAGACAGACAGACATATATAGAGATATAGATAGATAGATAGATAGATAGATAGATAGATAGATAGATAGATAGGCAGGCAGATAGATAGATAATAGAGATAGACATAGACAGACAGACATATATTAGAGATAGATAGATAGATAGATAGATAGATAGATAGATAGATAGATAGATAGATAGATAGATAGATAGATAGATAGATAGATAGATAGATAGATAGATAGATAGGCAGGCAGATAGATAGATAATAGAGATAGACCTAGACAGACAGACATATATAGAGATAGAGATAGATAGATAGATAGATAGATAGATAGATAGATAGATAGATAGATAGATAGATAGATAGATAGATAGATAGATAGGCAGGCAGATAGATAGATAATAGAGATAGACATAGACAGACAGACATATATTAGAGATAGAGATAGATAGATAGATAGATAGATAGATAGATAGATAGATAGATAGATAGATAGATAGACAGGCAGATAGATAGATAATAGAGATAGACATAGACAGACAGACATATATTAGAGATAGAGATAGATAGATAGATAGATAGATAGATAGATAGATAGATAGATAGATAGATAGATAGACAGGCAGATAGATAGATAATAGAGATAGACATAGACAGACAGACATATATAGAGATAGAGATAGATAGATAGATAGGCAGGCAGGCAGGCAGATAGATAGATAGATAATAGAGATAGACATAGACAGACATATATTAGAGATAGAGATAGATAGATAGATAGATAGATAGATAGATAGATAGATGATGAAAGAAAGAAAGAAGGAAGGAAGGAAGAATAGAAAGAAAGAAAAGAAAAGGAAAGAAAGAAAAGGGAAAGCAAGGGGGGAAAGAAGAGAGAATGAATAAAAACAAAGAAAAAACAAAAAAGAAAGACAAAGAAAGAGGGACAAAGGGAGGGGGAAGCGAGAGGTAAAAGAGAGTATGAAGACAAAACAAAAAGGAAGGAAGGAATAGGCAAAGCGAGAGAGGAAAAAGAAAAGGAGGAGGAAGAAAAAACAAGAAAAAAACAAAAAGAAAGAAAGAAAAAAGAAAGAACCAGAGGGATGGAAGGGGACCCTAGAGGTCTTCTAGTCCAACCCTGTGCTCCAACAAAAGACCCTGTAACATTCTGGACAACTGGCTGTCCAATCTTTGCTTGAAAACCTATGTATATACCAGTTGAACAATGGGTTGAACCCTATTCTAGAACAGGGGTCTTCCAACTCGGCCCTTGGATGACATGTGGACTTCAATTCCCAGAATTCCTCAGTCAGCGTGCTTGGCTGAGGAATTCTGGGAGTTGGAGTCCACCAGTCATGAAAGGGCCGAGTTGGAAGAGCCCTGTTCTAGAAGCCTCTTTTGCATTCTCCAGAGCCAAAGACGAGGAAGCTTGAGTCACACTGTCCCCTCCCTGCGTTCTCCTCACCAAACTTCCCCTAAAGTGAAAGGGCTGCTGGGCCTCTTCCTGCTTGTGCAAGAGGGAGCCTGAGCATGCACAGATTTCTCTCCTTCTGAGTCTGCTCAAATTTGAGACTCAATTACGGTGGTAAGTCGGGGCCTACCTAAAATACAGGGTGCCCTGACTTTCTTTCTTTCTTTCTTTTTTTCCTTCTTTCTTTCTTTCCTTCCTTCCTTCCTTTTTCTCTTTCTTTCTTTCTTTCTTTCTTTCTTTCTTTTTCTTTCTTTCTTTCTTTCTTTCTTTCTTTCTCTTTCTTTCTCTCTCTCTCTTTCTTTTCCTTCTTTCTTTCCTTCCTTCCTTCCTTCCTTTCTTTCTCTTTCTTTCTTTCTCTCTCTCTCTCTCTTTCTTTCTTTCTTTCTTTCTCTTTCTCTTTTTCTTTCTTTTTCTTTCTTTCTTTCTCTCTCTCTTTCTTTCTATTTCTCTCTCTTTCTCTTTCTTTCTTTCTTTCTTTCTTTCTTTCTCCTTCCTTCCTTCCTTCCTTCCTTCCTATCTTTCTCTTTCTTTCTCTCTCTCTCTCTCTCTCTATCTTTCTCTTTCTTTCTTTCTTTCTTTCTTTCTTTCTACTAAATTTCATTCTTGATGTGTGCCATTGTGCCCACAGTAAAAAAATAACAATAAAGGTTATCTATCTTATCTTATATCTTATATCATATATCTTATGTCTTATTTTTCTTTCTTTCCTTTCATTCTCTCTCTCTTTCTTTTTCTTTCCTTCCTTCCTTCCTTGTTTTTCCTTTCAACTAAATTTCATTTTTGATGTGTGCCGTTGTGCCCACAGTAAAAAAATGACAATAAAGGTTATCATCTTCTCTTCTCTTCTTTTCATCTCATCTCATCTCATCTTCTTTCTTTCTTCATTTCTTTCTTTTCTTTTTTTCTCTCTTGCTCCCTGTCTATTTTCTTTCTTTCTTTCTCCCACCCTCCCTCTTCCTTCCTTCCTTCCTTCCTTCCTTCCTTCCTTCCTTCCTTCCTTCCTTCCTTCCTTCCTTCTTTCACTCCTTCCTTCTCTTTTTTTGCTCTCTTTGTCTTTATTTCTCTCTGTCTCTTTCTCCTTTCTTTATTTTCTTTTCTTTCTGCCTCCCTCCGCCTTCCTTCCTTCTCCTTTTCTTTCTTTCTTTCTTTCTTTTTTTCTTTCTTTCTTTCACCTTCCCTAACCTAGTCTTCCCTCAAGGTGTTCCTGGTGGTCTCCCATCCGTCACCTGGCCAACTTAACATGAAAGGAGGTTAGCCTGTACAGGGGAGGCACTTTTCCCAGTGGCCCATCCGCCGTTTCCTTCAGCCCCCCCTCCCCATTGCAAGGTTCCAGGTGCAGCCCAGACTTGCAACAGAACCCCCCCCCCAAACACACCCCGGGGGCTTTCCAGGTGAGGGGATCCTGTTTCACCTGCTCACTCCGGGCCGAGCCCAGCACACCTTAAGGAAGGCAGGAAAAACTAGGGGGAATCCCCAGAAAATATTTGCAATATATGCAAAAATATATCCCATGCGCAACGGGGAAGGCAGCGTGGGAAGTGTTTGATCGACATATATTTTATTCCGGTCTCCCTTTTCCTGTAAACGTTGTCAGAAACCAGAATGGGCTGAGAATCCGCATCTCTGCGAGATAATTGACAGTCGAGCTGAAACTCCAAGTCAAAACAGCAAACGGGATAAAATAATAATAATAATAATAATAATAATAATAATAATAATAATAAGAAGAAGAAGAAGAAGAAGAAGAAGAAGAGGAAGAGGAAGAAGAAAGGGAAGGGAAGGGAAGGGAAGGAAGGAAGGAAGGAAGGAAGGAAGGAAGGAAGGAAGGAAGGAAGGAAGGAAGGAAGGAAGGAAGGAAGGAAAAAAAGAATAATAGAATAACAGATGGAAGGGACCTTGGAGGTCATCTAGTCCACCCCCTGCTCAGGCAGGTAACCATAGACCATTTCAGACAAATGGCTGTCCAGTCTCTTCTTAAAAACTTCCAGTGTTGGAGCATTCACAGCTTCTGGAGGCAGGTGGTTCCACTGGTTAATTGCTCTCAATGCCAGGAAGTTTCTCCTTAGTTCCAGGTTGCTTCTCTCCTTGATAAGTTTCCATCTGTTGCTGTCCTGTCTTCAGGGGCTTTGGAGAATAGCTTGACTCCCTCTTCTTTGGGGCAGCCTCTGAGATACTGGAACGCTGCTATCATGTCCCCCCTTGTCCTTCTCTTCGTTAGACTAGACATCCCCAATTCCAGCAACCGTTCCTTATATGTTTTACTCAATCTTTTACTCAAACTTCCTCAAACCCCCAAATGGGTTAATAATAATAATAATAATAAAAATAACAATAGTAATAAACCTATTTGGGGGTTTGAGGTAGTTTGAGTAAAAGATTTGCTATTTTGACTTGATTCCTCAGACAAGGTTACCCAGACCTAATCAACATATCAAAGGAGAAGGTCTGTAAAACACAACATGAGTTAATTCAAATGGAAAAAAAAAATTAAACCTCCTAGATGACATGTGCAGAGAGTCCTCTGTTGACCACCACAAAGTTTCTTATTGAAGCTTAATTAACTCTCAATGTTTCAGTCACTGCTTAGTCCTAATTCTCTGCAACTTAATATAATAATAATAATAATAATAATAGTAATAGTAATAGATATAGCAGAAGATAGAAGAGAAAGAACTGGAGAAGATCACAAAATACAAAGACCTACAAATAGAAATAGAAAGACTGTGGCAAAAGCAAGCAAGGGTAGTACCAATAGTCATAGGCGCCTTGGGTGCAATCCCAAAACAACTGGAGCAGCACTTGAACACCATCATCGGCATTGACAAATTCACTATTAGTCAATTGCAAAAGGCAGCCTTACTAGGAACTGCTTCCATCCTGCCACGATACCTGTAATACCATCAAACACCCACATCTGCCTATCCCAGGTCCTGGGTAAGGACTTGATAGGTAGACAAAATGCCAAATCCAGTCTGAACATCTGGCTGACTGTGCGATGATCGATAATAATAATAATGAAGTTGGAAGGGACCTTGGAGGTCATCTAGTCCAACCCCCTGCTCAGGCAGGAAACCCTATCCCATTTCAGACAAACGATTGTCCAGTCTCTTCTTAAAAACTTCCAGTGTTGGAGCATTCACCACTTCTGGAGGCAGGTGGTTCCACTGGTTAATTTACCTTCATCATCCCGATATTTTTAGGTTGCGACTTTGAACGGTCTCTGTTGTAAATGCGAGGACTACTTGTACCCACACACCCACGCACACCCATGCCCCTCAAGGGTCACCCCAGAATCAGGCACATACACACCTCCCTATCCAGGAGGAAAAACTGCCTTATAAAAACATTCTCGCTGTACCCCTTTTTCTTTGCAGCTGCCCCCAAGGCAGATCTCCATCCCTCATCGCTGTCTAGATTTTTAATTTATTCTTGGCTGCGGCAGGAACCCCCAAATTATTCTTCTAGCAACAGGGAGGGGGAGGAAGAGGAGAGGAGGAGGAAAGGCGAGACCTCCCCCCATCACCTTCCATCTCTCTCCAATTGGGGGGGTGTCTCCCCCTCCCCACTGACAGAGGATCTGAGGCCCATCCAGTTTGGATGCTTTGCTGGCTACAACCCTCTGCTGAGTGGGGGGGGGAACGTTCTCAGCAGCCAAAGAGGGGGTTGAATTGGGGAGGGGGGCACCTAGGCTGGGTCTCGGGCAGGTGGCTCTGCAGAGATGGGGCCACCCAAGGTCATGCAGCAGTGCCTCCCCCTTGCTGCTCCTCCTGCAGGCTGGCGTCTGGCCACACCGCAGCTGAGCCGAGCTTGGACAAGACCCAGCTGGCTGGCAACAGAGGTGGTGTGTGTGTGTGTGTGTGTGTGTGTGTGTGTGTGTGTGTGTGTGTGTGTGGTGCCTGGAGCCTGTATCCCGTTTGCAAACGCCCACATGTGGCACCACCCGGGCAGTGAAACCGTGCAGCATTGCAGCGTGGTTGTTTAAGGCTCCAGTCCTGGGGGACCCCTTTGCCTTACAATGGGCACCCCAATTTCTACACTAAGGGGGGGGCAGCCCTTCTCTGCCAAGGCTTAGCAGCCCCCAACTTGTTCGGTGGCGTAATGGCTTCCTCACCTTCTCCTCTTCAAACTCGTCAATCTTTTTTTTTTTTTGCAACTTGGAAAAAGGGAAAGCAAGGCGCCAGTACGGCAGTCCCCGATTTACAACCGTTTCATTTAGCGACGGGTCAAAGGGACAACGGCATTGGGGGAAAAAAAGAAAAGGCGACTTAGGATTGGTTTTTCACCCTTACGACCGTTGCGGTCGCGGGATCGAAATTCAGACGCTCGGCCACCGACTCGCACTTACGACGGTCGCGGTGTCTGGGGATCACGCGTCCCCCTTTTGCAACCGTCGGACGAGCAAAGTCGATGGAGAAGTTGGACTAACTCAAGAACCGTGTGGCTAACTTTTTGCAATGGTAGACTTTGCCTTGACTTTGCCGGTCAGACGGTCACTAAAGGGGACAATCGCCTGACACACACACACACACACAGAGGGACGCTGCGACCGTCAGAAATACGAGTCAGTTGCCAAGTGTCCGAATTTCGATCACGGTGACCACGGGGATGCTGTCGTTAAGTCTGGGAAACGGGCCTCTCTTTCTTCTTTCAGGTCACTAAACGGACTGTCGTAAGTCAGGACAACCTGCAAAGTGAATCTTCCCCAGGGCGAGCAAGCGCTGAGCTGCACAGCCCCGGAGCCCCGCAGTTGACCCACTTCTTCCTCAAATCCGATTACAAATCCTGGATAAATCTGGCGCTCGCAGGCGGCTTAAATCTGGCAGAAAGGCTAAGAAGAAAACGGCCTTTTTTTTTTAGAATTTAGCAAAAAGGGTCTCTAAATCTCGCGGCGCTGCGTTTTTTTTGCACCCAGAGATCTCTAGGGAATTCTAGCGCCCGTGGGTCTCTTTTTCCAGAGCTCCCCAAGATATGGATGGATATCTATATATCTATATCTATATCTATATCTACCTATCTATCTCTATTTCTCTATGTCTATCTCTATTTATCTGTCTGTCTATCTATCTATCTATCTATCTATCTATCTATCTATCTATCTATCTATCTATCTATGTCTATCTCTGTTTATCTATCTATCTGTCTGTCTGTCTATTTATCTATCTCTATCTATCTATATCTATTTATCTATCTATGTATCTGTTTATCTCTTTCTCTCTATTTCTGTTTATCTATCTATCTATCTCTATCTATATTATCTATCTATCTATCTCTCTATTTATCTTTTTATCTATCTATCTATCTCTATTTATCTATCTCTATTTATGTTTATCTATCTATCTATCTATCTATCTATCTATCTATCTATGTATCTCTATGTGTTTATCTATCTATCTATTTATCTGTCTATCTATCTATCTATCTATCTATGTCTATGTCTATCTCTGTTTATCTATCTATCTATCTATCTGTCTGTCTGTCTGTCTATTTATCTATCTCTATTTATCTATTTATCTATATCTATTTATCTATCTATGTCTATCTGTTTATCTCTTTCTTTCTCTGTCTATTTCTGTTTATCATCTATCTATCTATCTATCTATCTATCTATCTATCTATCTATCTATCTCTATATCTATCTGTATCTATTTATCTATCTAACTCCCTATTTCTATCTATCTATCTATCTATCTATCTATCTATCTATCTATCTATGTCTATCTCTGTTTATCTATCTATCTGTCTGTCTGTCTATTTATCTATCTCTATCTATCTATTTATCTATATCTATTTATCTATCTATGTATCTGTTTATCTCTTTCTCTCTATTTCTGTTTATCTATCTATCTATCTCTATCTATATTATCTATCTATCTATCTATCTCTCTATTTATCTTTTTATCTATCTATCTATCTCTATTTATCTATCTCTATTTATGTTTATCTATCTATCTATCTATGTATCTCTATGTGTTTATCTATCTATCTATTTATCTGTCTATCTATCTATCTATCTATGTCTATGTCTATCTCTGTTTATCTATCTATCTATCTGTCTGTCTGTCTGTCTATTTATCTATCTCTATTTATCTATTTATCTATATCTATTTATCTATCTATGTCTATCTGTTTATCTCTTTCTTTCTCTGTCTATTTCTGTTTATCTATCTATCTATCTATCTATCTATCTATCTATCTATCTATCTATCTATCTATCTATCTATCTCTATATCTATCTGTATCTATTTATCTATCTAACTCCCTATTTCTATCTATCTATCTATCTATCTATCTATCTATCTATCTATCTATCTATCTATCTATCTATCTATCTATCTACCTACCTACCTACCTACCTACCTACCTACCTACCTACCTACCTACCTACCTACCTATCTATCTATCTAACCCTCTCTCTCTCTCTCTCTCTCTCTCGGGAGGGGGGTTGCTGTACTTCCCAGCAAAGCCACAGTTTCTCCCCTCCTCCCCCCTCCTCCCCCCCGACCCTTCCACCATCCCTGAATCTTTCCCTTCTTTGCAATGAATGGAGGGCTCCTTCGTCACCACGGCAACCCTCTTCCTGCAGAGAAGCGCGCTCCCCGTCGCCGTGGCAACTGTCCCACTTTTGGGATGCGCCAGCTCCTGCCCGCAGATCGGGCGGCGGGGGGGGGGGTGTTTGCGATTTCGGCAGTGAGCTGATGCTGCAGAAAATGGCCTGTGGGGGGGGGAGAAACTCGGCATCCCCCCCTCCTCTCCCCCCCCCCCCAGGATTTGCCACCTCTCAAAGCTTGCAAATCCCTTGGGGGAGGCAGGGAGGAACACAGCATCCGTGCCCCCCTGCCTTAAGACGGGTTTGGCACCCCTCTTGAGAAGAAGAAGAAAAAAAAGGGTATTTATTTGCCAATTTGGCAGCCACGCTGCAGTTCAGCTCCTCGCTAGAGCAGGGAGAGCGGCTAAAAATAAAACTCGCACTTCCTCCCCCCCCCCCGCAGAAACATGGGTCCGTTTGGTCGCCCGTGGAGTCCTGAAGCTGAATTTGCAGACGTTTGGGGGGACAAATATCTGTGAGGGGTGGTCCTTAGTGGTCTCTGATCCGGGTTGCTTTCTTGTAGACATCTCGTGAGCCAACTAGGGAACGTCATCAGTGCTGGAAGGGAGGAGGAGGAGGAGGAGGACGACTGTGGGTCGTTGGTATTCTCTGAGCTGGGTGGTTTTCTTGCAGACATTTCATGACCCAACTAGGGAACGTCATCAATGCTAGGAGGAGGAGGGATTTGCGGAGAGGTGGAGGAGGAGGAGGAAGAGGACTGTGGAGTCTTTGGTGTTCTCTCAGCTGGGTGGTTTTCTTGCAGACGTCTCATGAACCAACTAGGAAACAGCATCAGTGTTAGGAGGGAGGGAGTTTGTGGAGAGGAGGAGGAGGAGGGGGAGGAGGAGGACGACGACTGTGGGGTCCTTGGTGCTTTCTGAGTTTGAAGGTTTTCTTGCAGACGTCTCATGACCCAGCTAGGGAACAGTATGAGTAGAAAGGGGAGGTTGCAGGGGGGAGGAGGAGGAGGAGGAGGAGGAGGATTATGGGTCCTTGGTGCTCTCTGACTTGGTTGTTTTGTTGCAGTTGTTTTGTGACTCAACTAGGTAACATCATCAGCACTAGACGGTGCAAACTCCTCTCCTTTCTAGCCCTGATGATGTTACGTAATCGGGTCACGAAACGTCTGCAGGAAAACCACCAAGATCAGAGAGCATCAAGGACCTCTTGTTCCTTTTCCTTCTCCTCCTCGCAAACTTCCTTCTAGCACTGATGATGTTGCCTAGTTGGGTCATGAAACGTCTGCAAAAAAACCCCACCAAGCTGAGAGAGCTTAGGGCAGTGATGGCGAACGTTTGAGAGACCGAGTGCCCAAACCGCAACCCAAAACCCACTTATGCATCATCGGGTACCGGGTGGGTGTGGCCCATTGGGTGGGCGTGGCTGCGGCGGTAACGGCAGACTGGGTGGGACTAAAAAGTTCAATCAATCAATTCCAACTTTGCCAGATCTTTCTTTACCTGCAAGAAGTTGAAATTGACTGACTGATTGAACCCTTTTTTTTTTGCACATGGCGGCAGAGGCCTAAAGCGAAAAGGTTTTATAAAACCCAGCTGAAGGCCTAGGACTGGGGCGACGGTGCGCGTGCCCACAGAGAGGGCTCTGAGTGCCACCTCTGGCACCCGTGCCATAGGTTCGCCACCACTGGCTTAGGGCTACAAATATTCTCCTTTACTGCCACAAATGTCTGTCTGTGGATGAGGGAAGATCTGGCAAAGGACCCCCTTATCCATGCGCTCCCGATTGCTTGCATCCCGTCGGCTCTTTTGAGCTGTTGCACAGCATGGTTTACAATCAATTATTGAGAGAGAACATGATCACCGCCTAATTAATCACACCTGGCTCCTAATTAAATGACATTTTGCTCCTTGCAGGCTGGAATCCTAATGGAGCCTGTTGCAAAATCCAAGGAAGAAAGGGAGACGAAGGGGGGGGGGGGACGTAAAAATATTTCGGGGGCTCCCTTAGGTGCAAAGGGTGCCCTGCAGAGGAAAAAAAACTTCAGAGATTTTCGGGGAGGGTCCCTGCCTCCCCAGCAAGGGCCAAGGTTGAAGACCCCTGCAGTAAAAGAAAGGGATTAAAAGAGAGTAAACAAACCACAATGACTCTACCTGCGTTAGTGCCAGGGAATTCTGGGAGTTGAAATCCACGTATCTTAATCGGCATTCTGGGAGCGGAAGAGATCTAAGATGGCTTCAGCTACAATGTCTACATCAGTGGTTCTCAACCTTTTTAATGCCGCGACCCCAACCGGTCGTAAGTCGAGGACTACTCAACCGGTCGTAAGTCGAGGACTACTCAACTGCTGCAGCACCGTTTGCAGAATGGGACTTTTGGTGGGCTCAGCAGGGCAGAGACAGCCTGGACAATTCCTATTGGCTTTTGAAAGCCAATAGAATTAGACTCTATTCAAGAGAGTCTATTCTATTGGCTTTCAAAAGCCAAGAGAATAAAAGGGAGTAGCACAGCTAAGGAAAAGGGGGGAAAAATGGCGGACTGCGTTGTTTGGTGACTCCCGTGAAATGGTCGTTCGACCCCAAATGGGGTCCCGACCCACAGGTTGAGAACCACTGGTCTACATGCTTCCATAAAACCAAGATTATTAATACACATCCTGCTTTGCATTTCCTTAAAGCTGAAATTCCACACTTGTGTTCCTCTACGCCCGTTTTGCTATTTAAAAAAAAACAAAACACATTAGGACGTTGATTTGTTTTTTTAAAGTTTTATTTCTCTTCTTTCACAGTAAATCTGATACAGGCAATTAAATAATTCTGCAAATAAAATCCAAGACCAAAAAAGAAAAAAAACAAGAAAGTTAAAAAGCAGAGGAGTTTTTAAAGTTATGAGTGCCATTCATACATACATATTCTTCAAAGGTGCATCTTTAAACCAGAAAGGGAGGACATTTTAATATTACCACGACGATAAAACGCAAAGAAAGTTTTTAAAAAAACCCTCCTTTTTGTTTAAAATACTTATTTTTTTCTTTTTTCTTTTGCCAAACGAATAGAGAGAGAACAGATGTTGCAGGAGAGTTTCTAGAGAAAGCAAAAAATCTCCAACCGTTAACTAACATTGGGTAAAAGATCGTCATTAGTTCAGTCAAGAATTTCTTCCCCCATGGTTATGGTGGAAACTGGAATTTGATTTATAGTAGTGCAAGGTGCTGCTATTACAACAGATTTAAACAACTATACACTAATGAATAGAGACAGTTTGTGTCGATCCTAGGACAGGAAAAAAAGAACGGGAAAGCGGAAATGCAGGGTTAGAAATTAAAACCAACAAACTGCATTCACAGATGCCATGGCAGTTTAATTTTGCAAGGAGACCGCACACCAGGGCTGTCGTACAACAGCCGCCATGCCCGTAAGCCGCTGCATTTGTGCAATTGCACTCCTAGCCCAGTTTAGGAGTTTTGAGGCCAAGCCAGCTTCCTAGACGTTTTTCTTCTTGAGGACTAGCCTCATGCAAAATCAGCATAATTTTGCACCTGCACCCAGTATAGTGTTTCTCAACTTTGGCACCTTGACGATGAGTGGATTACAGCTCCCAGAACTTCTCATCAAATTATGTAAATTTTGATCCATCTGATATGACATCTACTGCATTTCCACTGTAGATGGTGGGAATGCGGTAGATGTAATATAACTTTTTTAATAGATGGTGAGAATGTGGTAGATGTCATAACTTTTTTGATAGATGGTGGGGATGTGGTAGATGTAATATAACTATTTAAATAGGTGGTGGAAATGTGGTAGATGTAATATAACTTTTTAAATAGATGGTAGGAATGCGGTAGATGTAATATAACTTTTTTGATAGATGGTGGGAATGTGGTAGATGTCATAACTTTTTTGATAGATGGTGGGGATGTGGTAGATGTCATATAACTATTTAAATAGGTGGTGGGAATGCGGTAGATGTAATATAACTTTTTTGATAGATGGTGGGAATGCGGTAGATGTAATATAACTTTTTACAAAAGATGGTGGGAATGCAGTAGATGTCATATAACTCTTAATAGATGGTGGGAATACGGTAGATGCAATATAACCTTTTACATAGATGGTGGGAATGCGGTAGATGTAATATAACTTTTTTGATAGATGGTGGGAATGTGGTAGATGTAATATAACTTTTTTAAAAAGATGGGAATGCAGTAGATGTCATATAACTTTTTTAATAGATTGTGGGAATGCGGTAGATATAACTTTTTTGATAGATGGTGGGAATGCGGTAGATATAATATAACTTTTTACAAAAGATGGTGGGAATGCAGTAGATGTCATATAACTCTTAATAGATGGTGGGAATACGGTAGATGCAATATAACCTTTTACATAGATGGTGGGCATGCGGTAGATGTCCTATAACTTTTTAAAAAGATGGTGGAAATGTGGTAGATGTTATATAACTTTTTTAATAGAAGGTGGGAATGCAGTAGATGTAATATAACTTTTTAAATAGTGGGAATGTGGTAGATGTCATAGCCTTTTTAAAAGATGGTGGGAATGCGGCAGATGTCATAACTGGGTTGATAGAGGGTGGGAATGCGGTGGATGTCATACAACTTTTTAAATAGATGGCGGGAATGCGGCAGACGTAACATACCTTTGACTTCAGCATAAAATGGAAAAAATAACCCCATGACAGCACAATTCTGAGGAATTCTGGGAACTGAAGTCCACCCATCCTCAAGGTGCCTTGGTTGAGAAGCACCAGGGCTATGTAAACTGGGCAGGGTCTACCGAAGAAGTGAGCCCTCCTGCAATCAATGGGCCCCCCCCCCACTCACACACCAACCCCCAGCTGCCTTCCCTGTCGCGACGGCCACAAGCTTTGGGGGCGCAAGGCATTCCCGGTGGCAGACAAAACTAGCTATCCTGGCTACCGTCTTCCAGCCCCGATCCATGCATATTATAGCAGGGAAATACCTAGATTCCGCGGTACCTTAATTTTTAATATATACTTTTATATATATATATATATAAAAATATCTATATACATTTATTATTATATTAGGAAACTTCTCCAGGGGAAACAGGGAGCGCCGCCAGGACGAGGGCCCAAAAGGGTGAGCCTCTCCTTGCCGGACACCGTTGGGATGTTAGACTCAATCAAGGGGTCACCGAGTATTGGGTGGGTGAGGGGCTCTATGAGAAGATAAGGTGGGAGCAAACCCTTCGTTGTTGGGTCAACACGAGAGGTGGGATTGTCTAACAGCAAAGGTTAGTGAGACAGAGGTGAACAGCAGCGGCCAAAGGGGAGCCCCTAAATCCATCACCCTCCCCCCAATTTCCGTCAGCTTCGGACCTGTTAGTCGTTGTAAGCTCTGTGTTGGGATTGCCAAGAGTCACCGGGAAGGAGCTGGTTTTGGGGGGGTCGAGGAGATGGAGGAGAGGAGGAGGAGGGGGGGGGAAGGGGGTCAGCTTCATTTTTTGTTGACCCGGATTTTGAAAGCCACGCGTCCGGCAAACTTGTCTCGTTCGTCGGTCTTAATGTTGGCGGCGTTAATCTTACACTCCACGTTGTGCTCGTGGTTAAAAGTGAGGTTGAGGAACTTGACCGCCACCACGGGCTGGGTGTAGTTGACCTGGAATTGAAAAATAATTTTTTTTTAAAAAAGGGGGGGGGGAATCTCACCCCCAACTCCCAAGACCCACAAAAGAGAGAAAAAGTTAGGAAAAAAGATTAGGAAGCGTGTAGCCCAGGGGTTCTCAACCTTGGCAACTTTAAGACTTGTGGACTTCAACTCCCAGAATTCCTCAGCCAGCTGAGGAATTCTGGGAGTTGAAGTGCACAAGTCTTAAAGTTACCAAGGTTGAGAACCCCTGGTGTAGCCTATTTATCAAAACAGAGGGTGGGGAGGATAGGATAGCAGTCAGAGAAAAAGTTAGGCCACGCACTTCCCCGTCTTTTTTTCCTATTTGTCAAAACAGAGGAGGGGGGGGACAGGAGAGCAGTATTCCAGTATTTGGGGGGCTGCCAAAGAGGAGTGGGGGGGGGGTCCACCTATTCTCCAAAGCGCCTGAAGGCAGGAAAAGAAGCAACGGATGGAAACTCCTCAAAGAGAGAAGCAACCTGGAACTAACCTGGAACTAAGGAGAATTTTCCCGATTTGTCTGAAATGGTACCATAGGGATTCCTGCCTGAGCAGGGGGTTGGACTAGATGACCTCCAAGGTCCCTTCCAACTTTATTATTATTACTATGGATCATCGCACAGTCAGCCAGATGTTCAGACTGGATTTGGCATTTTGTCTACCTATCGAGTCCTTACCCAGGACCTGGGATAGGCAGATGTGGATGTTTGATGGTATTACAGGTATCGTCGCAGGATGGAAGCAGTTCCTAATAAGGCCGCCTTTTGCAATTGACTAATAGCGAATTTGTCAATGCCAATGGTGTTCAAGTGGTGCTCCAGTTGTTTTGGGATTGCACCCAAGGAGCCTATGACTATTGGTACTACCCTTGCTTGCTTTTGCCACAGTCTTTCTATTTCTATTTGTAGGTCTTTGTATTTTGTGATCTTCTCCAGTTCTTTCTCGTCTATTCTGCTATCTCCAGGCACTGCTACGTCCGCTATCCAGACTTTTTTGTCTTTCTTATCGACAATTGTCAAGTCTGGGGTGTTGTGTGGCAGGTGTTTGTCTGTTTGAATTCTGAAGTCCCAGAGCAGTTTAATTTTATCATTTTCTATGACTTTCTCTATTTTATGATCCCACCAGTTTTTGCTTACAGGCAAATGATATTATTATTATTATTATTATTATTATTATTATTATTATTATTATTATTATTAAAAGCGGCAGCAAAGACTGAACTGGGTCAAAAAAACATATAAATAAATGAAACTTGCGATTTATAAAACTCCTCTGTCCAAAATACCCCAAGGGTCCAAAACGTGGGAATTTTTTCCCAGCCTGCCCTTGGCCAGGTTGGGTTGAGAAAAAAAAAAAAAGAAGAAGAAGAGGACGGGAAAATAAAATGTGTGATATAAAACGCCTCGGTGCGCAGCAAACATCCCCTGGACCAAAATCTGGGAATTTCCCATCATGCACCTGGCCGGGTAAGGCGCACAGCATCCATACTCACGTGAATTTTCTTCCCATAATACGGGAAGTACATTAGATCGATGTTGCCCTCGGCGGGAAACATGGCTATCTCTCCCAGCTTCTGCATCTCCTCCTCTTTCTGGGAAGGTGAAAAATAGGGGAGGGGGTGTCAAAAGGATAGCCTGTGTTTGGCCCCCTCCCCAACCAAAATAAACACCGTTGCGCCTTCAATCATTTCTATTTATTGTGCGTTAATAAACGATCCTGACAAGCCACGATTGGGCTTAGCTGCGCCATCTCTCCCACTCTTCCTGCGTGCGTCTTTTAAACGCTGAAACTAAATTCTTCCACCGTGCCCTCCCCCCCTCAAATGAAGCCCCCTCCCCTCCCTCCTGGACTCTTACAAAGCTCTCGTCTTCGTGGATGGTTTCCTTCTTCTGACGGTGGAAAAACGGAGGAGAAGGAAGGACAGGCGAACATGCAAACCAACAGGCAGGAAGGGACGGGCGAGAACGTCGGACGGACGGATGGATTAGTAAACGAAATGAACAGGTTAGTAAAGAAAGAGGAATGAAATGAGGTTGGGGGGGGGAAATCGCTCCCTGCAAAGTTGGCGGGGTGGTGGATGGAAAGGTTTGCAAAGTTGAGCCGAAGGTCCAGAGATTCTACATTTTTGGGGAGAGGTGCGGAAGTGGCTCATGCAGGCGTTGGAAGCCGTGGAAAATTCGTGGCTGGGCGTTGGGGGGCAAGCAGAATTCCTGTTCTCCCCCACCTCCCGAAGGAAGCAGGCACGGAAGCTGGAGGCTCTGCTACAGGAGACAGCCAAAGTGTCAATTTGTGCAGCTTTCGCCCCTATTTTATTTTTTTAAGGGGGGGGGGCAAACGCCACTTTCCCCAAAATCCTTGGAATCGGGAGATTTTTTTTCCCGCACAAAATAAGGCCCCGGATGCAGGTCCTCCTCAACATACGACCGTGATGGAGGCCGGAAATTTCCGCTGCTAAACGAGACAGTTTTGGGGTGAACGTTGCCCCGCTGGACGACGTTTCTGGCCTCCGCCGTTGAGTCGCCTCAACTGTTGACTTTGCTTGTAAGGAGGACGCGAAAGGCGGATGACGTGGCCCCGGGAGACGGCGACCGTCATAAATACGAGTCGGTTGCTGCAACGGTCGTAAGTGTGAGAAACGGTCCTTTTTCCAGGGCTGTTGTAACTTTGAACGGTCAGTAAATGGGCTGTGGTAAGTGGAGGGCTAACCAAATTTTCCATTCTTGAGATAGCCAAAATATAGTAGAATTGGACCTTTTGTGTTGTTTTCTTGCAGACGTTTCATAACCCAACGAGGTAACGTCTTCAGGGCTAGAAAGGAGTGGGGTTTGTGGAGAGAGGAGGAGGAGGAGGAGGTGGAGGAGGAGGAGGAGAAGGAGGAAGATTGTGGGATCGTCCGTGCTGAGTTTGGTTGTTTTCTTGCAGACGTTTCATGACCCAACTAGGTAACATCATCCGGGCTAGAAAGGAGTGGGGTTTGTGGAGAGGAGGAGGAGGAGGAGGAAGAGGAAGAGGAGGAGGAAGAGGAAGAGGAAGAGGAAGGAGGAGGAGGAGGAGGAGGAGGAGGAGGAGGAAGATTGTGGGATCGTCCGTGCTGAGTTTGGTTGTTTTCTTGCAGACGTTTCATGACCCAAGTAGGTAACATCATCCGGGCTAGAAAGGAGTGGGGTTTGTGGAGAGGAGGAGGAGGAGGAGGAAGAGGAAGAGGAGGAGGAAGAGGAAGAGGAAGAGGAGGAGGAGGAAGATTGTGGGATCGTCCGTGCTGAGTTTGGTTGTTTTCTTGCAGACGTTTCATGACCCAACTAGGTAACATCATCCGGGCTAGAAAGGAGTGGGGTTTGTGGAGAGGAGGAGGAGGAGGAGGAGGAGGAGGAGGAGGAGGAGGAGGAGGAGGAGGAGAGCTGTGGGGTCCCTGGTGCTCTCTGAGCTGGGTGGTTTCCTTGCAGACGTCTCACGACCCATCTAGGTAACATCATCAGTGGCGTATTCTCCTGTATCAGAGCCTGCTCTATGGCTGCCTCCTGAAGCAAGGTGGAGTCTATCCTACTATCGCCCTAAAAGCAACTTTGAGCAACTACGTAGCGGGTTTTTAAGGAGCCCCAAACCGGCCCGTCTTATCCTCAAGGAGAGGAACCCTTACCTCCTGCGTGGATCTCGGTATCTGTCAGCAGAGAACATTGGATTTCCGATAGAACCGAAGAGGTGTGCAGAGTGAGTAGATAAAATGTGTGAACACCAAGAGCAAAGAAACAAGAGATGGAGAAGAAGACAGAGAAAGTGGGGAGGGGGAGAGATGGAGGGGAGGGGGTCTCTTTACCTTGGCCGTGCAGGAGATGTTCATGGGCTGGTTGGCGCCTGCGTAGAATTTGATGACCTACGAAAGGAAGGAGAACTTTTTCAAACTCGGCCAGCGGAAGATGGGGGGGGGCACTTCAACTCCCAGAATCCCCCAGGCAACCGATCAAGTTTTCCATTTAACTCTTGTGCCATCTAGCTCACCTTTAACTCCTTCATTAATTTATTTTTATTTATTTCCCCCCCCCACACACTTTGCTGAAATCAAGTTATAGTACATCGACCGCCTTCCCACCATCTACTAAGAGAGTTGTTCAATTAAAAAAAAAAGGGAGGGGAGATATTTGTTCTTGTCCTATCCGTGCTTAACTCTGGTAAAACCTTGCTGGCTGGGGAATTATGGGAGTTGAAGTCCACCCATCATCCAGTGGGCACAAACACTGGTTTAGGACCTCTGATTGGTTCTCGGTGGTCCACAAGCTGGGGCCTTCAAACTTGGCCCTTTGTTGACTTGTGGACTTCAATTCCCAGAATTCCTCAGCCAGCGTGAGGGAACTATGACCCTTTTGTGACTCGTGGACTTCAACTCCCAGAATTCCTCAGCCAGCGTGAGGGAACTGTGACCCTTTTATGACTCATGGACTTCAACTCCCAGAATTCCTTAGCCAGCGTGAGGGAACTAGGACCCTTTGGTGACTCGTGGACTTCAATTCCCAGAATTCCTCAGCCAGCGTGAGGGAACTAGGACCCTTTGGTGACTTGTGGACTTCAACTCCCAGAATTCCTCAGCCAGCGTGAGGGAACTGGGACCCTTTGGTGACTTGTGGACTTCAATTCCCAGAATTCCTCAGCCAGCGTGAGGGAACTAGGACCCTTTGGTGACTTGTGGACTTCAATTCCCAGAATTCCTCAGCCAGCGTGCGGGAACTAGGACCCTTTGGTGACTTGTGGACTTCAACTCTCAGAATTCCTCAGCCAGCGTGAGGGAACTAGGACCCTTTGGTGACTTGTGGACTTCAACTCCCAGAATTCCTCAGCCAGCGTGCCTGGCTGAGGAATTCTGGGAGTTGAAGTCCACAAGTCATCAAAAGGCCGAGTTTGAAGACCCCTGGTCCAGAACATGAGTGGGCAATGTGCCGCTCTAATTCTCGTCACCCCAAATGACTGGCAGGAGAAAAGGTGTTACAATTAGTCCTCGACTTACAACAGTTCATTTAGCGACCAATCAAAGCCACAACACCACTGAGAAAAGGGACTTACGACCAATTTTCACACCTGTGACTATCACAGCCTTCCCCAAGGTGACAGGATCAAAATTCAGGCGCGTGGAAACTGGTTCCTATTTATGACGGTTACGGTTTCCCGGGGTTGAGGGATCCCCTTTTGCGACCTTCTGATTCACTTAATAACTGCAACGATTCGCTTAACAACGGTGGCCAAAACGGTCGTCCAATGGGGCATAATTCCCTTAACAAAGCTCTCACTTAGCAAACTAAATTGGTTGGCTTTATGATGGTGGTCGTTAAGTGGAGGACTAACTTCATTGGCCAGGAAGCCACAAGCAATTTTAAAAAGCCCCTTTGCTACACCCCCCAGCCCCAATTGCTTCTTCTTCGTCTCCTCTGCCCCCTAACCGCCCCTCCCCTCTGGGGAGACCCTCACCCCCCCCCAATGTTCCACCAACCCACCCGGTTCATTTTGACCAGGATGCAAGGCCGTCCCTCCTGGTAGCCGTAAGTCGAGTCGTTGAGTCCCGAACAGTCCCTCAAGAATGTGCGGTTGAACTGGCAGGCCCTCTTGGGGTAGTTCAAGACCCCGTTGTCGGGCTGTTCGTTGTAACGGCCCGGCTGGCAGAATTCGTTCATGGCCGCTTGCCGAGAGTCGTTGTAGGCTGGTGGAGAGAAAGGAGCAGAGATTGGGTGAGAAAGAGGAAGGAAGGAAGGAAGGAAGGAAGGAAGAGAGAGAGAGAGAGAGAAGAAAGAGACAGAGAGAAATAAAGACAAAGAGAAATACACAAAGAGCAAGACAGCAAAAAAGAAAAAGTAAGGCAGGAAGGAGGGAGGGAAGAAAGAAAGAAAGAAAGAAAGAAAGAAAGAAAGAAAGAAAGAAAGAAAGAAAGAGAAAGAAAGAAAAAAGAAAGAAAAGAAAGAAGAAACAAAAAGAAATAAAGACAAAAAAATAGTCAGAGAGCAAGACAGCAAAAAAGAAAAAGGGAGGAAGGAGGGAAGGAAGGAAGGAAGGAAGAAAGAAAGAAAGAAAGAAAGAAAGAAAGAAAGAAAGAAAGAAAGAAAGAGACAGAGAGAAATAAAGACAAAGAGAAATAGTCAGAGAGCAAGAAGCAAAAAAGAAAAAGGGAGGAAGGAGGGAAGAAAAAGAAAGGAAGAAATAAAGAAAAAGAAAGGAAGAAAGAAAGAAAGGAGAAAGAGACAGAGAGAAATAAAGACAAAGAGAAATAGAGAGCAAGAAACAAAAAAGAAAAAGGAAGGAAGGAGGGAAGAAGGAAGAAAGGAAAGGAAGGAAGGAAAGAAAGAAAGAAGGAAGGAAGGAAGGGAGGGAGGGAAGGAGAAAGAGACACAGAGAAATAAAGACAAATAGATAGAGAGCAAGGGAGCAGAAAAGAAAGGAAGGAAGGAAAGAGGAAGGGGGAGGGAGGGAGAAAGAAAAAAGAAAAGAAAGGAGAAAGAGACAGAGAGAAAGAAAGAGAAATAGACAGAGAGCAAGAGAGCAAAAAAAGAACACAAGGAAGGAAGGAAGGAGGGAGGGAAGGAAGGAAGGAGACAGAGAGAGAGAGAGGAGAGAAAGAGAAAGAAAGAGTGGGAGAGAAATTTGAGTAAAAGATTTTCTCATGTTTGCTATTTTGACTTGGAGTTTCAGCTCGACTGTCAATTATCTCGCGGATTCTCAGCCCATTCTGGTTTCTGACGTTTACGGGAAAAGGGAGACCGGAATAAAATATATGTCGATCTAACACTTCCCACGCTGCCTCCTTCCCCGTTGCCACACGGGATATATTTTTGCATATATTGCAAATATTTTCTGGGGATTCCCCCTAGTTTTTCCTGCCTTCCTTAAGGTGTGCTGGGCTCGCAGGTGGAACAGGATCCCCTCACCTGGAAAGCCCCCGGGGTGTGTTTGGGGGGGGGGGTTCTGTTGCAAGTCTGGGCTGCACCTGGAACCTTGCAATGGGGAGGGGGGGGCTGAAGGAAACAGCGGATGGGCCACTGGGAAAGCTGCCTCCCCTGTGCAGGCTAACCTCCTTTCATGTTAAGCTGGCCAGGTGACGGATGGGAGACCACCAGGAACACCTTGAGGGAAGACTAGGTTAGGGAAGGAGAAAGAAAGAAAGAAAGAAAGAAAGAAAGAAAGAAAGAAAGAAAGAAAGAAAGAAAGAAAGAAAGAAAGAAAGGAAAAGGGAGGCAGAAAGAAAGAAAAGAAAGAAAAAGAGACAGAGAGAAATAAAGACAAAGAGAAATAGACAGAGAGTAAGAGAGCAAAAAAAGAGAAGGAAGGAAGGAAGGAAGAGGAAGGAAGGAAAAAGGAGGGAGGCAGAAAAAGAAAGAAAGAAAACAAACTACCACTCGGAAGGAAGGAAGGAAGGAAGGAAGGAAGGAAGGAAGGAAGGAAGGAAGGGAGGAAGGAAGGGAGGGAGGCAGAAAGAAAGAAAGAAAGAAAGAAAGAAAGAAAGAAAGAAAGAAAGGGAAAAGGAAGGAAGGAAGGAAGGAAAAGGGAGGCAGAAAGAAAAGAAAGAAAAATAGACAGGAAGAAATAAAGACAAAGAGAAATAGACAGAGAGTAAGAGAGCAAAAAAAGAGAAGGAAGGAAGGAAGGAGGGAAGGAAGGAAGGAAGAGGAAGGAAGGAAAAAGGAGGGAGGCAGAAAAAGAAAGAAAGAAAGAAAACAAACTACCACTCGGAAGGAAGGAAGGAAGGAAGGAAGGAAGGAAGGAAGGAAGGAAGGGAGGGAGGGAGGGAGGCAGAAAGAAAGAAAGAAAGAAAGAAAGAAAGGGAAAAGGAAGGAAGGAAGGAAGGAAAAGGGAGGCAGAAAGAAAAGAAAGAAAAATAGACAGGAAGAAATAAAGACAAAGAGAAATAGACAGAGAGTAAGAGAGCAAAAAAAGAGAAGGAAGGAAGGAAGGAAGAGGAAGGAAGGAAAAAGGAGGGAGGCAGAAAAAGAAAGAAAGAAAACAAACTACCACTCGGAAGGAAGGAAGGAAGGAAGGAAGGAAGGAAGGAAGGAAGGGAGGAAGGAAGGGAGGGAGGCAGAAAGAAAGAAAGAAAGAAAGAAAGAAAGAAAGAAAGAAAGAAAGAAAGAAAGAAAGAAAGAAAGAAACTATCACAAGGAAGGAAGGAAGAGGGAGGATGGGAGGAAGAAAGAAAGAAAGAAAGAAAGAAAGAAAGAAAGAAAGAAAGAAAGAAAGAAAGAAAGAAAACTATCACAAGGAAGGAAGGAAGGAAGGAAGGAAGGAAGGAAGGAAGGAAGGAAGGAAGGAAGGAAAGCTTGGCTCCTTTCCATCGCTTACCTTCCAAAAAAGTATTGAGCATTTTCACATAATTATCCCAAGATTCTGTTTTGGTTAGATTATAGGTGATCTCCAGAGTGTCTGTCCTGGGACGGATCATCATGCCTGACATTAAAGACAGGGGGGAAAAAAATAATAAAATAAAAATTTAAAAAATAAAACATTAAATAATTAAAAGTCAAAAAGATAAAATAATTTTTAAAAAATCAAAGATGAAACAAATAGGACATAGAATATAAAAAGAAGTCAAATGGGGGGAAAGGTAAAATATAATACAAAATGTAATGTAAAATCAAAATCAAAAATAAGACCCCAGGAAAGATATAAAAGATAATGCCGAATATGATAAAAAAAAAAAGAGAACGAAAAACGAAATGTGAGATAAAAGAAAATGCCAAACGTAAAAAAAAATAAAGTTAAAACAAATAAAATAAAAGACAAAACGGAAGATTAAAAAAAGAAAGGTAAAAGGTAAGGTGAAATAAAATAAAAAAAACATACACAAGTATCAAATAAATGTCAGATAAAATAGAAAACAAGTTAAAATAACATAATGAAAATAAACACAAACAGCAGACTGAGTTGAGGGCCAGCCCCACCCCAACCCCGGCATAGCCTCCTTCCATCCCATAATTCTATTTTCCCCTCCCCATTTCAGTGGGGCAGCCCAGGGAGTGGGGGGGGGGCCTCAGGGTTGCCTGGAGCCCACCCACCCACATTGCTGGGTCTCCTTTGTGCTTTCCCAAAAGTTGGTGAAAGAGACAAAACATTATTTTGCATTTATTTCTTACTAAATCCCTGTTCTGCCTGACTCTTCCGCCCAGCCCATTGGCTGGTTGCAAGCCAGAATTAAACCATGGTTCAGGGGGTTTGGGAAGGGCACATTCCTGGCTGTCTCCCCCCACCCACCCCGCCCCAAAGCCTCATAGAACCAGGGAACTGGAAGGGAACCCTGGAGGTCTTCTAGTCCAGCCCCCTACCTAAGACAGGTCCCTTCAGCATGTCCGAGAAGGTCCCGTCTCCGCTACCCATGCCACAGCGCCTTCCTCAAACGTAACCCATAAGCCTCAGCCTGGGATATCTCCGGGGCTTATCCCCCCAGCCTCGGTCTTGCGAAGAGGCTTTTACGGAGCGCCAAACCTCTCACCGGGGTTTCCACAAGGCCGGGCGGAAGGGAGTTGACGGGAAACGGGGCCGTTCCTCCCACCTGGGCGGAGGGATGGAGGAGAGACTCACCTGGGATGGAGAGGCGGTCCTGGTACTTAGGCAGGAAGGGGTCTACGGTCTGCAACAGGACCCACATGGTGAGGCAGAAGAGGGCCGTCAGAAAGGCGTAGAAGACAAAGTAGAAGAGCAGGATAAGAGCTGTGGGGGGGGGAGACAAGGGGGGGACGTGGGGGGGGGGACAGGAGGCCAGGTTAGTGACGGTTTGAGGACCCCCCCCCTCCTCTGTGTTATTGTTTTTATTTGCACAGATTTGAGCATTGAATTAGCCAGTTTTTCTCCACCACCTCGGCAAACTGGAAGATGGGTGGACTTCTTTCTTTCTTTCTTTCTTTCTTTCTTTCTCCTCACCCAATCTTTCTTTCTTTCCCTTTCTTTCTTCCCTTTCCTCCCTTTCTTTTCTCCTTCCTTTTTCTCTCTCTTTCTCTTTCTCTCTCCTTCCTTCTTTTTCTTTCTTCCTTCTTTCTTTTTTTCTTTCTTTCTCTTTTTTCTTTCTTTCTCTTCCTTCCTTCCTTCCTTCTTTCTTTCTTTCTTTCTCCTTCTCACCCAATCTTTCTTTCTTCCCTTTCCTCCCTTTCTTTTCTCCTTCCTTTTTCTCTCTCTTTCTCTTTCTCTCTCCTTCCTTCTTTTTCTTTCTTCCTTCTTTCTTTTTTTCTTTCTTTCTCTTTTTTCTTTCTTTCTCTTCCTTCCTTCCTTCCTTCTTTCTTTCTTTCTTTCTTTCTCCTTCTCACCCAATCTTTCTTTCTTCCCTTTCTTTCTTCCCTTTCCTCCCTTTCTTTTCTCCTTCCTTTTTCTCTTTCTCTTTCTCTTTTTCTCCTTCCTTCTTTTTCTTCCTTCCTTCCTTCTTTCTTTTTTTCTTTCTCCTCCTTCTTTCTTTATTTCTTCTTTTTCTTCCTTCCTTCCTCTTCCTTCCTTCTTTCCTTTTTTTTCTTTCTTCCTCTTTCTTTCTCTCTTTCTTTCTTTTTTTCTTACTCTTTCTTTTTCTTCCTTCCTTCCCCTTTCTTTCTTTCTTTCTTTCTTTGTTCCTTCCTTTCTTTCTCTTTCTTTTTTCTTTCTTTCTTTCTCTTTTTCCCTCCTTCCTTCCTCCTTCTCACCAAATCTTTCTTTCTTTCTTCCCTTTCCTCCCTTTCTTTTCTCCTTCCTTTTCTCTTTCTCTTTCTCTCTTTCACTCTTTCTCTTTTTTCTTTCTCCCTCCTTCCTTCCTCCTTCTCACCCAATCTTTCTTTCTTTCTTTCTTCCCTTTCCTCCTTCCTTTTCTCTTTCTCTCTCTTTCTTTCTTTCTCAGCAACTTGAAGATGGGTGGACTTCAACTCCCAGAATTCATTCATTCATTCATTCTTTCCTTCCTTTCCTTTCTTCCTTCCTTCTTCCCTTTTCTTTCTTTCTCTTTCTTTTTTCTTTCTTTCTTAGCAACTTGAAGATGGGTGGACTTCCTTCCAGAATTTTATTTTCTTTTATTCTGTTCTTTTCTCTTATTCCTTTCTTTCTTTCTTTCTTTCTTTCTTTCTTTCTTTCTTTCTTTCTTTCTTTCTTTCTTTCTTTCTCCTCCTCTCTTTCTCTCCTGCTGGTCGAGGAATTCTGGGAGTTTGCAATCCACCCATCTTCCAAATAGCTACGGTTGAGAGAAGCTGGTCTCCTGGAAACCAGGATCAATTCTTCTCTATCAAATTTACTATTTACTTCCAACTTTACTACTACTACTACTACTACTACTACTACTACTACTACTATTATTATTATTATTATTATTATTAATCTGCTACTTGGATTGATTTCTCGGTGGGTTATAATATCCACAGAAGAGGACCCCTCCCCCTGGGATGCCCAACCTTGCAGAGAGTTCCCCCCCCCCGCCTCCTCTACCTGCTTCTGCCCCGTGGCTGCCCCCCCCCCCGGTTGCCCTTGCTCAACCCCGGGCAAGGTGCCAGTTTAATTAGATGAGTGCAGACAGGGCAACACAAGAACCTCTCCAGGCGTCACCCTGTCAAGCTTAGCCTGAGGTCTCTGGCAGCCTCTCCGACGGGGGGGGGGGGGGGGGGGGGGGAAATTAAAAAGATCAAGCAGAAGGTTGCCCCCCCCACAGCTTATTTGAGGGACCTCTGCGGTGGGGGTCCAGATTGGCACTGTGGGTAGAGAGGGAGAGAGAGAGAGAAAGAAAGAGCTGAGAGGCAGAAAGAAAGAAAAAAGAAAGGGGTGACAGGCAGTAATGTGAAAGAGAGAGAGAGGCAGAGAGAGAAAAAAGAAAGATAAATCAGAGACCGAAAGAGAGAAGGAGAAAGAGGTGACAGGCAGAAAGAAAGCGAGAGAAAGTGACAGGAAGGAAGGAAGAAAGGAAGGAAGGAAGGAAGGAGAGAGAGAAAGAGAAAAAGAAAGAGAAAAGTGAGAAGCAGAGAGAGAAAAAAGAAAGAGAGAGAGAAAGATAAATCAGAGACCAAAAGAGAGGAGAAATAGGTGACAGGCAGAAAGAAAGGAAGAGAAAGTGACAGAAGAAGGAAGGAAGGAAGGAAGGGAAGGAAGGAAGGAAGGAAAGAGGAAGAGAAAGAGAAAAAGAAAGAAAAGTGAGAGGCAGAGAGAGAAAAAAAAGAGAGAGGAAGATAAATCAGAGACAGAAAGAGGTTAAAGACAGGCAGAAAGAAAACGAGAGAAAGTGACAGAAGGAAGAAAGAAAGGAAGGAAGGAAAGAAAGAGGCAGAGAGAGAAAGTGAGAAAGAGAGAACGAGAAAGAAAGAAAAATGAGAGGCAAAGAGAGAAAAAGAGAAACAGAGAAATCAGAGACAGACAGAAAGAGAGAAGAAAGAGATGACAGGCTGAAAGAAAGCTAGAGAAAGTGACAGAAGAAAGAAAGAAAAAGGAAAGAAAGAGGCAGAGAGAGAATGAGAGAGAAAAATGAGAGGCAGAGAAAGAGAAAAATCAGAGACAGACAGAAAGAGAGAAAGTGATGACAGGCAGAAAGAAAGCGAGAGAAGGAAGGAAGGGAGAGAGAGAGAAAGATAAGAGGCAAAAAGAGAAAAGAGAGAGAAACAGAAAGAAAAAAGAGAAAAAAGGGGAAAAGAAAGAAAAAGAATTCTAGAGCTTTTCCAGCAAAGAAGGATCCACATCTCATCTCTAGGTCCTTCTTCTGCTCCCTGCTCCCTCCCCAGGTGCATAAGCTCTGCAATTCCCAGAATTCCCCAGCCAGCCCCTCGGTTGGGAATTCTGGATGCGGCACCCCCAGAGGCCCCCCCCCAAAACAGGGCACCTTGTCCTGGAGAGCCCCTCAGAATCTGAGCTTCAGCCAAGGCAGAACCGTGTCTGTCCCTTGGCCAGAAGGAGACCCTAGACCAGGGGTGGGCAACCTTGGCGCTTTTATGCCTCATGGACTTCAACTCCCAGAATTCCTGAAGTCCACCAGTCATGAAGGGGGCCATAGTTCCCCCATGCTGGCTCAGGAATTCTGGGAGTTGAAGTCCACGAGTCATGAAGGGGGCCATAGTTTCCCCCATGCTGGCTCAGGAATTCTGGGAGTTGAAGTCCACGAGTCTTAAAGGGGGCCATAATTCCCTCAAACTGGCTGAGGAATTCTGGGAGTTGAAGTCCACGAGTCATGAAGGGGCCATAATTCCCTCATGCTGACTGAGGAATTCTGGGAGTTGAAATCCACGAGTCATAAAAGAGCCAAGGTTGCCTAGCCTAGCTAACTGACCGTGGGGGGATACCGCAGCAGTTGTAAATGTGAAAAATGGTCTTAAGCCACTTTTCGCAGACCCATTGTTAACGCCAGACGGTCACTAAATGAACCGCTGTAAATAGGGGACTGCCTGTATAAAGGGAACTACTGATCACATACAAGAGTATCCGTAATAACGTCCCAAAGTCCTCATTCTCACACTTTGCTCCAAAGAGTAAGGATTCCCTTCGCCCTCCTTCCAAGTCATGAGACTATTATTATTATTATTAAAGTTGGAAGGTACCTTAGAGGTCATCTAGTCCAACTCCCTACTCAGGCAGGAAACCCTATACCATTTCAGACTACTACGTAGTAGTAGTAGTAATTATTATTATTATTATTATTATTATTATTATTATTATTATTATTATTACGTAGTAGTAGTAGTAGTAGTAATAATAATAATAATAAAAAGTTGAAAGGTACCTTAGAGGTCATCTAGTCCAACCCCCTGCTCAGGCAGGAAACCCTATACCATTTCATACTAATAGTAGCAGTAGTAGTAGTAGTAGTAGTAGTAGTAGTAGTAATAAAGTTGGAAGGGACCTTGGAGATCATCTACTCCAACCCCCTGCTCAGGCAGGAAACCCTATACCATTTCAGACTAATAACAATAATAATGATGATGATGTCGGAAGGGACCTTGGAGGTCATCTAGTCCAAACCCCCTGCTCAAGCAGGAAACTCTATACCATTTCAGACAGTCTCTTCTTAAACCATCCGCAGGTATCCCTCGACCACAATTGAGCCCAAATTTATGTTGCTAAGTGAGTTTTACCCCGTTTTACAACCTTTCCCGCCACGGTGAATTACTGCGAGCGTTAAGTGAGTCACTCGGTTGTTAAGTGAATCCAGCTTCCCCCCCAATGGACGTTGCTTGCCCGAAGTCAGAAATACCACTCAGCTGCAGGAATCCATTTAACGACGGTGGGAAGAAAAGTTGTAAGGGGGGGGGGGAAATCGCTTAACCAATGTCTCGCTTAGCAACGTAAATTTTTGGGGGCTCTGTTGCGGTCGAAAGTTGAGGACTTCCTGTATTTCCTTCCCAAAATTTAGATTTTTCTTTTAAAACTTTTTTTTTTTTGCATTTGGCCCCAAAATTCATTGTTCCCCCCCCCCCGGCCGTTCAGGTTTTTTCCCCCATTTTTCC
Organism: Crotalus tigris; assembly: GCF_016545835.1. Lineage (NCBI taxonomy): Eukaryota > Metazoa > Chordata > Lepidosauria > Squamata > Viperidae > Crotalus > Crotalus tigris. The sequence goes on from NW_024096569.1 coordinate 1,042,598, forward strand.
TTCTGCTGCTAATGCGATAGATAGAATCAAAGGCCGTTTGCCAGGGGCTTGATTTAAATTTTAATCAAACTCTTGACCTGCGGAAAGTGAATCCTGAAGACCCCCCCCCAAAAAAAGGCAAAGAAAAGAGAGCAGAAAGCCCTTTTGGAAAATGTAGGTTAAGTCAGAGCAGAATTTTAAAACTGCGCTCTGTTAAGTCGGCACCATCCATCTCCAGGCTATAAGAGATTCAAAATGGAGAAGGGAGGGGAAAAAAATACTCTTAAAAAGAGTCGCCAGGTTTGGAAATGTCCGCTCATTCGAGGCTTTGGACAGATTGTCCACAGAGGCTCTCTTTAAAAATGGGCCTGGTAAATCCTCTGAAAACTGCAAGTCTTATTTGGGAGTTGGGTCTCTTCAGTTTTAAATCTTTCTTACTAGCTTAAAGGAAGTTTCGTTCTTTCCTTCCTTTCTTTCCTTCCTTTCTTCCTTCTCCTTCCCTCTTTCCTTTCTTTCTATCTTCTCTCTTCTTTTTGTTCTTTCCTTCCTTCCTTTCTTTCTTTTCCTTCCTTCCTTTTTCCCTTCCCTCTTTCCTTTCCTTTCTTTCTTTCCCTTCCTTCCTTTCTCTCCTTTTTCTTTCTTTCTTTCCTTTCTTCCTTTGTTCCTTCCTTTTTCTTTCCTCCTTTTTTCTTCTTTCTTTCCTTCCTTCCTTTCCTTCCTTCCCTCCTTCCTTTCCCTTCCTTCTTTCCTTTCTTTCCTTCTTTCTTCTCTTTCCTTTCTATCTTCTCTCTTCTTTTCTTTCTTTCCTTCCTTCCTTTCTTTCCTTCCTTTCCCTTCCCTCTTTCCTTTCTTCCTTTCCTTTCTTTCCCTTCCTTCCTTCCCTTTCCCTCTTCCCTTTCTCTCTTCTTTTTCTTTCTTTCTTTCCTTCCTTTCCTTTCTTCCTTCATTCCTTCCTTCCTTTTTCTTTCCCTTCCTTTTTTCTTTCTTTCCTTCTTTCCTTCCCTTCCTTCCTTCCCTCCTTCCTTTCCCTTCCTTCTTTTCTTTCTTTCCCTTCCTTCCTTCCTTCCTTCCTTCCTTCCTTCCTTCCTTCCTATTAACACAAGGTTTACACCTGGATGGTCTTATTACCCACAATCTTCTCCCTTCCCACCTTACTCGCTAATCCCAAAAGGGAGGACAAACACGGAAGTGTCTAATGCAGGAAGCGACGCCCCAAATCTGTGTCAGAAAACCTGTCCGTTGTCATCCCATGCCCTGAACTGGGACATCACTCCCATTTGACAGAAGGGAAGACTGAGGCTATGAGGAAGCAGCCGGTCCCAGCTCCACCCGCCGAAAGAATCCACGGCTTAACCCCAAGCTACTTAACTAGGGTTTCTGTGAAGCCCAAGTTGCAAAACCAGAAATTGAAATCTGGGACAGCCAAACCAGCAAGCCGCCCACGAAAAGAGTGTTGATACCAGTTGCAAAAACAACGATACACGGGATGATATGTATCCCGGTTGCATCACCTCTCGCCCTAATCCACGCTAATCAGCCGGCAAATCAGAACAAGGGAATAAACCTGGGATAATCCCAGTGGCCGGCTTCTTCCGGCGAACTCTAACCTCGTGGGGTTAAATAATACCCAGTCCGCTGACCCACCTTTCCACCAACGTGGAAACCTGGCTCGCTTCTGAAGACCGAGCAAAGGGCAATTTGCACAGAGGTTCCCTAAAAGCTGGAGAAGACGCCGAGCCTGCTTCAAGCCCTGTTCTTCTCTCCCACTTCTCCCCCTCCCCCCAATCCTCACCCCAAACCTAGCCAGGATGTCATGCAACACCCTGCGTGCTCGGCACCCTCCCCTCCCCCGGGAGAAACCAGGTTTAGTTTCTCCGGCCCTGGTTTCCCGCAGAAGCGGTGGGCGCTCCCATCGCTGGGGGCTTTTAAGAAGAGGCTGGACAGTCACTTGTCTGAGACGGTATAGATAGGTTCTCCTGCTCGAGCGGAGGGTGGGGGGTGGGCTGGACTAGATGACCTCCGAGGTCCCTTCCAGCTCTTGTTATTCCGGAACGGCTGGCTTCCAGACATTGTGGGTGCTCCACCGGTGGAGGTTTTTTAAGGAGAGGTTGGTTAAGAAGAGATGGGACAGACATTTGGTCGAAATGGTGTAGGCAGGCTCTCCCGCTTGAGCAGGGGGCTGGACTAGATGACCTCTGAGGTCCCTTCCAGCTCTTGTTATTCCGGAACGGCTGGCTTCCAGAAGTTGTGGGTGCTCCACCGGTGGAGGTTTTTTTTAAGGAGAGGTTGGTTAAGAAGAAATGGGACAGACATTTGGCCGAAATGGCGTAGGGTCTCCCGTTTGAGCAGGGGGCTGGACTAGATGACCTCTTGTTGTCCCCGGAACGGCTTGCTTCCAGAAGTCGTGGCTGCTCCACTGGTGGAGGTTTTTTTTAAGGAGAGGTTGGTTAAGAAGAGATGGGACGGACATTTGGCCGAAATGGTGTAGGCAGGGTCTCCCGTTTGAGCAGGGGGGATGGACTAGTTGACCTCCACGGCCCCTTCCCGCTCTTGTTATTCTGGCATCCTACTCCTTGCCGGTTTGATTTTGCTTGCTCGCTTGCGTCACTCGTTTGGGTGGCTGACCACAGACATCGAAAAAATAATTAAGTAAATCCCCCTTTTTTTTCAGTCCTCCTCCTCCCCCCTCCTCGTCTTCCTCTTCCTCCTCCTCTTCCTCCTCCTTCTCCTCCTCCCCTCCTCTTCCTCCTTAGCAGGTCCCTCTGCCAGCTGCAGAAAATTGGGCCAAGACTGCACCAGTTTCCCTCCCACCCTTCCAACAAGCACGAATTCCCCGTCTCTCTCTCTGCAGAAGCAAAGCATAAAGAATTATTCCCCCCCCCACAACTTCGCCAAATGGATAAAAACCCAAATTTCTTCCTTTCTATTCTTCCTCCCTTCCCCATCCACCAGGTAGCAAGCTCTCTGCACACAAGTCTTTTGCCCCCTTGCAAAAGTGAGGCTCCCCCCCCCCCGCCCCAAAAGCCAGAATTTGGCTTGGCCCGACCCCAGCCCAGGGCCTGGCTGCCTTCGGATATATATATGCCTTTTGCTCAAAACAAGCCACCTTCCAACTTGGAATCCTTTCTTTTGTTGGTATCTTTCATTTATGCCATTTATTGCCAATGTACGTTTATCTGCAATGGCTTTTTGGCAAAAGAGACGTTTTGCAATAGTTTGGGCCCATGTAGTAGCTTCATTTGCAATATTGATTTGAAAATATAAATGGGTGTCTCTTATCTGAGTGCAGAGATCAGTTTATTTGCAATATTTATGGCAAATATGAATTGATATCCTATTGATGGCCCATGTGTTCATTTCCTTATTTATGGAAAGTATAAATTGCAATATTTATGGCGGATTTAATCGGTGGATCTGTAATATTTATGGCCAAATATTAGTTTATTTGTAATATTTTGTTTGTAATAGTTATTGCAGATGTAACTTTATCTGCAATAGTTTTGGCAAATATAAGTTGATGTCTTTGATTTGCAATATTTATGGCCAATGTAAGTTTATTTGTAATATTTAGTGAAGATATAAATTGGTGTCTTTTGTTTGTAATATTTATTGCAGATGTAACTTTATCTACAATAGTTTTGGCAAATATAAATTGATGTCTTTGTTTTGCAACATTTATTATGGCCAATATTAGTTTGTTTATTTATTGAAGATATAAATTGGTGTCTTTGTAATATTTATTGCAGGTATAAGTTTATCTGCAATAGTTTTGGCAAATATAAGTTGATGTCTTTGATTTGCAACATTTATTATGGCCAATATAACTTTGTTTACAATATTTAGTGAAAATATAAATTGGTCTCTTTTATTTGCAATATTTATTGCAGATATAAATCGATCTGCAATAAATATTTGCAGATCTCTTTTCTCTGCAATATTTGCAAACTGATCCCCTTTGTGCAAGAGCTGGGCGGCGGGAGGAGGTGAGCATAAAAATAACACCACGTGAGATTATGCCCACGTGAGGACACTCACCCAGAGTCACCCAGGGTCAAAGGTCAAGTGGAACGCAACCCTTTTTAACACCAGCTGCATCCCCAAAACAAAAGTTCCTAGTTCGGGTCTTACTGGCAAAGCCAGACCTTCTGTTCAGCTGTCTGCAAAGCAAACACTAAGCTAGAGATGATTTGGGGGGTGGGAGGGCTGGATGGCAGAGAGAGAGGAGGGGGGGGGGGAATCTGAGAAAAGCAGACCCAGTTTTCAAGGGGATTGCAAGCTTTGAAACTGAGAGCCCCTGTGCCACCGACGGTTGGAAAGAATAATGCAGTATTTATTTTTTTATTTTTATTTTTTTAGCCCTGGTCAAGAAAGACTGCAAGAATCTTTGCAAAGGAAGAGCTGGCTGTATGGAGTTGGAAGGGAGGGGAGGAGGAAAGAGGCCAGGTTGGTGGAGAAGACACACACATACACATACACACACACACACACACACACAGAGAGAGAGAGAGAGAGAGAGAGAGAGAGAGAGAGAGAGAGAGAAGGAAAGATGGAAAAGAGGCAGAAAGAAAAAAGGAAAGAAGAGAAGGAAGGAAGGAGAGGCAGAAAGAAAAAAGGAAAGAAGGAAGAGAAAGGGAAGGAAGCAAGGAAAGAAAGAAAGAAGAGGCAGAAAGAAAAAGGAAAGAAGGAAGAGAAAGAGGGAAGGAAGGAAGGACGGAAGAAGAGGCAGAAAGAAAAAAGGAAAGAAGGAAGAGGAAGGAAGGAAGGAGAAACAGAAAGAGAGAAAAGGAAGGACAAGAAAGATAACGAAGAAAAGATGGAAGAAGAGGCAGAAAGAAAAAAGAAGGAAGGAAGGAGAGACAGAGAGAAAAGGAAGGAAGGACAAGAAAGATAAAGAAGGAAAGATGGAAGGCAGAAAGAAAAAAGGAAGGAAAACAGAAGGAAAGGAGGAGGCAGAAAGGAGAAAAAAGAAAAGGGAAAGAGAGGCAGAAAGAAAAAAGGAAGGAAGGGAAAGAGAGAGAAAGAAGGAAGAAAGAAGAGGCAGAAAGAAAAATGGAAGGAAGAGGAAGGAAGGAAGGAAAGAAGAAAGAAGAGGCAGAGAAAAATGGAAGGAAGAGGAAGGAAGGAAGGAAAGAAGAAAGAAAGAAAGAAAGAAAGAAACATTTTTGAGGCCAATTCAGGAGGGCTTGCTCCCTGCCTAGAAACCCTGCTCCCTCCCCCCTTCACCCCCCCTCATTTCTTTCCATCTCACCCTTGCAAGATAAGCCCCCCCCCCTTTTGTAGAAACCCAGCTGGAATTGTTCGATAAAGCCAACTCATCCCAGTCTAATTCCCAATTTATTGCCCGGATCAAGGCCCACGGCTTGCCATGGAATTAATCTCATGGCAAGGCCGGAAGCATCAGGAGTTTTTATTTTAAATTTTTTTTTAAAATTTTTTAATTTTGGTTACCATATAGACCAACCCTGCCCCCCCTCCTAGGAGGGTCCTGGGGAAACAGAAGACCCTCGCAAAATGAAGAAAGAAAAAAAAAAGGAGGTGGCTGTGCAGATCTTCTCCAGAAAGAAGGGAAGTGTGTGTGGGGTGGGGGGGAAGGCATGCATTAGCAGTTTTGCACCAGAGGGATATTTCGGGAATAAGGGAGGTGTCTTCCCTCTTTCTCCCTCCCTGCCCCCCCCCCGGATTAAAATGGAGATGGCAACCCACATTCCACCCTGTGCCAATCCCAGGCTTTTTAGTTTGAATAATGCCAATATTCAAAGCGGGCATCCATCGGGTTTGATGTCTTATATAGGAGAGTCCAGGGAGAAGAGACCTCAAACGCCCCCTCCCCTCCAGCGCCGCCCCCTCCCCTCCAGCACTGCAACTGCTGGACAGATTGGGCAGTAATGGGGGAGGGGGTCGGGTAGCCAAGCCCCCCCCCCTCCCTCCTTAGCAGAAGAAAAACCCTGACCTATTTTTTTTTCTCATAGGCCCTGGATTGCCTCTGGCACCCTTCACTGCATATTGGGGAGGGGGGGGGTCGAGAGAAAGGAGATGTTCTCCCCCAAACCGGGGGCTTAGGAAAAAAAAACGCAGCCCCCCCCCTTTCTTTGTGCCCCCATCTCATCCAGGGAAACGGCAAGCCCCCCCTCCTCAAATACTGGAGACCATAAACCTCAGCATCCTGCCCACTCCCCACTTCAATATTTACCCCATCTTTCTCATTAACCCCCCCCTTTAAAAAAAAACAACCTCCCTGACCAACTCCCCCCCCCGTTCTAAATACGTCTTCAACACAATCGCACAGACTCACAAATGAGGAAGGGGGGGTTAATTTTCTCCAACCCGTCTGCCTTTGGATCCGATTATTCCCTGCCCACCCACCCCCAAACGTGTTTTTTTAAAAAAAGAGAGACGCCCCCCCATTTAAAGAGGGGGGGCCACGTCCAGGCATGCAAACACCTTGTACCCTGCAGCGCAATTGTTTTTGTGCAATCGCGCCGAAGCCCTGCCGTTTTTTTTTTTTATCAAGGAGAGATAGGCAAAAGCCCTTTGAAGCCCCCCCCGCCACCGCCCCCCACCCGCCATTAAGTCGTCTTCAGGAACATCGCAAAGGTCACATTCCCCCTACACACACACGCACACACAGAGACACACACTCCGCCCCAGCCCCGACAGCGCAACCCCGCATTTCCCAACCCGCGTCCGGAGAAGCCCGGTCGGCAGGTAAAGAGGCCAGGACAGGTGGGACGGGGGCTGGGGTGGGGGTGGAAGGGGGGGTGGCGAGACCTCCTCCCCCCCGCTTTGGCCTTTGTGGGCATAACTGGGGGGGCTTGGGTTCTCTCCTGCCCCCCCTCCCCCGTTGAAATGAGGGGAGGGGGGGAAGGAAAGAGGGGGGGAATCGGAAGGCAGGGGGAACGAAAAGCCCCTCCCTCCCCCGCCCGGGAGAATCGAGGACGCCCCCTCCCCTCGTTTGAGACCCCCCCCGGAAAGGGAGCTTCCTTTAAGACCCCCCTCCCCGTCCAAATAAGGGGGGAAGATGGGGGAATCGGAAGGCGGGGGGGGGGGAAACGAAAAGCCCCCCCACCCCACCCGGGAGGATCGAGGACGCCCCCTCCCCTCGTTTGAGACCCCCCGGAAAGGGAGCTTCCTTTAAGACCCCCCTCCCCGTCCAAATGAGGGGGGGAGGAAAGAGGGGGGAATAGGAAGGCAGGGGGGGAAACGAAAAGCCCCCCCTTCCCCACCCGGGAGGATCGAGGACGCCCCTCCCCTCGTTTGAGACCCCCCCCGGAAAGGGAGCTTCCTTTAAGACCCCCCTCCCCGTCCAAATGAGGAGGGGGGGAGGAAAGCGGGGGGAATCGGAAGGCGGGGGGGGGAACGAAAAGCCCCCCTTCCCCCACCCGGGGGGATCGAGGACGCCCCCTCCCCTCGTTTGAGACCCCCCCGGAAAGGGAGCTTCCTTTAAGACCCCCACCCCCTCTCCTCCCCGTCGCTCCCATCGCCATTAAACGGAGCCTTCTGCTTCCATTCCTTGCCAAGCTCTGGAGAGCCCCCCCCCGGGGGGGGCAAGGAAGGGCTCTTTCGCGCAACCCCCCCCCAGCTTTCCTAGCCCCCCCCTCCTCCATTGTACGACGGGGTGGGCGTGCAGGCGCCCCTTGGAAAAGGGGAGCCCCCCCTGCACCCCAATAGAAAGCCCCGGAGCGAGTTTTTCCCACCCGGAGGGGGATGGGTGGGGTGGGGGGCACAAGCCCTGGGTCTTCCTGACGCCCCCCGCCCGCCCGCCCGCCGCCGCCGCCAAGCCTCACCCCAGCTGCTGCCGGTGCGCCCCATAAATTGGTGGGTGCGGGGGTTCCAGACGAACTCCTTCCACTCGTGCATCACCTGCCCGCAGCTCTTCTTCTCCTTCTCGACGGCCATGGCCAGGCCAGGTGGGGCTGGGGGCTGGCGGGCTGGCTGGCTGGGTGGGGGGCGGCCTCAAGCGCAGGGCCCCCTCCCGAGGCAGGCAAAGCGAGCAGGTGAGGCTGCAGCCGACGCCACCGCCGCCGGAGCAAGGTGAGCGAGCCGAGATGCTCCCGAAGGCAAAGAGGACGCCGGGCCGAGCCGCCGCCGCTTTATGCCTCCTCGGGCCCCGCCCCCTCCTCGCCCCTATGCAAATCAGGCGCCTCGAAAACCTGCCAGCCAGCCGGCCCGCCCCGCCCCCGCCCGCCTGGACTTCCCAGCCGGTGGCTGGCAGGGTGCCTGGAGGTGGGAGGGGGCGTAGAGGGGGTCTCTGGGTTTATGGATAGGATAGGATAAAGAATAAAGAATATAGACTAGACTAGAATAGAATAGAATAGAAATAAGGAATAGAATGGAATGGAATGGAATGGAATAGAATAGAATAATAAAATATAGAATAGAAGGGAAATAAGGAATAGAAAATAATAGAATAGAATAGAAATAAGGAATAGAATGGAATAGAATGGAATGGAAGGGAAGGGAATGGAATGGAATGGAATAGAATAGAATAATAAAATATAGAATAGAAGGGAAATAAGGAATAGAAAAGAAAAGAATAGAATAGAATAGAATAGAATAGAAATAAGGAATAGAATAGAATAGAATAGAATAGAATAGAATAGAATAGAAATAAGGAATAGAATAGAATAGAATAGAATAGAATAGAATAGAAATAAGGAATAGAATAATAAAATATAGAATAAAATAGAAATAAGGAATAGAATAGAATAGAATAGAATAGAAATAAGGAATAGAATAATAAAATATAGAATAAAATAGAAATAAGGAATAGAATAGAATAGAAATAAGAGAATAGAATAGAAATAAAGAATAGAATAGAATAGAAATAAAGAATAGAATAGAATAGAATAGAATAGAATAGAATAGAATAGAATAGAATAGAATAAAAATAAGGAATAGAATAGAATAGAATAGAAATAAGGAATAGAATAGAATAGAATAGAAATAAGGAATAGAATACAATAGAATAGAATAGAATAGAAATAAGGAATAGAATAGAATAAAAATAAGGAATAGAATAGAATAGAATAATAAAATATAGAATAGAATAGAAATAAGGAATAGAATAGAAATAAGGAATAGAATAGAAATAGAAATAGACAGGAAATAGAGCAGAAATAGAATAGAATAGACTTAGTAAGAAGTAGAATATGAAGGAAGAAAAATGTAAATAAGAAACAATGGGGCAATAAGGACAAATATTCTAAAGAAGAATAAGGGGGGAAATGTAAATAATGGAAGATTACTGTTATGTAATCGCTGTTTAAAAAAAGGGAGAGGAGTACATACTGTGTGTATGTGTGTTATGTTTTGCTTTGTTTTGTTTTGTTTTGTGGGTTAAAAATAAAATAAAATAAAGAATAGAATAGAAATAGAGCTGGAAGGGACCTTGGAGGTCTTCTAGTCCAACCCCCTGCTCAGGCAGGAAACCTGATATACATTTCAGACATGTGAGGTCCAGCAGCCTTTGTCCTGTGGGGAGGGGGGGAGATGGAGGCATACATTGGCTCCCTCTCGGCCGGCCTGGGCCTGGGCCAAGGCAGCCGGGGCCGTTCCCTCGCTGTTTCCAGGATGGTTTCGCGGGCCACATGAAACCACTTTGCGGGCCGCCTCCAGCCCCTGGGCCTTGTGTCTGACATGTCTGAGCTAGAAGACGTTTTTTCTCCAACGAACAGAGGACCTTCTCCCACAGGGCTTCTCAGCCTCAGGCGGACTTCAAATCCCAGCTGGCTGGGGGATTCTGGGAGTTGAAGTCCACCTGTCAAGGCTAAGAAACCCAGAGCCACTCAAAGGGCTGGGGAAGGGTGCAGATTGCACGGATGTCAACCAAGCCTGATCCTTGGAGAAAAGCCAGGCCAGCAGATCTTCCGCAGGGCCCTCTTATCAGTGGTGTCCTCCCCCCCCCCTTCAGATGCCCAGCAAGGTGCCCCCTACTCTGTCCTTGAATGTGAATAGTACAAAGGGAAACAAAAGAAAGGAGGGAACATTTTAATAGATAGGTGTAGAAAGGATTTTTTGATAAGAGGAAAATTATCTCGGTCAGCTGCAGAGAGAGAGAGAGAGGAAATTCACGCCCCTGGGAACTAGTCCAGCCAGCTTCCCGCACTGGGATGGCAAATTTCTCCTTATCTAAAAGGCTAAAGAGAGAGAGAGAGAGAGAGAGAGAGAGAGAGAAGGAAAGTGGAAGGAAGGAAGGGAGAGAGAGAGAAAGAAAGAAAGAAAGAAAGAAAAAGAAAGAAAGAGGAAGAAAGAAAGAAAGAAAGAAAGAAAGAAAGAGAAAGAAAGGAAGGAAGGAACAAAGAAAGAGAGAGAAAGAAAGAAAGAAAGAAAGAGGAAGGAAGGAAGAAAGAAAAAGAAAGAGAGAGAGAGAGAAAGAAAGAGAGAAAGAAAGTGGAAGAAAGAAAAAGAAAGAAGGAAGGAAGGAAGAGGAAGGAAGGAAGAAAAAGAAGAAAGAAAGAAAGAAAGAAAGAAAGAAAGAAAGAAAGAAAGAAAGAAAGAAAGAAGGAAGAGAAAGAGAAAGAAAAAAGAGAAAGAAAGAAGGAAAGAAGGAAGAAAGAAAAAAGAAGGAAGGGAGGGAAGAGGAAGGAAGGAAGAAAAAGAAGAAAAAAGGAAGAAGGAAGGAAGGAAGAGAAAGAAAGAAAGAAAGAAAGAAAGAAGAAAGAAAAAGAAAGAAAGGAAGGAAGGAAGAGGAAGGAAGAAAAAGAAGAAAAAAGGAAGAGAAAGAAAGGAAGGAAGAAAGAAAAAAAGAAGGAAGGAAGAAAGAAAAAAGGAAGGAAGAGGAAGAAAGGAAGAAAAAGAAAGAAGGAAGGAAAAAGAAAAAAAGAAGAAAAAAAGGAAGGAAGGCTGTGAACTTTTTTTCTCAGTGGTCATATTTGCATTTATTTTATTTATTTATTTATTTTACCAGAAAGCTCTTTCCATTTCCCAATGTGCCCATCCAATAAGTAACCCACCTGGACTCTGCTTAGCTTCTGAACCTAACTGTGGCCTATCTCGAACCAAAGCATCTCTTACTTAGGCTGGGATGGCCAATGCTCCTGGTCTAGCCTTTAAAGATGGGGGAGGGGTTGGCAGCAAAATCACCCTCAAATTGATTGCTTTATTATTTGATTTCTGCCTGCCTTCCTATGTGCACGCCTCCTTTCCCTCTTCCCTCCCCTTGAGTGAACTGAACAGCTGGCCCGGCCCCACAGCTGCCTTCTTAATTTTATTTCTGCATTTTGGGGTGGGGTGGGTGTGTTTGCAATATATTTATTTATTTATTTCCCCCTTTATCTGACTTGGTTTGGCGTGAGAACAAGGCCTCCGCGCTCTCCTCCCAGCAATCCTGCGAGGTAGGCCAGGCGGGCTGAGAGACTGGATGGATTTGAACTCGGGTCCCTCATGACCCTCCAGCGGAAAAACACCCTCCTTGGTCAACTTTGTCCCCCGTATTTTTGGGGTGCTTCCCCCAATCCCTCCCCCCTGCAATGGGCAAGTTTTGAACGACCCCCTCCTGCTTCACGCATCCCCCTCCCAAGCCAGACCCTTTTCTGGGGGGGGGGGGGCAAAATATTTGAAATTATCTCCCCTCCCATTATCCTCTCCCTTAGGACTTTGAAAGGGGAGACGCCCTTCAGGGATCTTCCACCCGCTTTGAAGCCCCCACCCATTAAAATAGCCCCCCTCCTCGCCAATTTGCAATTCCTAAACTAAATCTCCTTGAAAAGGGATCTTTGAGGTCTTATCTGGGTCTCTGGATGGAGCTATTTCCCTATCAGTTTTTTTTTTTGCAAAACCTGTTTTGCCTGGGGGAGACCCTGGCCTGACCCCTTAGCATAGTGTCTTTCAACCTGGACAGCTTGAAGACGAGTGGACCTCAACTCCCAGAATCCCCCAGCCAGCAGATCAGCTTCCCCGTTTAATTGTCCAGACATCTAGCCCACATTTAATTGGTTGTCCTGGGTTATTTTGTCACTTTTGCTGAAGTCAAGATATGTTACGTCTACCGCATTCCCACCGTCCACTAAGAAAGTTACCTTGTCAAAAGGTGAAATAAAGATTGTCTAGCCATATTTGTCCTTCTCCTATTTTAAATCCTGTGTGTTGTGGTGTGAGGTCCGATCAAAGCTTTGTAGAGTGTCTTTCAACCTCAGGAGCTTAATAATAATGATGATGATAATAATGATAATGATGATAATCATAATAATAGTAGTAGTAATAATAATAGTAATAATAATAATAAAGTTGGAAGGGACCTTGGAGGTCATCTAGTCCAACCCCCTGCTCAGGCAGGAAACCCTATACCATTTCGGACAAATGGATGTCCAGTCTCTTCTTAAAAACTACCAGTGTTGGAGGGAGGGAGGGAGGGAGGGAGGGAGGGAGGAAGGAAGGAAGGAAGGATAAGATTCGGAAGGGACATTGGAGGTCATCTAGTCCAACCCCCTGATCAGGCAGGAAACCCTATACCATTTCGGACAAATGGCCGTCCAGACTCTTCTTAAAAACTTCCAGTGTTGGAGTATTCACCGCTTCTGGTGGCAGGTTGTTCCACTGGTTAATTGTTCTATCTTGAAGACAGATAGACTTCAACTCCCAGAATTCCGCAGTGAACAGATCAGTTTCCCATTTAATTGTCATGTCATCTAGCCCACTTTTAACTCGTTTATTAATTTAGCCCACTTTTAATTTGTTTATTCATTTAGCTTGTTGTTATTTTTTTTCAATTTGCCGAAAGTCAAGATATATTACGTCTACCACATTCCCGCCGTCTATTAAGAAAGTTACCCAATTAAAACAAAATGTGATAACTGTAGGCCGGCCACATTTGTTCTTATCTCATTTTAAATCTAATATGTTGGGCTGTGAGATGAGATCAAAGTTTGACCTAGTGTCTTTCAACCTGGAGAGCTTGAAGACGGATGGACTTCAACTCCCAGAATCCCCCAGCCAGCAGATCAGTTTCCCATTTAATTGTCAAAACACATCTAGCCCACATTTAACGTGTTGCTTTAAGTTGTCCTGGGTTATTTTTTTTTTTCACTTTTGCTGAAGTCAAGATATATTACGTCTACTGTGTTCCCACCGTCTATAAAAAAAAAGTCCTTCAGTTTTGTGTGGAATTCTGGGAGTTGAAGTCCACCCATCTTAACACTGTCAGCCAGTTAAATGTGGGTTAGATGGCGCAGCAATTAAACAGGAAGCTGATCTGCTGGCTGGTGGAATTCTGGGAGTTGAAGTCCATTCATCTTCAAGTGGTCCAGGTTGATTTCTATGGCTGGAGGAGCTTTTAAATTCCACTCACTCCCACCCACCTAGCCAAGGTTTTTTTGGGGGGGGGGGTCTCTGGGTGGATGGCAAGAAGATTTGGAGAAGATCCTGAAAAAAACAACAAAAGGAAGTGGATCCTGAGTCCTCATCGTACAACTAACTTGCCTTCCTCTGCTGTGGATCCAGCTGCATGGAGGTCAGTTGCAGCAGATTCCCAGCTTGCAAGGCGATGAGCAAATGCTCTTAAAATATCCTCTTTTGCTGACCAACTAATCCGGATCAATCCGAGAGGATCTCATCCCCCGCGTTTCATCTGTGTTTTGATTAGATCCAGCATCCTCTCCTTCCCGCACTGGGGTGACTTTCAAGATGGAAGGATTTCCAGGGTCTGGATTAGGATTTGAACCCAGGTCTCCCATACCGGGCCAGTTGAAGTGGGAAGGTGTGTCCAGAAGCGGTGAAGGCTCCAACACTGGAAGTTTTTAAGAAGAGACTGGACAGCCCTTTGTCCAAAATGGTGTAGGGTTTCCTGCCTGAGCAGGGGGTTGGACTAGATGACCTCCAGGGTCCCTTCTGAGTCTGTTATTCTGTTATCCTTCCTTCCTTCCTTCTTCCCTCCCTCCCTCCGTCCCTCCCTTCTCCAACACCGGAAGTTTTTAAGAAGAGACTGGACAGCCATTTGTCCGAAATGGTGTAGGGTTTCCTGCCTGAGCAGGGGGTTGGACTAGATGACCTTCAGGGTCCCTTCCAACTCTATTATCCTGTTATTCCTCCTCCTCCTCCTCCTCCTCCTCCTCCTCCTCCTTTTTAAGAAGAGACTGGACAGTCATTTGTCTGAAATAGTATAGGGTTTCCTGCCTGAATACAGGGTTGGACTAGATGACCTCCAAAGTCCCTTCCAACATTATTATTATTATTATTATTATTATTATTATTATTATTATTATTATTATTATTATTATTATTATTACTATTACTATTATTATCAACCTTTGAGGTTCATTCAAAGTTTCCTCAGAACAAAATTTTAACCGTTTTATTTATTTCATGAATGTGCTTCCTGTCTCCCTATAAGCAGTCCTCTACTTACGACCGTTCGTTCAGTGACGGTTTGAAGTGACCACAGCACTGGAAAAAGCGACTTTAGGACAGCTTTTCACCCTTAACGACCGCGGCAGCCTCCCCACAGTCACGGGATCAAAATTCCGGACGCTCGGCCACCGACCCGTATTTATGACGGTCGCCGTGTGCCCCCCCCGGGGTCAACCAACTTCGCAACTGCAGTGATTCGCTTAGCAACGGTGGAAAGGGAGGTGGCAAAATGGGGCCACCCTCGCTTCACCCACAGCCTTGCTCAGCGGCGGCAGCGTTGGGCTTCATTGTGGTCGTATGTTGAGGACTACCTGCAGATGTCTGGGGCCCAGCCTCATTTTGGCTTTCCTTGCCCTCCTGCCCCAGTTCGTACTACTTCTTCATTCCTCCGACAGAAACTCAACAGGGGAAAAAAAAACCACGCCTGTGGTTGTTATTGTTAATTAAGTGTTGAGACACAACGATACTGCATTTATTTTCCCCCGAGGCCGAGTCAGCAACACAAAGACGGGGCCGGGAGGTGACCTGGCGGTTTGGACACCCCAATATCCGCACTCCCTTTTTGCATCCTCTCTCTCTCTCTTTCTTTCTCTCTCTCTCTCTGGTATCTCAGTCACGGGCGGGACAGGAAGGAGCCCGGGTCAGTCAACAGGACCCCACCCCTTGCACCCGGGTCACGGGGGCACCCCTTCCAAAATGTGGGTCACAGTTTCCTGCCCTGATGGTGCAAACAGAGAGATGAAAGACTGGCTTGCCTTGCACCAGGGGTAGACCAACCTGGGAACGTGAGGACCGGTGGATTTCCACTCCCAGAATCCCCCAGCCAGCCTGCTTTAAGAGGGGTGGACTTCCACTCCCAGAATCCCCCAGCCAGCCTGCTTTAAGAGGGGTGGACTTCCACTCCCAGAATGCCCCAGGCTGCATGCTTTAAGATGGGTGGACTTCCACTCCCAGAATGCCCCAGCCAGCCTGCTTTAAGAGGGGTGGACTTCCACTCCCAGAATCCCCCAGCCAGCCTGCTTTAAGAGGGGTGGACTTCCACTCCCAGAATCCCCCAGCCAGCCTGCTTTAAGAGGGGTGGACTTCCACTCCCAGAATCCCCCAGCCAACCTGCTTTAAGAGGGGTGGACTTCCACTCCCAGAATCCCCCATCCAGCCTGCTTTAAGAGGGGTGGACTTCCACTCCCAGAATCCCCCAGCCAACCTGCTTTAAGAGGGGTGGACTTCCACTCCCAGAATCCCCCAGCCAGTCCCACATTAGCGCTTTTAAGATGGGTGGACTTCCAGAATCCTCCAGCCAGCCATCTTGACTGGAGAATTCTGGGAGCTGCGGTCCCCAAATCTTAAAAGCTGCCCAGGTTGAAAAACGCTGTTCTAGGACAGGGGTCTCCAACCTTGGCGATTGTTAAGACAGGTGGACTTCAACCCCCAGAACCCCCCAACCAGCCATCTTGACTGGGGAATTCTGGGAGCTGAAGTCTACGGGACTTAAAGGTTGGACCCCCCTGCCTTGCCCAGAACACGGGAACCCTCCTCCTGCTGCTTTTCTCTGTTTTTTTGGTCGGGTTGGGGACCTCAAAGAGATCAGGGGGGGCATGAAAAGCCAGAGCCCTCCGTCGTTAACTGAAGCAGGCAGTCCTTAAGCAAACCCCCCTTGACTTGACTGTGAAGGAAAAGCCGAGGAATTAATTGGAAAGAGGGCAACCCAAACGGCGGGCAGCAGGGCGAACAGAGCAGCCAATTCTGCGCCTTCTGGATAGGTGAGACTACAACTCCCACAATGCCTTGCGGGCAGGGCCACAGACGGGGGAATTCTGGGAAAGGAAGTCCAGCCCTGGGCTGCAGGGACCCCGTTCAGCTCAAGGGAGCTGCTTTCAAACTGGCACCGGAGGAGGGGTGTGTGTGGGGAAGTGCCAAGAGTTGCAGAATTTTGGGGGGGCATGCCCCCCCCCAAAATTTGGAGGTGATCAGTAAAGACTCACCCCCCCCCAATTTTTTTGCGAAGGAGCCAAAATCCCTGACCCACATTCTCCGCCCTCATTGCTGTCACCCGAGTTTCTTTCCTCTTCTCTTCCTGGAATCTGGGTTAAGTGCCAGGCAGATGACGCGACGCAGGCCTCGCTGGGGCGGGAAAGCAAGGAATCGCCTCCGGAAGGCATTTGAACCCGGGATCCTGGTTTCCACCCTGTCCTCTTTCGGGAATGGAGGTTAATCCCTTCGGTTCTCGGCAGGCGAAAAATAAATCTGATTTTTCCTCGTTGACAGCCATCCAGCGTCTTCCTCTCCCGGAGGGCGAAATATTTCTGAACTTCATTATATGTATTCGGGGGTCCTCGCTTTACGACCGTTCGCTTAGTGACCGCTCTGACGTTACAGAAAACAGGGACCCGCAACTGTGTCTCACACTCGTGACCGTCGCAGCCTCCTTGCAATCACGTGATCGACAATTCAGTCGGCGGGCGAGCGACTCACACTTATGACGGTCGCAGCGTCCCCAGGGGAATTCACGTGATTTCCCCCTTTTGCGACCGTCGGTCCAGCAAAGTCAAACGGGGAGGCTGGGTTCGCTTAACAACCGCGTGGCTCACTTAACACCGGCAGGGTGTCGCTGAGTAACGGGGGCAAGGAAGCTCGAAAAATAGGGGCGAAACTCACTTAGCAACGGTCGTAAGTGTGAAAAACGTCCATAACTCCCTTTTTCCAGGGCCAAATGGCCTCTAAATGAACCGTTGGGGGGACTTGCTGGATTTTAATTGTGATGTTTCTGACACAAATAAGCCAACCAGGCAGGGTGATAGGTCAACACTGCAGGGCAGGTGCTGAAGTCACACACACACACACACACACACACACACACACACACAAATACACTGAGGTGTGTGTCAGTCTTGCAAGAATGGAGATTTCCCCCAGGCATTTCTCTTGCTCTCCCCTTTTGTGGGCTCTCTGCATTCCCCCAGGCGACAGACCCAAACTAGCTGGACAAGAATCCAGAGCAGGGGATGGGAGGTGGGGAGACGGGACCCCAGACCAGTTTGGTCCAGTTTGTAAATTGTGGCTTGTGCTGCAAGGGGAAGAGGGTGACGGAAGGGCATGGGGTAGTCGGTCAGCAGGCCTCTGCCCTTCGTAGCTCTGCTTCAATTTCCTCCCTTTAAGACGTGGCAAAGGTTCTCTTCCTCAATGAGATCTGATGTCATGCCATGTTCTTAGGGAAAAGAGGTATGGCTCAGAGACTGGGCTCCATCTCTGCGGCTGGTTGGTGGACCAGCTCAGCTTTCTCCTCCTCCCCCCCCCCATGGCTTTCTCAGATGCCCTGTACGTCTCTTAGGGCAGCGTGTGTCACCTTTGGCAAAGGTGAAGAGGGGTGGACTTCAACTCCCAGCATGCCCCACTGTGCTGAGCAAATCAGGCCCTCGTCTAGGCCAAAATGATGGCTTTCTGGTTCTGTTTTTCAAACCTGGCAAAATGAAGAGGGGTGGGCTTCAGCTCCCAGAATCCCTCAGCCAGCCTGCTTTAGGAGGGGTGGACTTCAATTCCCAGAATTCCTTAGCCAGTGCCTTAAGATGGGTGGACTTCAACTCCCAGAATCCCCCAGCCAGCCTGCTTTAAGGGAGGTGGACTTCAACTTCCAGAATCCCCCAGCCAGACTGCTTTAAGAGAGGTGGACTTCAACTCCCAGAATCCCCCAGCCAGACTGCTTTAAGATGGGTGGACTTCAACTCCCAGAATCCCCCAGCCAGCTTGCTTTAAGAGAGGTGGACTTCAGCTCCCAGAATCCCCCAGCCAACCTGCTTTAAGAGGGGTGGACTTCAACTACCAGAATTCCTCAGCCAAAGTCATCACAGCCAATAATCCTGACAATTGCCCTCATTTTTCCAATCTGTAGCTGTGTGGGAAGACCCATTCCCACATCCTCTAGCTGGCCCACTGGAATTCTGGGAGTTCCACCCTTAGCCTTATCCCCTGTGAAGGGCTGACAGTTTCCTGAGCATATTCTGAGTGGCCGGGCCCAGGAAGCCAGGCTGGCTGGGGAATTCTGGGAGTTGAAGTCCACCCAGCTTAAAAGGGGTCAAGCTGGAGAAACACTACTATGAGCTTTAAGCGCCCTCCGGTGGTGATAAGAGGTATTTCACCACCACATGAATCTATTCTATTTAGAGCAGCGGAACAGAAATTAAGCAAAAAAGAATACAGGAAGACTTACAACAGCTCCTTTACTCACAGCTCCAAGTTACAACAGAAGTGAAAAAAGTGACATATGACTGCTTTTCACAGGACCCGTGCAACATCCCCAGGGTCACATGATCAAAATTTAGACGCCTGGCAACTGACTCAGATTTATGACGGTCGCCGTGTCCGGGGGGGGGGGGTCACACGATCCCGCTTTGTGACCTACTGACCAGGAAAGTCAGATTCGCTTAACGACTTAAACACTGCAGTAATTCACTTAATGACTGTGGCGAGAACGGTCGTAAAATGGGGCAAAACTCGTGGAACCCATGTCTCACTTAGCAGCAGAAAGGTTGCGCTTTATTGTGGTCGTAAGACGAGGACTACCTGTGCTTGCAAGATACAGGAGGCTCGTCCACCAAGGCCAGTATCTTCCCTTCCCACCTTTGGGCTCCTTTGTGAAAGTAATCCAGTTGATCTCGCTCCGTAAGTCTCTCTTACAGACATCAAATATTTACAAGGTTCAGGGATTCCGGTTACACAGTTGCAGCTGGGAAGCTGCGGAGGTTAAATTTCCATCCTGAAAATGTAGCCAACATGCAAGGACCGTTTTTAAACCAGGCGTCCCCAAGCTGTGGGCATGGCGCACTCACGAGATGTGGCCTGCTGCCCACTGGGCAGGACAGACAGGCCAGTGTGCG
Organism: Crotalus tigris; assembly: GCF_016545835.1. Taxonomy (NCBI): domain Eukaryota; kingdom Metazoa; phylum Chordata; class Lepidosauria; order Squamata; family Viperidae; genus Crotalus; species Crotalus tigris. Next base: position 1,061,791 of record NW_024096569.1, read on the forward strand.
CACTCACCCCCACTCATGCTAGCACTGCCGCTACAAAAACGGGGCACCGTGAAGTGAAAACGGGGCTCCATACGGTGAAAATGGGGCTCCGTGTGGTGAAAAATGGGGCTCCATGCGGTGAAAAACGGGCCTCCGTGTGGAGAAAAGGGGGCTGTGGGTGGAGAAAAACGGGGCTTCGCATGGCAAAAACATGGCTCCATATGGCAAAAATGGGGTGCCATGTGGAGAAAACGGGGCACCGTGTGGAGAAAATGGGGCTCTGTACGGCAAAAACGGGGCTCCTTATGGCAAAAACGGGGCATCGTGTGGAGAAAACAGGGCGCCGTGTGGAGAAAATGGGGCTCCGCAGTGAAAATGGGGCTCCGTACGGCAAAAACGAGGCTCCATGTGAAAAAGGGGCTCCATACAGCAAAAACGGGGCTCCATGTGGAGAAAACAGGGTGCCGTATGGAGAAAATGGGGCTCCATATGGCAAAAATGGGGCTCCGTATGGCAAAAACGGGGCTCCGTGTGGAGAAAACAGGGCTCCGTACGGCAAAAAAGGGGCTCCATGTGAAAATGGCGTTCCGTATGGAGAAAACAGGGCTCTGTGCAGCAAAAACGGGGTTCCGTGTGGAGAAAACAGGGCTCCGTGCAGCAAAAACGGGGCACCGTGTGGAGAAAATGGGGCTCCGCATGGTGAAAATGGGGCTCCGTACGGCAAAAACGGGGCTCCATGTGAAAAAGGGGCTCCATACGGCAAAAACGGGGCTCCGTGTGGAGAAAACAGGGCACCGTGTGGAGAAAATGGGGCTCCGTATGGCAAAAACGGGGCTCCGTGTGGAGAAAACAGGGTGCCGTATGGAGAAAATGGGGCTCCGTATGGCAAAAATGGGGCTCCGTATGGCAAAAACGGGGCTCCATGTGGAGAAAACAGGGTGCCGTATGGAGAAAATGGGGCTCCGTATGGCAAAAATGGGGCTCCGTATGGCAAAAACGGTGCTCCGTGTGGAGAAAACAGGGCTCCGTACGGCAAAAAAGGGGCTCCATGTGAAAATGGCGTTCCGTATGGAGAAAACAGGGCTCTGTGCAGCAAAAACGGGGTTCCGTGTGGAGAAAACAGGGCTCCGTGCAGCAAAAACGGGGCACCGTGTGGAGAAAATGGGGCTCCGCATGGTGAAAATGGGGCTCCGTACGGCAAAAACGGGGCTCCATGTGAAAAAGGGGCTCCATACGGCAAAAACGGGGCTCCGTGTGGAGAAAACAGGGCACCGTGTGGAGAAAATGGGGCTCCGTATGGCAAAAACGGGGCTCCGTGTGGAGAAAACAGGGTGCCGTATGGAGAAAATGGGGCTCCGTATGGCAAAAATGGGGCTCCGTATGGCAAAAACGGGGCTCCATGTGGAGAAAACAGGGTGCCGTATGGAGAAAATGGGGCTCCGTATGGCAAAAATGGGGCTCCGTATGGCAAAAACGGTGCTCCGTGTGGAGAAAACAGGGCTCCGTACGGCAAAAAAGGGGCTCCATGTGAAAATGGCGTTCCGTATGGAGAAAACAGGGCTCTGTGCAGCAAAAACGGGGTTCCGTGTGGAGAAAACAGGGCTCCGTGCAGCAAAAACGGGGCACCGTGTGGAGAAAATGGGGCTCCGGATGGTGAAAATGGGGCTCCGTACGGCAAAAACGGGGCTCCATGTGAAAAAGGGGCTCCATACGGCAAAAACGGGGCTCCGTGTGGAGAAAACAGGGCACCGTGTGGAGAAAATGGGGCTCCGTACGGCAAAAACGGGGCTCCATGTGAAAAAGGGGCTCCATACGGCAAAAACGGGGCTCCGTGTGGAGAAAACAGGGCACCGTGTGGAGAAAATGGGGCTCCGTATGGCAAAAACGGGGCTCCGTGTGGAGAAAACAGGGCTCCGTACGGTGAAAAAGGGGCTCCATGTGAAAATGGCGTTCCGTGTGGAGAAAACGGGGCTCCATGTGAAAATGGGATTCCGTACAGCAAAAACGGGGCTCCGTGTGGTGAAAACTGGGCTCCGTACGGTGAAAACGGGACTGTGTGGCAAAAACAGGGCTTCGTAAGGCAAAAATGGGGCTCCGTGTGGAGAAAATGGGGCTCCCTATGGAGAAAACAGTGTGTGTGTGTGTGTGTGTGTGTGTGTGTGTGTCCGTCCGTGTCCCCATGCGCATAAAATGTTTTCCCCTCCCTTTCCCTCCAGTCCGTCAATCAAGAAAGGTCCGAGAGCTGCTTTTTCAACTATTAACATGAAAAAGAAATGTAAATATTTTTATCAGCAACGTATTGTCTGGCTTCCAACCTTCAGTTTACCAACACACGTTAAACTCCTTTCTCGCTACCTTGTTTTTTTTCTAGCCATTGATAAAATGTGTCCCATATTCTAAAATATTCTGACTTTTCTTTCTCCTTCATTTGCAGGGTCACTCTGTCCATTTCTGCACAGTCCAAAATTTTCTTAATTATCTCTTCCTCTGCTCCTAATTCTTCATCCTTCCAACACTGAGCAAATAACAATTCCTCGCTGCAGTTAACACGCGTGCCACGTTAAGTATACACATTCCTTCCCACAATTTCCTACAATTAGGCCTCACACAAGTCATTCCGGCTTAAAATCCATGTGTTTTTTTAGTCATTTTCCCCAACCGTAGATGTAGGCTTGACCAAAACCTTTTTGGACTTTAGTTTAGGGCACGTCCACCAAAGATGATAACATCTGCCTGGTTTTTGTCTACATTAAGCATTTGTGACTATAAAAAAAAATAATAAAATATTGGAAAAAAAAGAAATAAAAAACGGCAGTGGCCCATGGTGTGGCGGGAGTGTGCAGTGACACTGGCAACGTGGCACAAACCGCTTACACACCAGAATTGTGTGTTGCATTTACCCACCCACCCCCAACATAGGGAGAAATTCCACCACCACCTGGGATGCTTTCGGCATTGCCGTGTCTGCGTCATTGTCTCTGCCACGCTGTGCCACGGCAGACGAGCAGATGGCATTGGTGGGCAGAGACTGGACACCCCCCCCACACACACATGGGGTGCGAATGTGCAGGAGGCCCGTGACTGGGTGTGCAATCTGTGGGGCTGGCACACATATTCCCCCCCCCTTTTCCACCCCTTCTTCCTCTGGATTATTTTGCAGCGGTGGGTCTGGCGCAATTGCTATTCTAATCTCCCTGTCCTTAAAGGAACTTGTGACTTCATCTCTCGCTG